>NW_027465994.1:317500-617500 GCF_049634645.1 Pelodiscus sinensis
AGGGAGCCCTGAGCCTCTGACTGGGCGGGGCTGATTAATCACTTGTGAAATTGTGCTGCCTATCAGCTTAGAGGGAAAACTGCAGAGGGGCAGTAAGGTGGGTAATGGAATGGACATGAGCAATACATCTAGAAGAACAGTTACAAATAGCAGGTAACTTTTTTCTTCTTTGTGTACTTGCTCCTGATTCAATTCTAAATGACTCACAAGCAGAGTCAATGGAGGTGAACTCAAGAGTTCACAGTCATGCAGCTTGCAGTACAGCTCTGCCAAAGCCAGCGTCATCTCAAACCTGCTGGGTCCAAATGTGTCAAGCAACATGAGCATATGGGTGGATGACTAGGTGGCAGCTCAACAAATTTCTTGGATTGGCCTGTGTGCTAGAAAGGTCACCAATGATGCCTGTACTCTAATGGAATGACCTAGGGTTTAGGGAATGACCTAGTGATATTAGCTAGCATGTAATCGAACAGTCATATAACTGCATGAAATTTTACTGGGTACGTGACTATTCAATAGTCTCCACGGGCAGGGCCAGCAGCCAGTGCATTCAGCCTGTCACTCTGCCCTACTGCCTCTGTATTAGAGGCAGCAACATTGGGTGGCGGATGGAGCTGGTATGTGAGGGGAGCCAGTTTAAAAACCAGCTCCTCTCGCAGACCAGCTGCCTGCCGCCCTACGCTGCTGCCTCTGATACAGAGACAGCATCGTGGAGTGGCAGCAGCCCCTGTTTGTCGAGAGTTCTGAGCTCCCCAGACCGAGGCTGCTCCATGGCAGCAGCCCCTGTCCATGAGCAGTCTGAGCTCCCTGCAGACAGAGGCTGTTGCTCAGACCCTCCACAGACAGGGGCTGCTGCCATAAAGCATCTTCCCCTGCTCCTCCATGCTGGGGCAGGGAGGGTGGCACATGGCAGCATGAGACTGGTGCTGGGGGAACCAGATTTGAAGCCGGCTCCTGCCTGTTCCCCCTCTCCTCCCCCCCCCCCCACACAAGGGGAGCCTGCTTGAAAGCCTGCTCCCAGTGCCTATTAGTTCCAACCTAACCCCCTCACCCTCCATGCTGCTGCTTCTCTATCCTAGGCAGCAGCATGGAGGAGGGGTGAGCAAGCAGATCCAGTACTCATGGGGAGCCAGCTTTTAAGCCAGCTTCTCTGGGGCACCACCTCCTGCCTCTCTCCTTGTTGCCTCCTATACAGAGGCAGTTGAGGGGTGGGGGGAATGCTTATAGTCAACAAGATTAACCAAAAAGCCTAGGATTATTGGTTAAATGTGTAGTTGTCTACACAATTACATCCCTAATCACTACTGCTTGCAGGGGCACTCTAATGACCTCATAGCAACAGCAGATGCACACTGTGAACCAAGACAAGATTCTCTGGTCTGACACTGGACAGACCTTCATCCTGTCCATGACAGCAACAAACAATTGTCTTGATTATGGAATGGCTGTGTTCTACCAGTGCAGAAAGCTAACATCTATCTGAGGTCCAGATTATGCAATTTGTGCAACTCAACTGATGTGTGAGGTTTTAGAGAGAGGACTAGTAAGTAAATGTCCTGGGAAATGTACAACTGGGAAACAACCTTGGGCACAAAAGCTGGGTGCAATTGGACTTTGTCCTTGTAGAAGACCATATAAGGCAGCTCTGATATGAATGCTCTGAACTTGGACACCTGCTGGGCTGAAGTTTTGAAGTTATAGCAGCCAAGGTGAAAATCTTCCTGGAGAAAGAAGCAGAAGGGAGCAAGAAGCAAAGGATTTTAAAGGGGGCACGTAAGCCATGGCAACACAAGATTCCAGTCTCACAGGGGGACTAGATCCTGGGCATGCATGAACAGGAACTGTAAATCTTTCAGGAACCACTCCATCATGGAATGAGTAAAGATCGACTTCCCCTGAAGCAGAGGATGAAATGCTGAAATGATTGCTAGAGATACCTTGACCAAAGACAACAAAAAGCCTTCGAACTTAAATTGCAGCAAATAGTCCAAGATGTCATATAGTAAGCGCTCCTCAGAATGAATGTGCTCGTCTGAAGCCCAACATGCGAAGCACTTCCACTTTGCCACATAAATAACTTTAGTGGAGGGCTTCCTGCTGCCAGCAGAACCTGCTGGATTGCCGCAAATCTCCCCTACTCATCCATACGTAGCCACAGAGCATTATGCTGTCAGGTTCAGTGATGCCAGGTTCAGGTGCAGCAGATCTGGTTAGAGGGGTAATGGCAGCGGGTCAGCCAATGTCAGGCAAAGCAGCATGCCAAACCACTACTGGCAAAGTCACTCCAAAGCCATGAGAATGGACAATGCTTAGTCTTGCTTCATTTTTAACAGGACCCTGTGGATCAATGGCACTGGCAGAAAGGGTACATCGGTGCGTCTGACCATTGAATCAGGAAGGTGTCCGTAAGGGATACCTTCTCTCTGCTGTATAGATAACAGAACACACAGCACTTCTTGTTCTGTCGGGTTGCAAAAGAGGTCCACCTGGGGAGTCTCCCAATGTTGGAAGATAAGGCTGGCAATCTCCATATGCAGTGACAATTCCTGGCAACAAAAGGAGGACCTGCTGAAGTGATCTGCTAGGATGTTCTTGGCTCCAAATAGGTGGGTGGCCACCTGGTGGATAGCATGCCACATACAAAAGTTCCAGAGCCTAAGTACCTCCTGACACAGAGATGAAGACCTGGCATTCCCCTGCCTGTTGATGTAATATTGACTGGCTGCCTTTAGGTTGTGCTGTGGCCAGTAGTCTTGAGTGCGGAGTTTGTTCCCCTCCCACCCCCACCCCCCAACCCAGATCTGATGCTTCAGAGAGCAGGGTGAGCAACGGTAATGGGGACACACAGAGAATTTCCTGCAGCACTCACTTGAGGTCTAGGTACCAGTTAAAAGGCCAAGAGGATGTGATTGGGGTCCGTGATCACTGAGTCCAAGGAGTGCCTGCTAGAAACATCTGCAGTGGTTACAGGTGAAGCCAGGTATGCCTGACCACATACATGCATGCTTCCATAGGTCCCATAAGCCACAGGCAAGTGTATGCTTTGGTGATTTAATACCATTTTATTTGAGCAACGAGATATGTCATGACCTGACAGTGTATTTCTGGAAGGAAGGCCCAGGCATGCATGGAATTGAGAATTGCTCTGAAACTCTATACACTGGACTGGTGTTAACAAGGACTTTCCTAGGTTTGACAACAGGCCAGGTTGTTCTAGATGGAGTGCTCCAGGTTCAGGCTTTTCTGCACCTGTTCCACAGACTTGTCCTTGATGAGCCTATCATCAAGTTTTGGAAAGATGTAGATACTCCCCTCCCCAATGCTTGAAAGAAACTGCTATTGGTACTATCCATTTCATAAATACCTTGGGAGCTAAGGGCAATCCAAAGGGTAGCACCATGAACTGGAAGTGATGCCTGGCCAATATGAAACACAGGAAACATCTGTACCCTACAAACATGGAGACAAGGAAGGAAGTGTCCTTTAAATTGGGAATGGGCATACAGTCCCCCAGATTTAGGGAATGGATAATGGAGAGCATATGGAACTTCAGTATTTTGAGATACTTACTAATCCAGGTTTTAACAATTATCAGGAATAGAATCCTTTTCCTTTCATTTCCCAAGGTGACTCTTGAAGGAGGAGTTACTCATGAGAGGGATCCCTGAAGAGGGATGGGAGAAACAGGGGAAGAAAGAGGGGTTACCCACAAATTGCAGCATCTAGCCTCAAGCTACTATGTCCAGGACCCAATGGTCTGACATGGCCCACAACCAGGTCAACCTATGGGGGAGAGGTGGTTGAGGAATGTATGGGCAGGACCTGGTTGGATGACTGGGGCATTATTCTCAAGCATACCCTTAAAATGATTGTTTCCCACCTCCCCAGGTGCTTAGCAGGTCTGGGCTGAGCTGGTGAGAGGAGGAAGGACTCTGAGCTAGAATGTGTGAATGTACAAAGCTAGTCCTGTCTTTTGTTTAATTTGGCCATTTACATTGAATTTTTTCTCTTTCACTTTGCATCCCAGGGTGAGTCTCGATGGAAACTAGATATACAAAGTTTTCTGTGACAAAAACTAACACATAATGATGTCATCTTTGGTGTGTTTTCTATGCGATATTTGCATTTGTATATTTACATAAGAACAATGAAATTTGCATAAGAACAATGACAAGGGGTTTCTTGCAAGAAGTTAGTTATGCTTTTTGCAGTGTGAAAGATGCAGCACCAGATACTTATGATTTAATAATAGTTTAATACTATATATATAGTTAATATATATATATACACACTATAATTATATATAATATAATTTGAGGCAAAAACTGCATTCTCACCCCTTTTCAGACTTTGATCTCCTTTATCTTATCCTCATAACATTTCTTGTAAACATGAACCATATAAAATCAACAGAATAATTGTACTTTCTAAAAAATGTTATCATCCTTATTCTGTCCTATCTTGCCTTTCTGAATACTATCCTATGTTCAGCAAGTGCTTCTGCTCACCTAAATTGATTTTCTGTTACAACTATAGAAAACCAAAAAGCACACTAATCCTAATCTCTTTATAACCTTCCTTTTAATTTGATAAATCACACCTAGGAAAACTTGCTGAATTTATGGAAACTGGGGGCGAAAAATTACATGCTTAACTGTAACTGGTGTTCTTCAAGATGTGTTGTTCACATCCATGCCAATCGGGTGTGCGCACACTGCGTGCAGGAGCAACAGAAATTTTCCTCTAGCTGCTCCTGTTGGGTCAACCATTGAGCCTCCTCGAGAGGCACTGCTATCGCAGCCTTTTTATACCAATGCTGACCCAACCTCCCCTTCAGTTCCTTCTTGCCAGCTACTCTGACAGAGAAGAAAGGTGGGTATTGGAATGGATGTGAACAGCACATCTCAAAGAACACCAGTTACAGGAAAGCAGGTAACTGTCTTTTCTTCTTTGAGTGCATGTTTGCATCAATTCCATTCAGGTGACTCCCTTGTGATGGCTGAGGCCTCTCAAGTCCAATATGCACCTCAGACGTCCCTTGACCTTGGGGATTAGGAAATATCAGGAATAAAATGCTCTGGCTCTTACATGGTGAGGGACCTCTTGAACTGAACCTAGCATGAGGAGCGATTGCACCTCCTGAATTAAGAAGTTGCTCATGAGAGAGGTCCCAGAAGAGGGATGGGAAAGGGAGTTGGGAGGGAAGGGACGAGAAGAGAATATCCCACGCCAACTGTGCACAGAACCCATTGGTCCAATGTGATATGGGACCACGCATGGTAGAAGTGGGAAAGTCTGTTCAAAAAGAGAGAGTGAATCCTGAGACCGAAGTGATATGCCGTCCTAGATTGCATATTCAAAACCCCTGCTTAGGGTCTGCTGCGGACTTGGGAGGTGCTTTTGCCTTGGCCAGAGGAATGATTATAGGCCTATGCCTATAATTTCTGTTTTGGCAATGGAACTGCTCCTGTCTGGACTTGGGTGTGTATCTCTGCTGAGATGGCTGAGACTTAAGTGGCTACCTCTGAGGTGCTGGAGTTTGCCTACAGAGAGATTTCATGGTAGCTCTCGAGTCCTTCAATGAGTGTGGCATATAATCAGTTTGCTCTGAAAAGAGGCCTCTCCCTTCAAATGGGAGCTCCTAGAGGTTTTGCTGGATCTTTGGTAGCAGTCCAGATGCCAGTAGCCAAGAGGAACAGTGCATGGCTATCCCCATTGGGCGGGATTCTAGCTACCGACTCAGCCAAGTCCAGTGAGGCCTGTAGGGACATTCTGGTCCACTTCTACTCTCCTCAGTGAGAGCAGAATACTCCTGCCTAAAGTCCATAGGAAGGAGCTCCTTGAATTTTTCCATAGCAACCCAAGAGTTATATGCATATCTGTGTGGAGGATAGCCATTAATAGGCTATTCTCCATAAAAAGCCATCAGCTGCATATAATTTTCCTCCCAAAGAAGTCTATTCTGTAGGCCTTTTTGGCCTTCAATGCCGGTGCTTGTTGGTCCTGTCTCTCCATTTCATTCACTGCAGATACAGTGAGTGATGTGGGACGGGGATGGGAAAAAAGAAATTCATAACCCTTGGAAGAGGCGAAGTATCTCATTTCCATCCCCTTCACCATAGGAGGAAGTAAGGCTGGTGTTTGCCACAGCATATTGTTACTGGTCTGGATGGTCTTTATTAGAGAAAAAGTACCCTGAAGGGACTCTTTGGCACTAAAATATCCACCATAGAGTCCTCAGATTCCTGGCTCATATTATGGGCTACTTGCTGGAGGAGTTTTGGTATACCTTATAGTTGACTGATAGGAACCCTGCTGAGGAGGTGCCTGCCACTGCCCTCATCCAGAGATGAAAATGAGGATGCCTGCAGTGGTAGGAGGTCAGACTGAACTTTACTGTGCTCCTGCACTTCATCCATGTCTTTAGCCGGGGAAGGTACCTAGGCCTGCATGGGATCAGGTTCTGGAGGCACTCCGGTGTCCATAACCTCTTGCATGGATTTGGAGCAGTGTTCCCTCTAAGCTGTGCAGCAGCACAGCTTCATAGGTGATTGATCAGTCCCACCCAGTCAGAGGCTCAGGGCTCTGTGCATGGAGCTGACTGACTTTGGGGGGGGGGGAGGTGGTGCTGATTAATCACTCATCTGTGAAGATGTGCTGCCACACTACTTAGAGGAAACACTGGTCTGGAAACCACTGCTGATGAGGTTTTGGAGGCATGCATATCCCTTTGTAATCTAGAATGGTGGTGTATGGAGGCCACTGACCAAGATCACCTGGAAGCACCCTGGGCTTGGTGGTAGGCCCAGGGTGTCCAGAATGTCTATTGCCTGGAGGGGGCCACTCTGGCTGCCAGGGCACAGACGAGTCTCACCTGTGCCTGCTCATGCAGCTTCTGCTCAAATACATAGAAGCAACCTCTGATTTGAACTCTGAAGATGATGACCAAAGTGGAGCTGGGAGGCCTGTGCCAAGATGACGCTGGTGCTTGAGAGTGCTGCTGGCAAGACCTTAATGATGACTGGTGCTGACTACTGTGGGATCAAGACCAGTGACAGACATTCTGTGCCTTCTGATGCCGTAGACACGTCCCCATTCTCTGGTGCCAGGGAGAGACTTCAAGCCCTTGATGCCAGAGGGCAAGCATCTCAGAGATGAGGAGACCAATCTATTGTGGTGCAGGTCCATTGTTCGGGGACACATTAGCATGGCAGGCTTGCCCCTAGATTGAGGCATCCTGGGCAGTGCCAGTGGCTTCTCCCACACTGCGGGAGCTGTGGATTTGGAGGCTTCATAGGTGTCTGGGATAGAAGTGGAGTTTATTACCTCCAGGGGACTTTGGTTCCCCGGGAAAATGCTCTGTGCCAGACTCAATAGTGTCTCCACAGGTGCCGGAGTCAAAGACTTGTCTTGGTGAGCCTTATGCATCGACTATGTCATGCGTAGGCTGGTGCCTGCTGGAGCCAAGCTTTATGAGGCAAACATCCTCTACTTGCGTTATGGCAGTTATGCAGCACCAGGGAGTCAAGCAGTGCCTAGACAACGGCAATGCCTGAGGGCTGCAGTTCCAGGGGTCTTTAGCAGCCGTGTCTTTCTTCAGTGCCGTTTTGCGCACACTGCGGATCGAATGCATGCCCAGAGCTGGCTGGTAGGAAGGCATCAGTCTAACAGCAGCTTCCATTAGGAGCTGTTGCAGCCTATACTCACACTCTTTCCCAGTATGGGGCTTAAATCCCTGGCAAATCTTGCACTTTTCTGCACAGTGTTCTTCAAGGTACCTCAGGCAGCAGTCGCGTGGCTCACTGTTAGGCATATGCTTCTTGCAAACAGCACAGGATTTAAACCCCTGGGCTTTTGGCATGCCCTGGTGCCCAGGAACGGCGAAAGGTGGCAGCAAGCCCACCCACTGCTTCACACTGAAAATTAAAAGTCTATTGAAAGTAAAATGAAGTACTGAATAGGTAAGGACTGGAGGCTTGCTGATGCAAGACAGCACCAACACCATCATCGATGGTAAGAAGGAACTGAGGGGACAGTCAAATTGGCAATGGTATATAAGGGCTCCTAGAGCAATGCCACTCCAGGAAATCTCCACTGTTGACCTGACAAAAGCTGCTATGGGAAAAAGTTTCTTACGCTCGTGCACACAGCACGTGTCAACCTGATTGGAACAGATGTGAACAAGCACTCAAAGAACAAGTTAAGCCAACTCAATAGAAGGCAGGTAGATTAAAGATGGCATGCATATAGAAATAAGAACCACCGCAGGATGTACAGCAGACATTTGAGATGGTAATAAGGTATCATCTCTTCAAATTCCATTATCCTCTTGAAACGCAACTGGATCAGATGAAAAGGAAACAATACAAGACGACCCAATAAAAACTAGTGCCAAAGACAGTGTTTGTGAATATTACACTTATTACTGACAATGAAGTAATGTCATTAGAAGCTGATACACAACTGAGAACAGAAAATTGATAGCATCCAGGAAATACAGTGATCAGGGCTGGAACTGCCCCGCCCCCTCCTCCCGTTAATCGATTAAACATCACTTTGAGCCGGTTAACCAATTCAACTGTATTTTACATCCCAATTTAGGAGCTGCTCCAGGCATCACATTTGTGATGCTAAGCATCAATTACAACTGTGATAAGTATGATATAAATACTGCATGACAATCTTTACTCATATTAAAACATTTTCAAGTGTCTGCTTCACTTGGAACTCTAGCTGAGGGCACACAAAAATTAACATAAGAATGGCCAGTAGTCTGTCAGATGACAGATGGCCTATATAAAAGATCCGTAGTACTACACAGTTCTGAGGCTGCATGATTCCCTATAAAATATGAGTACTGTGGCAGAACTCCTATATTACATTTCAGTGTCTCCATCGTGCGCTCCCATGAAAGAATCCTTGTGGAGAAATCCCAGCTATCACAAGGGTTAAATTGGTTCCTTATTCCCAGTTCATAATTCAAAGACCACATATTTTAAAACAATTCCTCAATGTAAGATTAAGTATTTTATATCTGTCACCAAAATAAATAAATTAAAAAACAATGAATAATCTAGCACCCTAAAGACTAACAAAACATGTAGATGGTATCATGAGCTTTTGAGGGCAAAATCCACTTCCTCAGATGACATGATTGAATTTTAGATGAAATGACTGAATTTTAGAACGTGTTAGTAATTGATTAATTAAAAATAATTCAAATGAACTGAGTTTCGGCTGGCTGTAAGTAACAAACCACATCTAAAGTAATCACAATTAGCAGATCCAAATTACTGTTAGCCTGTTCTGAAATAGCAGAGACATTGTACTCTGGCCCCAAGTTTTTTTCTTTATGAATAATGGTAACTCGCCTCATCGATCCTTCCCCATTTTAAAGAGTGCAATCTTGTGCACACTTGAGAGCAGGGAAAGAGGAGAAAAACAGTTTTAGAGTATAGAGATGTGGATCCTGTGCTTGAGGGAACATGGTGAGTAACATATTTGGGCTGTCTGATTGTTCTCTATGAATGTCATGTGCTAGGCCATGGGCCCTTGATCATCGCAGATGAAACAGGATTGTTTGGGTCTCAATGTGCAATACCTATGCTGCATCTATGAGCAAGCTTCCCAGACCTAGCAAACACTCATGCTACTGGAGTAAGAGCAAACATGGGAAAAACAGCTGCATCAACATTGTTGTACTGAAACTCAAGGCTATCCACCTGAGCTCAGATCTGCTTTGCCCCCTGCCTTTATATAAAGTTAAAGCATACAATAAGAGGACTGGAAGCGACCCCAAGAGATCATCGTCAAATCCGCTGTACTCATGGCAGGACTAAGTATTTTCTTCTAGACCATTCCTGATATGTGTTTATCTAAAAAAAAAATTCCAATGATGGAGATTCCACAACCTCCCTAGACAATTTAGCCCCAACAGGAAGTTTTTTCTAATGATCTAAACCTCCCTTTTTGCAATTTGACCCCATTACTTCTTATCCTATCCTCAAAGGTTAAGAACAACATTTTTTTCTCCCTCCTCCTTGTAACAGCTTCTTAGGTACCTGAAAATGTTATATCAATTATCTTACCCTCATTTTCAGGTATCTAAAAGGGCGGCACAAGGAGGAGGGAGAAAAACTGTTCTCCTTAGCCTCTGAGGACAGGAAGCAATGGGCTTAAACTGCAGCAAGGGAAGTTTAGGTTGGACATTAGGAAAATCTTTCTAAGTCAGGGTGGTTAAACATTGGAATAAGTTGCCTAGGGAGGTTGTGGAATCTCCTCCTCTGGAGATATTTAAGAGCAGGTTAGATAGACATCTATCAGGGATGGTCTTGGTACTGGATCCTGCCATGAGAGCAGGGGACTGGACTCTGTGACCTCTCAAGGTCCCTTCCAGTTCTAGTGTTCTATGATTCTTCTCTTTTCTAGACTAAAACTCATTTTTGTGTCTTGATCATGTTTTCTAGACCTTTAATAATTTTTTTTGTTCTTCTCTGGACTTCTTCTAATTTGTCCACATCTTTCCTGAAATGTGGTGCCCAAAACCAGACACCAGTTGAGGCCTAATGAACACTGAGCAGAATTACTTTTGTGTCTTGCTTATGCTAATATATCCTAGAGTGAATTTCTTCCCCCATCAGCATTACACTGTTGATACATATTTAGCTTGTGATCCACTAGGACTTCCATATCCCTTTCTGCAGTACTCCTTCCTAGGCAGTCATTTCTCATTTTGTGTGTATGCAATTAATTGGTTCCTTCCAACATAGAGAATTTTAATCCTATCCTCCAAAACTCTTACAGCCCCTCACAGCTTGGTCTTGTCCACACACTTTTCAAGTGTACTCTCTATGCCCCATATGAAGATATTGAAAGGAAACAGACCTGGAACAGACTCCACTCATTATGCCCTTACAGTGAGACTGACTCATTGATAACTACTCTCTAGGGATGGTTTTCCAACTAATTTTGCACCCATCTCATAGTAACTCCATCTAGGCAGCATTCCCTAGTTTGTTCATTAGAAAGTCATGAGACCATATCAAAAGCTTTACTAAGTCAAGATATACATCTACCACTTCCCTCCTATCCAAAAGGCTTTGTTCTTTACAAGTCCATGCTGGCTATTAATTATCACCTTATTGTCTTCCTAAGGTTTTCAAATTGATTGTTTAGTTATTTGTTCCATTAATCTTTCTGGGTACAGCAATTAAGTTGACTGGTCTGCAATTCTCAGGTTGTCCTCCTTTCTCTTTTTATAGATTGACATTTTATTTGCTCTTTTCCAATCACCTGTAATCTCCCGTCTTTCATGACTTTTCAAAGATAATCCCTAATGACTCTCATCTCCTCAGTCAGCTTCTTGAGTATTCTAGAATGCATTTCACCAGCCCCTGGTGACTTAGACATCTAAGTTAAGTAATTTTTAACTTTTTCTTTTCCTATTTTAGTCTCTAACCCTATCTCATTTTTCATTGGCATTTGCTATGTTAGAATCACCACCAACATTTTGGTGAAAACAAACAAAAAAAAGTCATTAAGCATTTCTGTTATTCCCTTTCCCCACATTGAGAAACAGTCCTACCCTGTGCTAGGTCTTCCACTTGCTTCTAATGTAACTGTAGAACCCTTTGGCTACGTCTACACTGGCATGATTTTCCGGAAATGCTTTTTGTGGAAAAGTTTTCAGTTAAAAGCATTTTCGGAAAATCGCGTCTAGATTGGCAGGACACTTTTCCACAAAAGCACTTTTTGCAAAAAAGCGTCCGTGGCCAATCTAGACGCGCGTTTCCGCAAAAAAAGCCCCGATGGCTATTTTCACAATCGGGGCTTTTTTGCAGAAAAGAAATCTCTGTTGTCTACACTGGCCCTTTTGCACAAAAGTCTTTTGGAAAAAGACTTTTGCCCAAACGGGAGCAGCATAGTATTTCTGCAAAAGCACTGACAATCTTACATGAGATCATCAGTGCTTTTGTGGAAATTCAAGCGGCCAGTGTAGACAGCTGGCAAGTTTTTCCGCAAAAGCAAATGATTTTGCGGAAAAACTTGCCAGTCTAGACACAGCCTTTGTGTCTAGCTAGTTAGAGCTTGTTTAGTGCCTTGCCTTTTCTAATTTTGTCCTTTTGTTGTTTATATTAATTCTGTGTCATTGACCTAGTTTCCACTTTTTATGTGATTCTTTGAGCTTTTAGATCACTGAAGATCTGCTGGTTAAGCCCATTTGGTCACTTGCCATACTGCCTATCCTTCCTCATTAGTGGGATAGTTTGTTCTTGTGCTTATAATAATGTATCTTTGAAAATTTGCCAACTCTCTTGAACTGTTTTTTCCCCTCAGACTTGCTGCCCATGGGATCTTACCTACTAACAACTCCCTGAGTTTACTCAAGTCTGCCTTTTTAAAATCCATCGGTTTTATTTTGCTTCCCCTACCCCCAATTCCTTAGAGTCATACATTTAGGAACAAAGTGACGGCTGTACTTAGAGCCTGGGAGACTGTATCCTGGGAAGCAGTGACTCTGAAAAAAAAAATTAGGTAGCGTGGGGATCATAGTGGGTAATCCATGAACACAAGGTTCCAGTGTGACATTGTAGCCAATGAGCTAATGTGATCCTTATATACATAATTTGGAATGTCTAGTAGAAGGGATTTTCCTTCATTATTCGGCATTAGTGCAACAGCTTCTTGAATACTGTGCCCAGTTCTGATGTCCACAATTCAAGAAAGCTATTGGTAAACTGGAGAGGGTTCACAGAAGAGCCACAAGAATGACTGAAGAATTGAAAGACATGTCTAGAATGTCAATCTTTGTTTAACCAAGAGAAGGTTAAAGAGTGACTTGATTATACATTAAAAGTAACTATATGGGGAACAAAAATTTTGACAAAGGGATCTTCACTTTAACAGAGAAAGGTTTAACACTATTAAATGACTGAAAGCTTAAGTTATACAAATGCAGACTGGAGAGAAGACAAACTTTTAATAAGTGATTAATGGTAATTAACCATTAGAACAATTTACTGGGGCATGATGGACTCTCCATTCCTGACCATTTTTAAATCAACATTGGATGTTTTCTGCAAGATCTGCTCTAAAAATGATTTTGGGAAAGTTCTCTGGCCTGTGTTATGCAGGAGACCAGACTAAATCATCACAATGGTCCCTTCCTGTCTTGGAATCTATTAAGTCAGCCTGACATCAATCCTGGGCAAAACAGAAAAACAGATATGAAAGTCAGTCAATATGTGATTATAATGCATGCAAGTCAACACGGTTATCAAAAAGAAATCGTCATACAAACTCAGTTTTATTTTTGATGAGATTATGTATTTAGTTGATAAAGCTAAACTACATACATGTATATATTTGTATCACAAGCAAACTGATATTTACCCGTTTTTCCTGTTCTTAATCTGTCTAAAGACAAACTAGGGGTCCTACAGTCTGCGTAAGTTATAATTATCCATACATTTCTGTGAAAACATTACAAGTGGCTTTATAACAAATTGATGGAATGCTGAATATTACTTACATAGTGTACTTTTTTCTAAATTACAAAAATAGAAACAGGAGTATGATATTTGGAAACATTTAAACCAGAAATGAAACTTTGGCTCTTAGAGTGGCATATTCTCTAGCTTCATAACAGTTGCTGGTACATGTTCCTTGAGGAGACCACAAAGTAGTTGTGTCTCACGTAGCCAAGTCAAAACCAATTCTTTACTAAATGGAACTGGGGTTGTGGTTGTCAGTTTATTGCAGAGGAATTATGCTTTGTTTTGAAGAATGACATCTACGTAAGAACAGTCATCATTACAAGAACATGTCACTTGTGGGGGAGTCTATGTATTTTGTTACTTGCAGCCAAATATTTTTTTCGGAGTATTTATTATTCAAATTTATTTGAAAAGATAATGCATTAATTGCTATAAAATTCACTCAGTGAAATGTCTAACAAATTAATTTGATTAATTTAAAAATGTGGTCATTGACTAAGAAACTAAGACCCACAAATAAGAAATTGAGACTCAGACATCAACTGCATCCTCAGAGATCAACTGTTGTTCACATGGATCTGTATTTTACTATGTTTTTGAATCTGGAAAGTTCTATGTCAGCAGAGCCAAGAGCCACTGTGGGCCCAGGGGCAAGCTAGGGAGCACTTCAGGCAGAAGGGACAGGGCTGGGAGCAGCCAATCCTCAGAGGGGACCAGAGCGCAGTGCTGCCCCCCACCCCAGCACTGAAAACCACACTGTGTGCCCTGCATGGCACTATGGCTCTAACTGAGAAGGGCACAGATACTGGCCACCACCACGACTGCTGCAGTAGCAGCGTCAGCGTCGAGGAGTTCAGGCCCCTTTGTAACACCAGATCCTAGTGCAACTGCTCCCTTTGCCCCCTTCACTTGCCCCTCCCGTTGGCAGACCTGGTCTATGTGCACATTCAGACAAATGGTACCCCCTAGACACTGGAGAATAGGAATAGCTGCTGGTATCTCCAAGAGACCAGATCATCCTGTGTAGCAGTTTCCTACTTCCTTTCAGAGCAATTTGCTAAGCAAGACCATGGCCCTGGATGTTCTAACAATTGCCTTCAGCTAAAGAAGCTCTTAGACAGCTCCTGTGAAGGGAAGAGTATGCAGAGAAGGCAGACAGCTCGGAGATGAGGCACTCACTATGATCCACCTACCTGGAATACAACAGGCAAAGCAGAAAGGTGATGCTGTTGCCACCATCATCTCCCAGACCATGACCCTGGGACTCCTCATGGCAACATACAGGATGACCCACATCCTTTTGTAAAAATGGGCCAGAGGACTGTAGATGTTGAACACGGGGGGCCGGAAGAGAGGACAGAGGAGAAAAGAAAATGAGACAGTCACCCAGTCTAAAGGCAATGTGGGAGAGCAGCAGCTACCTGGCCTGAGGGGACGAAAGGGATGTGTGGAAGCAGTCACGTAGTGTGATTAGATCAGGGAAGACATGGGGAAGGCAGTGACAGGATGGAGCCAAAGGCAGCAGGATGAACTTTGTGGTCACAAGCACTGCCCCTAGCCTCGCTTGTCATGATGCCTCTCTGCAGCTATATAGCCAGTAACAGCTCTACCCTGCAAGCCACTGCTCTGTGCAGTTGTGGCCTTGCATCCATTTAGGCCCATTGCAGGGGTTGACCCTCCCTCTCCTGCCAGGGGGAGGCAACTCATCCTGTCTTTCCGCATCTCCTCAGCTGCAAGGTAAGGAGTCACTGCTCAGACTGTATCTGGGTTATGACTGGTCTCTCTGCTCCCCCCTCAGCTGGGATCTTGGCCAGCTGGCACACCCAGCCCAAACCTGACCTAGGCAGCACGGCATTCTGGTGTCCTGATCATGAGCTCAGCTGGTGCCATGAGGCACTGCCCCCATGCACACCCCTCCCCCCACATGAACTGGCACTCTGAGACATACTGCATGTGGTTGGTTCATCATGAAGGTCGAGGTAGCTGAGACTGGCAGGAAGGGATAGGGACCAGTGGTACAGTAAATGAATTTTATTTTAAAAAGTGAACATATTAACAGGCCTGCAGGTAGGACTACAGTACAGCTGGGCACAAGGTAGATACATTTTCCCGTGGACCCGGACAATGAAATCATCGTTTCAATGCTGACATTTAGTTAATTCTAGATACAGTTCTACCAAGATGAATTTTTTGAAAATATTTCTGGACAAAGCCAATATTGAAAATTAATTTTCCTTCAGTTTTGGGAAATGAGAAATGTCCCGAGCTACCACCAGTACTTACTATTGCCTGGAGCTGTCCGTAGAGGGGGAGATGAGCAGCATCTCCATATCAGGGCAAAATACATGCCCTGTTTGATTTCTTACTTTGTGGAATCTATGTGAAGTGAGGAGTCAGTTTCTATTCGCTTTCCTTTGGCTGATTTTGTGCTATTTTAGACTGATTTCTAGAAATCATTTCTTGATTTTTATTGAAAGGAAGACTAAATGGAACGTGCCTTTCCTTGTAAATCCAGTAACAGTTGTGATATTTCAAAAATACTAAAAATATCTACTTTCATGAAATATTAACTGTTTCACTACAAACCTAGTTTTTCACTAAATACACAATTCTCCTACTCCTGGAGCCTCCTGGGAAAAGCAGTGGGTTCTCCCTGTATATCTGTATTCTACAGTGTATAGAGAAATGTCTACAAGAAGGGGAGTGTGAATAACAGCTTTATCCCTTTTCTTTGTCCTGTATCACACTAGGGAGGATTAATGTATCTGTGTTTCTGGTTGGACTCCTGTTGATCATACTCATTCAGTAGCTTATCTATGTAGGCCTGCAGCAGGATACACCACCTCTAGCACATTCCTTATTTCTTGAAGACTAACTAGGCATGAGGAAAAAATGTCCACACTCTTATACCACTTCTAATCATAATATGGAGGAACACCACATGGTTTCCAGGCAATTCCAATTTGCAAAAGGCCACAGGAAAGGGTAACGGCACCTTTCATTAGAATAAGGAATTCTGCATGTAGCAGTGCAATCTTCCATCAGACCTTCAATATTGAGGCAGTGTAGAAAACAGTGGCTGAAGAATGTATGTAATACTGACCACACCAGCTCTTAGTGAGAGGCCTCTGCTCCTGCAGAGGCAGTCATGTGCAGTCCCTGTATGTACTGTGAGAAAAGGCTTACTTCACAGGGGAGGTTAGAATTAGCATCTCCTAAGACCTAGCCAATTTGGATTCATGAGCCTTCAGTGTGCCAACAGCATCTTTTACTGCATGGTAGATAATGTTCTTCACCTGTAAGTAACAGAAAAAAAAATCAATACAAAATTTTAAACCTGGCATAATGAGTAGCATCTCCATCCTAACAAGAAGTTTAAGACCAGGAGGGATCACTAATTCATCCAGTCTGACCTGTATATTACAGACCACCAATCTAATATAGTGTCCACACCCTACTGACTCCTACTGCTCAATAAACAGCTATTTATTAGACTTTGGGGCTCAATATATAATAGATGTAAAATGCTTACATGAAGATTATCATAAGTCACACCAAAATGGCCAACTTATTAAATAATACTATCACTGCTTCTTGAATTTCAAACAGTATGGTTAGATAAATGTCAAAATGAGACTCCATTAAAAGTGCAATATTAACTGCACTACGTTATTTATCCATTTTACAGCAACCATAATTATTGACTTATCTTTTTAGATTTAAGCTCCTCCTAGCAAGGCCAATAGAGATCAGGCAAAACATTAAGTCTTTCATATTAAACTCTTGCCAAAATGGGTTGTATGTGATGAACAAATTATTTATAGACTAAGATCAGAATGGACTATTAAATCATCTAGTCTGACCTGTATATCACAGACCTATCTAGCCCAGTATCTTGTCTTCAGACACTGGCCAATGCCAGGTGCCCCAGAAGGAATGAACAGAACAAGTAATCATTAAGTGATCGAACTCCTGTTGCCCATTCCCCGCCATGACAGAGACTAGAAGCATCAGCCCTGCCCATCAATGTTTCCTCTAATTTTGTTATGTGCACCAAGCCATGTGTGGATGTGCACCACAAGCAGAAACACATGCTGCCGGCTGTTGATGCTCTGCTAATCAGCTGGGTGGCACCAGAATATCTCCTGGGTGGCCACCCAAGTTCTCATCTTACAGGGAACCTGCTGCCTGTCCTGGCTAATAGCCATTGATGGACCGATCCTCTGAGAATGTGTCAATTTTTTTTTGTGAACCCTGTTAAAGTCTTAGCCTTCACAACATCCAGTCTTCATTCAAACACATGAACAGATGTAGATTCCCCTGCTGTCCTTGGTAGTTTATTCCAGTGGTTAAATCACCTTCACTTTTAAATTCAAATTAGAAATTAGACTCAGATTTTTGTCTGAGTTCAGCTTCTAGTCACTGTTCCTTGTTATGCATTTTTCCAATAGATTAAAGAGATTTTAGCACTCTGTTTCCCTCCTGTATATTTGATCAAGTCACCTCTCAGTCTTCTTTTTGATAAACAGATAGAGTGCATTCAGTCTCTCATATAAGTCATTTTCTCTAGCCCTCAAATAATGTTTGTGGTTCTATTGTGCACCCTAATTTTTCAATATCTTTTAAAAAATGCAGGTCAAAGAATAGGATGCAGTATTCCACTATGGTTCTGAGCAATGCTATATTCAGAGCAAAAAATCACCCCTTAGTCCTACTCAACAAATTCTTATAAATCCAAGGATTTCATTAGCCTTCTTTGCCACAGCATCACTTTAGGAGCTCACACGATAATATATTTGTTCTACCATCATGCCTAGATGTTCTAGTTGAGTTGCTTGTCCACCATGACTCCTAGCTCCTTTTCAGAGTCACTGCTTTATAGGATATAGTCTGCTGCCCACCAATTCAGTATGTGGTGCCTTCACTTGTTATTACTTGGTGCTTGGATGTATTAAAATACATTCTAACAGAATGGGCCCTCTTTACCAAGCGATAAAAATGTAAGACTAGCCATACTGGGAAGGACTAAAGGTCCATCTCACCCGGAATCCTGTCTCTTGACAGTGGCCAATGCCAAGTGCTTCAGAGGGAATCAACAGCAAAGGGAAACAAGTGATCCAATCATTCTGCATGACTACCCTGGTCACCATAATTTACTATCCTTCTAATCTACCTATCCTCCACAAGTGTTTTCCATCAGCAGGGATTTTGGGTTTAGTTCCAGATTGATGAGAAAGTGTTGAATAGCTTGGGACCTAGCTCATGGCACCCCAATAGAACACCTCCATTTGATGATAGACTTCCCACTGACAACTACTTTTTGAGATTTGTCAGATAGTTTCAAGGTTTTAATCCATTTAAGATGTGCTTTATTGATATTGTGTAGTGCTAGTTTTAGTAATTAGGACATGCAGTATTAAGTCTCACACAAAAGTAAGTCACAAAAGTAAGTATTTTACATCTACAGTTTCCTCCTTCATCCACCAAGCTTGTAATAATCAAAAAATGAAACTGGGTTTGTTTGATAAAACCTATTCCCATAAAACCATGTTGACTAGCATAATACTCTCATCCTTTAATTCTTTCTTAATTGATCATATTAGTTTCTCCATCATTTGTCAGGGACTAACATGACTCATCATCACTCTTCCGGTCTACCGAAATTTTTCTTGTATGCCAGAATTTATTAAAATTATCACTGGTATGCAACTAATCGATCTGAGCCAACTCATGGATGACTTTTCTGTGCAAGTCATTTAGGCCTACTAATGGTTTGAAAAGTATATCATCCTTGTATGACAAGATTTAATCATCCTACTTCTTTTCAAAAATTGAACAAATTTTTATTGAATATGTCTGACTTGTCTGTGTCATTAACAATTTACCATCTCCATCTAATACTCTTTCTATATAATTTCTAGAGTTTCTTGTGTTCCTAATATACTTAGACTCATTTCCTTACCAATTTTCTATCCTAATTTATACTGATTATTTCCTCTTCCTCCTCCTCCCCCCAATTTCTAATATATTGATTTTTATTTCTAATTCCAGGATTCACTTTACCAGTAAAATAGGTATATTATGCAACTCAATTTAAATCAATTTTAATACACATTTAAAAAATGCAAAGTAAATAAATATCAGTATAAGGATAGAAGAGCAACAAGGAACTACAATTTCATGCAGTGATTTCTTTATACAACTCTATACACTTTATCAGTACTTTTCAACCTGGGGGATGAGGGGGTTGTGATTTATTTTATAATTATAAATTACTTGTGATGAAACAAAGCTAAAAAACCCTTTTTGCAGCAATGCTTAGGAGATTTAAATAGATGGCGTGCCTTCTACCATTTCCCTTCATCAGAGTTTAATAATTTATGAGCCAAGCAATATGATCCATCGTGTAAAAAAGTGAGAGAGTTGTCCCTGGAAAGTAACTCAAGCTTAGTGCTAGTCCTTCACTTAGGAAGCTAAATCTCAGGGTGTAGGTTTTTGCCAAAAATATGGACTGTGTCTATAAAATTAAAAGCTCCAAGCTTGTGAAGTATTCATTTTCCTTAATTCATTGGCTATATACAAGTTCACAAGTGCTTCAAAACTTCCAAGGCATAGGATTTACCCAGAGATGGTTTCCCTAAAATGGACTCATAGTTACCTGCAGTTTATCCTCATGGTTTGTGTGAGTGTTAGATAGGTGCCTGAATTCCTGGGTCAGGCGGAAGCAGTGCTTTACATGTTCTGGAGATACAAAATCTTCTGCCACTTTAATACAACTGTACAGATTATGAACCTGAAAAAAGTAGTAGTATTAGATATTACACATACCACAGAGACTTAATGACCCAAGACAGAATAAATGCAAATGAATTCCATGTACGAGTTCTTGTACAAATATCTACCAGAAAGAGACTAAAACACTCCCATTTCCTGCATGATGATTCACAAAATTGTACCTTAAGTTAGAGTCTCAAAAACTCTATTGGATTTCCCATCTCTCCACAGTACAGTCTACCAGTTCACATACTACCTTCCTAAAAACATCAAGCTTATATAATGCAGTTTGGGAAACCCTGGTGTAGCATGTTAGCTATCACAGATTTAGATGTTCAAAATGATGGCGCTTCCATTAGTTCCTTTGGAGTCTCTTCAGTGGCCTCAGGAGACCTCCTGAGTGGCCTGGGACAGAGGAGTGGCAGGGCGTCCGCGGGCCAGATCAGCCCACTTGGTGGGCCAGATCTGGCCCATGGACGCCCTTTTGTCCACCTCTGTTCTTATCAATAATCTAGGAAAATACAACCTAGATGGGGCTAATGGAAGGTGAGTGCATAACTGGCTGGATAACAGTTCTCAGAGAGTAGTTATTAATGATTCACAGTCATGCTGGAAGGGCATGACAAATGAGGTTCCACAGGGGTCTGTTTTGGGACCAGTTCTGTTCAATATCTTCATCAACAATTATATATTGGCATAGACAGTGTGCTTATTAAGTTTGCAGATGATAGCAAGTTGGAAGGGGTTGCAAGTGCTTTAGAGGATAGGGTCATAATTCAAAAAGATATGGACAAACTGGAGAAATGGTCTGCGGTAAATCAGATGAAGTTTAATAAGGACAAATGCAAAGTACTCCACTTAAGAAGGAACAATCAGTTTCATGCTTACAGAATGGTAGGCAATTGTCTAGGAAGGAGCACTGCTGAAAGGGATCTAGGGGTCATAGTGGACCACAAGCTAAATATGAGTCCAACAGTGTGACACTGCAGCAAAAAAAGCTAACATGATTCTGGGATGCATCAACAGGAGTGTTGTGAGCAAGACACAAGAACTAATACTTCTGCTCTACTCTGCATTGATTAGGCCTCAGTTGGAGTAGTGTGTCCAGTTCTGGGCACCATGTTTCAAGAAAGATATGGAGAAATTGGAGAAGGTCCAGAGAAGAGCAATAAAAATGATTAAGTTCTACAAAAATTGACCTATGAGGGAAGACTGCAAAATTGGGTTTGTTTAGTTTAGAAAAGAGACGACAGAGGGGACATGATAGCAGTTTTCAAGTATCTTAAAGGGTGGTATAAAAGGAGGAGGAAGAAAAATTGTTCTCCTTGGTCTCTGATGATAGGACAAGCAGCAATGGGCTTAAACTGCAGCAAGGGAGGTTTAGGGTGGACATTAGGAAAAACTTCCTGTCAGAGTGGCTAAACACTGGAATAAATTGCCTAAGGAGGTTGTGGAATCTCCATCACTGGAGATATTTCAGAGCAGGTTGGATAGACACCTACCAGGGATGATCTCTATGGTGTCTGGTGTTGCCATGAGGGCAGGGAACTAGAGCTGATGACCTCTCGCAATGCCTTCCAGTTCTATTATTCTATGATTCTATGCTTTAGCACTCTTTAATAAGTCCTGTAGAACTGTACTATTACAACTGCAGAGTTCTTCTGGGAGCCAAATTATAAGTCCAAAGAACTAGTTTTATAGTGTTCCAAATTCACTTGCTGTAATCGTGATGGCCTGTAAAGCAGACATTTACCTGGTGAGGGGCACCTGCAGGAATAAACACAGCATCTCCAAGGAACTGCACTATTGCCCAGCCTTGTACTCCATACTCCTCATAAAGACGCTTACGTAGGGTCTGGTCCAGGTACCAACTTTGGTCATGAATTGGATCATGATCTGGTGGATTTTCTTGGCCTTGTTCTTCTCCAACCTAATACAAAGATACAAAAACATTTGTACAAAGATTTTGCAATTTGGTGGCAATACTTCTCAAAGTACTCTGCAACAACATACTGAGAACATACAGGTTCTTAAGCTACTTCAATATGAGACACTACCAGCTCAGACCATAAACACTTTTAAGGTCAAGGTATCTGTATTAGTAATAGAATAGAATATATGGATATATATACCTATCTCATAGAACTGGAAGGGACCTTGAGAGGTCAGTGAGTCCAGTCCTCTGCCCTCATGGCAGGACCAAGTACCATCCCTGACAGATTTGCCCCAGATCCCTAAATGGCTCCCTCAAGGATTGCACTCAAAACCCGGGGTTTAGCAAGCCAATGCTCAAACCACTGAGCTATCCTTCCCACCTCCCCCATCCATATCCACTCCTGAGGTGTTAGCCTATGGTGAACGTTTACGCTTCCTCTATGCTTGGGCATAAACTCATTCCCAGTTTTCTCAAATTGTGACATGGTGCCCATACAGATTTATAAACCATATCCAGGCAGCAGGACAGTAGTTTGTCAGTGAATATAGTACATGTCATTCTCAAACCACATTCACTGAAGAGAGAAACATCTGGGATTTCTGTAGGCGCATTTATATTTCTGCTCATGAGCATCAACTACAGCAGACTCAACTTAAATCTCAACACCTACACTGTGAAACTTTCCTGGACCCTATTAGCCCATATGCTCCTCCAACTGCTCTCTTACCTTTCGGAGAAGTTCCCGGATCTTCTCAGCATCCTTGGCAGCATAGATGTGCCACAGTGCTCCAGGCTTCTCTTTCCCTTCATGAATTCGCTGCTTTGTCACATCATCAGCATCTCCCTCATCAATTGTTTTCAGTACTTCTAAAAGGAGGGTCCACACAAAAGCTGAACAAGGTTGCATGAATTTACAGCTCCTAAATTTAACATGCAGAAGTTGGCATAACAAACTTTGATCATATGCCAGTCAATAGCTAACTGGAAGGAAGACAGATAACTTAGTCATAAGAAATCTCTAGTTTGAGACTAAAATATCCTTTGTGTCCTACCCCGCCCCCTCCGCACAAGATTTATATCACCACCATTATTTTCATAGTAATATCCTTGAAAAAGCATTAATGACTAGTGACTTCTGTCTCTGCCTCTGAATGTCTACTGAGACACAGCTCAAATAATCGAGGCAGTTGTTATAGCTGACAAAGCCTTTTGAATAATCCATGAAAGGCTTCCTTCCAAACCCCAAACGTCCAAAGACTATTATCTAAAACATTACCATCATCATGGGCTCCTTCCCCAATAGGGATGCCAACATACACCATGACATTAACAGCATCAGACACATCTAAGTGGAGATTTGTTGTACCAACTCGTCTGTCTTCTGCAGTTATTAACCCTATGAAGAAAAGAAGGGAGTAAAAAGACAAATATTGTAAAACAACCAAGATCCAATTCTTACAAAAACATTTTTGATTTGGAAGGGTAAGAATGCTTCCCACATGAAAAAAAAATCAAATTTATTAAAGCTAGTTAAAAGTTTAGTTCAAAAACATCATATTAGAAATTTAGTCTGTCCCTGTTTATAAGAGGGATAATTAACTCTTTAAAGATAAAAGTTTGAATTTGTGCCACGGAACTTTGCATATGTACAAGTCATTTGTCCCCACCTGTAGCTAGGAGATTTGCTTTCACAGTGCTCATAGCAAAAATTCTCTCCCACGCTGCTTTATTGGTACTTGCATTTCCATTCCCCTTTTCATCTCTTCTTTCCTTCTTTGTGCCCTAATCTTCCTCTTTGTAGTTTCCCCTTCTTTTTTCTTTATCCTCATTCAGGAAATCCCCCCCCCCCCCCCAAATATCCAAAAATATAAAAAAGAAAATTAAATTGAGCCAATGCAGATCATCATGGTGTTACTCTGCTTGTTTATCTTCTCCACACTACTGTGTCTTCTGTCTATTTAAACTGTAAACTCTTGAGAAAGGATTTTCTTAGGGCATCTTCAAGAACTGCTCAGCTGCACTACTGTAGCGCTTTGGTGAAGATGCTATTACGTCTATAGGACAGCTTTTCCTGGGGTAATTAATCCATGTCCATGACAGACAGTAGCTATGACAGCAGGAGAAGCTCTCCAGTTGACATAGTACTGTCTATACGGTGATTAGGCTGGTATAACCAGGCCCTATCAGAGAATGACAGAAGCCCAGACCACTTTGGCTTCATCTAGACTGGAAAAACTTGCCAGCTGTCTACACTGGCCGCTTGAATTTCCGCAAGAACACTGACGATCTCATGTAAGATTGTCAGTGTTCTTGCAGAAATGCTATGCTGCTCCCATTCGGGCAAAAGCCCTCTTGCGCAAATGCTTTTGCGCAAGAGGGCCAGTGTAGACAATGCGGTATTGTTTTGTGCAAAAAAGCCCCGATCGCGAAAATGGCGATCGGGACTTTCTTGTGCAAAACCGCGTCTAGATTGGCACGGACGCTTTACCGCAAAAAGTGCTTTTGTGGAAAAGCGTCAGTGCCAATCTAGACACTCTTTTCCGCAAATGCTTTTAATGGAAAAACTTTTCCGTTAGAAGCATTTGCGGAAAATCATGCCAGTCTAGACGTAGCCTTTGAGTTTAGAGTCCCCAGTCCAGCCCCAGATGTATCTAACTTCTCATCTATAGGGTCATATTAAAACCAAAAGAATATATGAAAATGAACACTTGAAACATTTATTTATTAACAATTAAGTCATTATACCAATAGCATGTATGTTAAAATGCAGTTTTAATTTTGAGTTTTATGGCTTTGTTGTGTTTATAATTGAAGAAACATTTAATTTACATGCAACATCACTGTTAATGTTAGGCACTGTGAGCCATTCAAATGCTCGTCCCATTGTAGAATGATGATAGTTCTTTACTTGTTTTAACACGTTGAATGCGCATTCACCCGAAGCCACAGATACAGGGAGACTGACAAAAATATGTAGTGTAATTGTGATATTAGGAAATACAGTTGACAGGCCAAGATCGAATATTTCTTGAAATAGTTCTTTTGGCTTGCAGTCTGATTTAAAGTTGGTGGAATATATACATTTCAGGAAGACAATCTAGTCACAGAGATCTCTTGAAATTTCATTGTTGTACCTTAGTTCAAACTGTTCAGCTGCTGAATATAGATCTTCATCACTTAGTTCTCTGAACTCCCAAGGGAAACCAAAAAAGGGTACAAATTTGTTGCAGTAACTCAAATAGACATGTAAGACCAGATTTGATGGAGTTAATAAACAAACAAAAAACATTGACTCAATAGTGCCTTTCTGCATCAGATTGAGATATTAAGCTGCAATTGGTGGAAAACTCAAGATGAAATGTCAATACCCTGTACTACTGATTTGGATTCAGAAAGGGATTGCATCCCACTGATCACAAATCCTTTGAATATCTTTAACAAATCATTCAGTGTTATCCCTCTCAACATCTAAAGTGGCACTGCATGCTTCAGTTATATGACTTAGTTTCGTGGTCATTTTTAGCAGTTTCATCCACATGGATGACATTAAAATGCATGCAAATTTGCATGTATACTTCTAAATTGACTTAAGCTCAGTGCAAGCCTGTACTGTGAGTATAAGAGAGTCAAGCTTATTTAAAGCCTCTCTCACAGAGTCCAAATGCTGTGCAACTGCTGTTTAATGCCATCAATTCATGGTAACCATGTCATTGTTGACATGCCATAAAGGGAAACAAGCAGATGATATGATGGCTTCCATGCATGATTCAGCACAATCAACGCTGACAAGATTTAGTGTGTGGTTGCCACTACTGGAGAAAATATAGTTTGGATTTTCCTCAAGGAGGACTGCTTGTACTCCATTGTACTTACCTGCCATATTGAATCCATTGTCATAGGTTTGGCCAATGCAGACTTGAAAAGTTTATCACAAAAAAGCCTTTAAAAGTGACATCTAAAACTGAATGAAGAGGTAGTATAGTAAGATGAAGGTCTAAAACATAAGCCAATGCAGCACAGGCCTGGTCTGAGGCCTAGCTAACAATGGACAAAAGATTGCTAATATAAAGCAAAGCTAAGCTGCGAACAAGAGGCAGGCCCCAGCTCACAGAACTTGGACAAACATGGCTGAGAGTGCAAAACCATAATTGGTAATAGACCCAGGTGCAGAACAATAATTGCTACTGGTCCTAAGTAGAAAGCACACGATATCACTAGCTCATTAAAAAAGACCTTGGTACCCACTCCTCACAGATACAGACTCGGGTTCAGGACAGCATGATGGAGAGAGATGATCTAATCAAACCATGAGGTACAGGGTGATGAGTGGTATCTAAGTAGCGTCAGAGGGAGGCAGTCTGACAACATCAGCAGTGAGGTGTGACTTCTTGTACCTGTATATAAGGTGGTGTCTTGGGGGGGGGGGAGTGGGGGGAGAACCGGGGAGGAGACAGCCTTTGAATAACCTAGGGGACAGTGGGACCTCCCACTGATTGAGTCATTCCATTGTGGCAAGTACATACGCATAGTGGTTCAGTAGAGTCTACTGACAACTCTTACTGTACTTTGCTCTACAACGGGCCTGGCACCTTCAATGCTTATCTGGCTTGTGGTCCTTGAGGGCTCTCTTGGGATCTGCTGTGGAGACTAAGTGCACAAGTCGACATGACACATCACTGAGCACGCACACAAGCAGCCTTCTGGTTATCATCATCAATGGAGCCAGAGACCTGTGAGGACACCTCAGCAGTAAATCCTGACTCCCTTCCCTGAAAAACTACAGGTAGCTTACAGCTGAGCCTGATATAGTTACTGTATACGAAGAAACATAAGAAAAAACAGGACTATGAAAATTTCCTATGCAGAGATAAATATCTAATTTAAAGACTAAACTCACCCTCAGACCGTACAAAATCACTTTACAGTAACAAAATTAATTAGGACTTTTCTAAACTATGCAAACAGCACTTCATAATATAGAATCACTAATCACAGAAACTACTCCAGTCACGCAGATGAAAACTCGGATGTATCAAAAAAATTGTCGAAGGCCTGAGGTCCCACGATGATTTAAATCAGTTTTTTGCAGGCGTATATATAGCTTCTTTTGTTGTCTCTGTTATAACTGCAAGGTATATAATAAATGGAAATGACTTGGTAGAAAAATGTCAAAATTTGAGGCCCCTTTGTTTCCTGAGGCCCGGGCCAAATGGCCGCCCTGTCCCCCTTCCTTTTCTTCCCCCCAGATAGGGCCTGGGTATAACTATGTTGCTCAGATTTATGGATTCTTCATACTCCCTAGCCATATAGTTATAACCAGGGCTCAACAAATATGCTTATCTACTCGCCCGTGGCGAGTAGATTTCAGCCGGGCGCCCTGTTCACCGGCTGTCTGCGCATGCGCAGTGCAGGTCTCCCGCATGCATGGTGCGGGGCTGGTGAATGGTTTTTACCGTGATCATCGAGCCCTGGTTATAACAATAGTATAGATCTTGCCTTACTCTGTACAGCAGCTAGTCTAGTGAGACATTAATGCTAGCTAAAGACAGGAGGCTAACAGACTAGGGTTGCCAGATGGTTTTAACAAAAATACCCGACACACTTGACATTACATCACAATCTACATTACATCTTATTTAGAAAATATCAGACATTTCTATTTTCTCAATTTGTTTCCCAAACAGAAAGCTCAAATACTAGTCTGTCCGGTTCAAAATTGAACACCTGGCAATCCTATAACAGACATCTTTTCTCAGTGGATTTTAAAACTGGAAGGGGCACATGAGCTTCTCCAGAAAATATTTCTAGTTATAATTAGACAAGTGCATTTAACTACAAAGACTCAATGAGCTGCAGCAATTTAAAGCAAATATAATGCTGCCTATGAAACAAGGCTTCGGAAAATATAACAAGATACATTCTTCTATCATACTATGTAAATTGTAATATGGAACTAGAATTCATAGTACTCAGAACTTGCCAAAGCCGAACTGTAGTCCTCCAGCAAAGAAGAAAATTTTCAGGCTTCCAGCCTCACCTACTGGTGCACCAGGCAATAGAACATTTCCCTGGGCTGACTTCTACAATCATCTAATATTGTGATTTTTAGAATCAGAAGAAAGAAACCATATTGTACATCAAATGTGACCAACACAATCAATTTTGAAAATAAATCTATAATAGGGAACATATTTTAAAGGCTGAACTATTTTATATTGAGCAGAAGTAAATCTGGAAGATCTAAATTAATTATTTTCTAATTAGGAAGACCAAGGCCAACATTTTCAAAACTGAGTGTCTGTAGTTAGGCACTAAATATTGATTTCAAAGCCTAAATAGAAGTGACTGATTTTCAAGGAATGCTGTGCATGCATCAATACCACTGATGTGAACAGGAACTACAATTGCTCAGCACCTTTTAAATTCAGGGCATTTTATTCAGCTGTCTTTTTACAGTTGAATTATTGTCAGGATATTCAAATCTGTGTGTCTAAAATCTTTAGATATGAAGGCCATGCCAACTCAGGACCAGAAAAAGAGGATTTTCTTTCCAGAAATAGGATTTATTTTTATGTTATGCATTAAAATTCAACGGTGATAGCCATGTATTTATAGAATTGAAATACATCTCAAGTTTTTTTCCTGCTTTAAACTGTAAAGAAAGCATATGTATGTTGTGGTACTGGAGCCATTTTGGTACCTGGATAGTAGAGAGTCAAGGAGGGTGAGGTACTATCTTTTATTGGATCAAGTTCTATTGGCAAAAGACACAAGCTTCTGAGCTAACACAGAACAACTGTCAAGTATATGTCTGAACATAAAGAATTTTAATAAGCATTTTCTGAATTCATGCTACCTTCATAGTGAGTTCATGGTGAATAATTAGTCGTTTGTTATTTTGCTGGGACCCACAATTAGGCTGAGGAAACAGGAAGTACTCATTTATTCATAGAATCATAGAATAATAGGACTGGAAGGGACCTCGAGAGGTCATTGAGTCCAGCCCCCCGCCCTCAAGGCAGGACCAAGCTCCGTCTACACCATCCCTGACAGATGTCTATCTTAAATATCTCCAGAGAGGGAGATTCCACCACCTCCCTTGGCAATTTATTCCAATATTTGACCACCCTGACAGTTAGGAATTTTTTCCTAATGTCCAATCTAAACCTCCCCTGCTGCACTTTAAGCCCATTACTCCTTGTCCTGTCCTCAGTAACCAAGAGGAACAAATTTTCTCCTTCCTCCTTGTGACACCCTTTTAGATATTTGAAAACCGCTATCATGTCCCCCCTTATTCTTGTTTTTTCCAAACTAAACAAGCCCAGTTCATGAAGCCTGGCTTCATAGGTCATGTTCTCTAAATCTTTAATCATTCTTGTCGCTCTTCTCTGTACCCTTTCCAATTTCTCCACATTTTTCTTGAAATGTGGCGCCCAGAACTGGACACAGTACTCCAGCTGAGGCCTAACTAGTGCAGAGTAGAGCGGCAGAATGACTTCACGAGTTTTGCTTACAACACACCTGTTGATACAACCTAGAATCATATTTGCTTTTTTTGCAACAGCATCACACTGTTGACTCATATTCAACTTATTGGGAAACTTCATTTGGATGTTTTTTCACTTTTTCATTTTTAAAAAATAAGACACTAAAAAAGTGTAATATGCTCTCTACTAACACCTTGGTATCCATATAGCGCAGAGCTGCAGCGGGGTTAGGTCCTAGATCCAGTGCGAGCCAGGACTGAGCAGGCTGCTGGCCAGTCTGTTAAAAAACGTACTGGCAGGATGGGGTGAGGTGGGGAAAGGAGAAAAATGCATATAGTCTAAAGCATTAACCTGTACGCTTTTGTTCATCAACTACTCTATTATCCCCACTACCAATCGTGTTAATTCCACTGTTTGAGTAACACCAAGCACCATAAACAATGATTGGAAATAACAGTGTATATGTTTCAGAAAACATCCAATCCTGATTAAAAGCCTTCAAATTATTGAGAAACTACTGTATCCCTAGGCCTAGTGTTCCTTTTGATGGTTAGTAACCCTGACTTAGGGATGTTAAAATGCGTTTATTCAAGTAAACATGTAACGGCTGAAAATTTCAGCAGTTATACTTGGTGGGGGCACTCCCACTAGTCTCCCTCCCCCTGTGCAGCAGTGGAGGATGGGGACAAAGATAGGATAGGCTCATTGGTTAATCATGTATATTGTTACATGGTCACATCCCTACTCTGACTATGAAAGAACCCAACACCTTCTTTATCTTACAAAGTTAAGCTTTTAGCAAAACCTTTGCAGTTTACTTTTGGAGTTATGCCTGTATTTTCCTTCTACATGTCTACTTTGTGAGGGTGGGGATATATGCTAGGTTTGAAGAACCAGCTTTAGTTTTGCAGGCAGATAAAATAATGCTTTTTTAAAAAGTGACTTTTTTATAAAAAAGTTCAAAATCTGATTGTATTTACAGGTTTCTAGTTATTTCCTCTCACTTTATAATACTAAATTGCTAAAGTGAAGGTTTTGTATTTGTTAGCAAGATTTCATATAGCAAAGTGTTGTTTTTTTTTACTCATCAGAAGTTTCACATGTATGCTAAAACAAACCCAGAGCCTCATTAGCATTCATACTGTGGTAACAGTAACATTCGTCCTGTGTAATAAGTCACCAGTCCCACATGGTATTCACTTGAGTTCTGAAGGATATACTTCTGATATACTGAACTTGCATAAGCAAAAAGAAAAGTTATTTCATTAAACTATATTTCTCCATCACTGTTTGTAGGTTGAAGTGGGACTTAGGCTTCTAAATCACATAGATGGCTTTAAAAAGTCCATCTTTTTCTGTCTAAATATAAGGAGTCTAATTTCATGCTAATTTTAAACACTTTGGATACTAACAAAGTTTTAAACAATTTATTTAATGTATTGAAGGCCTAAATAACTGTTCATTATTAACAGTGAAGATGTTGTTTTGGGGAGATGATTTTATACCATTAAGAAAAAAAGTTTGATAAATACACAGTTCTAGACTTTGATATTGGAAACACTTAATAAGCTTAATTTTAAGCATATCTGTATTTCTATTTAAATCAATGAGACTATTCCCTGTAAGTAGGGAGTTGCCCAATACTGAAGTTATCAGATCCTCCCAGTGCATTAAGCAGTCTTTGAATATAAAGCTATGTATTATTTTTGTGAATATTAATAGTAATTACTTTTGTAATGCTACATTTACGCACATTTTTAAAGAGCAAAAAATATATATGGCATCTTATGGAGAAAGAAAATAAATTAAAAGGCACAAGTGTCTTATTTGACCAACACTATGATATAAGCTAATGCATAGCAGGATACTTCAATGCAGGAGGAAGCTTCTGTCTGTTCCAGTTGTTCACTGGCAACAGATCAAAAGATAAAGACAATATGGTAAAGAATAGTCAAAAAGGGCCATCTCCAGACCTTTTCACACATACCATATGCGTTGTACATTTTGGGACCCAGATCAGGCCGTACAAAGTAACTTGGCAGTCTGGAGGCCAAATTCAGTCTACCATCCCTCTTGGTATACTCCGGGAGAGGGAGGTTCTCCATCAAATCCTCAAACCTAAAGGGGAACATCAGAGAGTATAGGTATAGGGCAAAAACACCAAAAGAACTATGTTTCTGAATAAGCAAGTTTATCACAGGATCCTACAGGCACTGCTGTTCAGATCATTTACCTCGTAGGCATCATGTCTCTGAAATCCTCCCCTGGTGGCCAGTCCTTTAGTTTCAGTACCATTGGTTGCCCATCATCTGACCTCAGACGCTCTGCAAGAGACAAATTTTACTCAGCATGTTACTTTTCTACTACCCTTGGTCTTATTTATTTAGGATTGTAAACTTTCAGGCAGAGGCTTGTATATTGCCCAGCATACATTGGACTTTGACCTCAGTTTAGGTTCTTAGGCACTACTAAAATACACAAACAAAAACAAAAAATAGGTTTTGACTAATCAAAAGGAGGGGGAGAAACACATACCCCCAAGCAGAGGCTGAGGGACCCCTCTAATCTGCTAACTCTCATCCTGCAGGGCTTTTCTGGGCCTGAAAGGTGGTGTTTTCTTAATCATTCAGCCTTATTCTCACTTCTGCTGAGTTCAAAGAGTTTTACTATTGACTTCAACAGTAGTAGATTTAAATCCACGTTAAGTGACTTTGAAAATCCCACCCTATATCACTTTTGCCAACTTGGACTGCTTTCATGCTGTCCAATGCAAAAAATAATGTGCTTCTTAGACAACCATATATCTGGCTGACACTCTTATTCAAAGATCGCAACCAATATGCTTAACACCAGTGGAATGCAAACCTCGCATATTCATAGAACAGGCCATTTTAGAATTCCCCAAGGATACTGAGTGAGATCTGTGATGTGAATGCATGACCATTGGCAGGCGAAAGATGTCTGAGAGCACATTTCTTCTGCCAACACTATTCCTTCTCTATAGTTTGCTGCCAACATATCGTAGTTCACCTAAAAATCATCTCTGGACCCAGATTATACTGAAAATTCCTTCCTGTTGCCAAACTTCCCACATCTGAAGGAGGTATTCTAGCAGAGATACACTGCCAACACTTGTCCTCCACCAATATGCCTTGACCACTACCTACAGAGCTCTGAAGTACCAGTCTTAAGAATGAAATGTGGAAGACCCAAAATTTTAGGAACTTATTACAAGGGAAAGCAAAAATGGAGCCAATGAGATTCTTCATCAGTGTGAAGGGTAAAACTAACTTCAACATATTTTTCCACAGAAGCAATTATAACTACACAGAAGAAAGTGATAAAGACAAATGCTTTGTGAGAGAAATTGAAAGATATCCCCCCGATCTCTAAGCAGGAAAAGTAGTGTACTGACGACCTGTGATACTGAACCACTTTGTTAGGTGCATCAGTACTGTGGGGAAAATCCAATAACTCCAATTGTGTCTAAAGGGGGGACTGTGCAAAAATCAAAACTCTCTAAAGAAAACTGCTGTAAGGGTTAAAAAGTTTTCCAGGCCTCTCTTCCTGTAACAGAGAGAATCAAATTAACTCTAATCAAAGACCCTTACAAATGACTCTCTCAAATTCATGGATACTCCTAGTCTGTCACAAATTATCATGTAAACTCTTATCTTTGTCACAGTTTGCCTTGTAGACTTCTCCACTCAAGTTCTCATGTGGCTTTGTGTACTGTAAAAACTTACTTCTAGCACTCCTGGGGTGAACAGAAGTCTCAGAGTACTTCTGCTGAGACTTTGATATGTTAAAGAAGAACAATCCACAACTGAACTGTCTAAGCATACTGTATAAAGATTCCCTGAATCTGTGTGTCAGGGCTGCTTCACTCTTGGAAGTGACAGCCTGCATGCATGCATCATAAAGTTTTCTCTTCTAGGTTTCTTTCCTGCCTCACTGATTTGACCTCCAGCCTCGGACCCTTCTGGGGGCTCTGTACCCCAGGGGAGCGAGATTTCCCCCTCAATTTGGTGTCAGAAGTGGGATGGCTTGGAACTCCAGTTGGAAAGGCTGATGACGGGGAATGGGAACGGACTACAGCGCGCATCTGGAGGGTAAGGGATGCATTTAAAATCCCCCAGTCCGCCTCCCTGTTCTCGTCACCAGCTGGACCGGCTGGCGGTAAGAGTCATCTTTTACTTAAAATTTTTTGTCAAGAGGCTTGAGGGAAACTTAAAACGAAAACACTGGGTATAGCCAAATAGGGGTTGGATTTTGTTGTTGTTGTTGTTGTTGCTGACTGACTGGTGGCGAGTCCAAGCACATGGTTTTGAGTGAGTGAAGTCCGGAGTGGGACCGCAGCCGCACCAGTGCTGTCAGTGTCACTGCACAGCTGCTGAAAGCAAGGGCGGTTTCCCCCGGCACATAAGGAGTGTGAGTGAAGCTGACAGTTTGTGTGGACTCCCACACTATCCTTGGAGAGGGTAGTGTTGCTGGACGCCTGTGCTATCCTTGGAGAGGGTAGTACTGTTGGGCTCCTGTGCTGTCCTTGGACAAGACAGTGCTAACATGGATAAGATTGCTCCCTCAAGTCTGTCTCCTACTGAGAGAAAAGGTTTCTCACAGCCTGGGACTCCTTTGTCTCAGATGATCAGTCAGCTAGGTATTGCCTGCAGGTTTAAAACAAAGGAGACTTAAGGAATTATTGAGTATTTGGAATGGCTATACTCAGGGGAATTCCCAGAATAAATGGCAACTAGAGCTTTGACTTACAAAAGCTTGCTTATCTTAGAGTTTTCCTCGAGGAAAAACATCCTAACCAGATGGAATATTGGTGCCTCTGGGAGGATGTGGCAGTAAAAAAAAAAAAAAAAAAATCAGAGCATTATGGCTAGCAAAAAAAAGATTCTATTGAAAAGCTGCAGCAAGAATTGGCTACTCTAAAGAAACAGCTTGATTCCCCAGATGTGCCATCTGCACCCCCACCCGCTTTGGACCCTTGTCAGCTGAACATTCTTTCCTGTTATCTCCCTTTTCTCTTGTAAACCTTATGGGACCTGACTTGTTGTGTAAATTGGGTGCAAACCTTCTCTGTAGAGAGGAAGGGATATTTGTTGACCTTCCCCCCTATCAGGCTCCAAATTTGATGGCATTACTACTCTCAGAGGAATCTGATGAGACCTCAGGACATACACCCCTCCTGGACCTCTCAGATGTCCCAGAGACATTGTGGGCAGCCCATGTGAATGAAGTGGGGTTGCTAGCCTCTGCAACACCAGTGCAAATAACATACAGACACAACAAGCCTTTCCCAAGGGTAGCCCTGTATCTATTGGGTAGGGAGGCACAAGAGGGCATTAAGCCTGTAATCTCTTCCCTCCTTAAACAAGGGATACTTGTTTATACAACTTCACCATGTAATACACCTATACTACCTGTGAAAAAGCAAATCTATAGATTTGTAGAAGACCTAAGAGTCATTAATAAGTTTGTAATCCCTAGATTTCCAGTAGTACCTAACCTGGTTTTCTGTAATAGATTTATGTTCTGCCTTCTTTTCTATTCCAGTGCATAAGAATTCCCAATTTCTCTTTGCCTTTTCCTTTCAGGGTCATCAATTAACCTGGACATGTTTTTGTAAAGTTATTGTAAAAGCCCTACTTTGTTTTCTCAGTTTTTAAAAAACTGACCTTAATTCTCTCTCTCTTCCCTGCAGTTCTGTGTTAGTTCAGTATGTTGATGATGTGCTAATTGCTAGTAAAACTAAGGAAAGATGTAAAACTGATACCTCATATGTGTTAAAGTGTCTTGCTAATAAGGGTCACAAGGCTTCCAAAGCCAAATTGCAGTTTGTAAAACAAAGAGTTCAGTACTTAAGGACATTTACTTTCAGGAGATGGCCGCCAGTTAACACCTGAGCGAATCTCACATGGTTTTTCCATTCCTCACCCTTTCACCAAAGTCAGGTACACAAATTTCTGGGTACTGCAAGATATTGCAGACAATGGATTCCTAACTTTTCTGAACTCACCAAACCCCTTACTATTCTATTCTTAATCTTAGCTCCTGACCCAGTGACCTGGTCCCCAGAATGTGAATCTGCTTTCCTTTCCCTTAAAACTCTTCTCTCACAGCCACCTGTTCTAGGCTTACCTAAATATAGCAAGCCTTTTACTCTGTTTTGTCATAAACAGGATGGAATTGCAGCTGGAGTTCTCTGTCAGCCCCTTGGGCCCACACCTCGTCCAGTAGCTTATTTTTCTGCAACACTGGACTCAGTAGCCCGTGGGTTCCCACTTTGTCTGAGGGCAGTTGCAGCTGCTGCTGAATTACTTTAAAAAGGCCCAACCTGTCACATTAGGCCACAGCATTATCTTACAGGTCCCTAATGCTGTCTCTGCTCTCTTACAGCGACACTGCACCCAGCACCTATCTGTTCAGAGACAAACCCTGTATGAGAATGTTATCCTCTCTTTCCCAAATGTGGTAATTCAAAGATGTAATGTACTTAGCCCAGCTACTTTTTCTCCTTTACCCTCTAATGGTAAAGCACATACCCATAACTGTGAAGAATTGCTTGAGCACTGTGTAAAACCTCCCCAAAAATTTGTCTGATCAACCGCTGGAAAATGCAAATCTTGTATTGTATACTGATGGCTCATGTAAAAGAAATTCAGTTGGTAAACTAAAGGCTGGATATGCAGTGGTCTCAGATAATAATGTTTTAGAGGTTCTTTTCTCTTCCAGGAATCAAAATCAGCTCAGGCTGCTGAGCTCATCGCTTTAATTCGTGCTTGCCTTTTAGCTTCCGGACAGTCTGCTGCCATTTATACTGACTCAAAGTATGCTTTCTCTGTCTGTCATGCCACAGGACAAATTTGGAAACAACAAGGTTTCCTTACCTCTTCTGGCTCTGCTCTCTCTCATGGTCCCCTTATCTCCCAACTCCTTGATGCTATTCAGCTACCCACATCCCTCTCTATTACCCATTGCCCGGCCCACACAGGTGCCACTGATCCTGTTTCTCTGGGTAATGGGAGTGCTGATGCAGCAGCCAGACATGCGGCAGCACATGGACCTCTGGCTCCCTTTCAGATTCTGGTCTCTCTTTCCCTCCCTGTTTCTTTGCAGGACCTGATAGAACTACAGGAAGCTGCTCAACCTGAAGAGAGAAACCTTTGGGAGAAAGCAGGCTGCTCCTTATCCCCAGCTGGGATAATGGGTGCACCTGATGGCTGCCCAGTCGCCCCAAAAATCTCTCACATGGCAGCTTGCTCAGGTGTCTCATCAAATGACACACATGAGCAAAAGGGGGGTGGCCTCACAAATCCCAAAACAATGGTACGCCCCAGGCGTGCACCTAGAAGCTCTCAAGAATATCTAATTCATGTTTGATTTGTAAGCAGTTTAATGTTGCAGGAGGCCCACAGGCTAGCAGCCACACAGAAAGAAGAAACCTAGACATAAAATGCAGTTAGGAGAGCTTGCACCTGCAGGTAAAGGAAGCCCTCCCAGTACCTACTGATGTACCGTGCCACAACATCCAACCAGGCGACTACGTGTTCGTGAAGGAACATCGCAGAAAGAATTCCCTGACAGCCCGGTGGGAAGGACCGTTCCAATTGCTGCTCATCACCCACACAGCAGTAAAGGTGAAGGAGTGCCGCTCGTGGATCCACGCAAGTCATGTACGCCGAACTGCAGATCCCACAGAGCTGATTGACCCCGTCACCCAGGACCCCTCCCCGGAGGAATCACCTGAGGACGAGGTTCAGCGGACCGAGGCGGCAAACTCTCAAACCAGACTGTTACCAAACCGGCCTCCACCAGGAGCTTCGAGGTACAACCTGAGAGGTAGGACTGTACCAGCAAAGACCTACAGGTGAGCCTGGCACCCTGTAGCTCTCACAAAGGGGAATCCATTCCAGTATTGAGTGAACTAAGAGACTACGAAATCTCGAAGAGTGCCTGCAGAGGCAAGCCAAACAATACTAACTGATTAAGTTTAGTTAAAAGACTGCTTTGCTAGTTGCTAGATAATTACTATATTATTATTATTATTATTATCCTTTCTACTTTAGAAATTTAAGATACTATACTAGGATGAGGATTGTTTTCCTTCTTTTAGTAGTCAGAATAGCCTTAGTATATAACTTTCCCCACCCTTTTTGGGAAGCCCTGCAAAAGGTTGTGTCCCTCACCAATACAAGTGACTGTTGGATATGTGAACAGCTTATAATAGGCTCTGAAGGCCTTTTACCATTACAGTTTATCCCAACTCCTGCCTCCCTGTGGACCAGACCCCTAAAATTCAGATTTACTGGTAGTCAGTACTCTACAGGAGAGCGGGAGTGGGTAAATGCCCAGAATGATAACACTGTGCCAAAAGTACATAGTCATGGGGGGGAACAGGCAGATTTGGCATAAAAATCTAATTGCCTCAGAGATTCCCCTTACTCAAGCATTACATCCATCAGGGAATGCTTCCCTTATGTTTCCCTTATGTTTTAAAAGCAATATTGGCACTGGTAAAGATCTGGGGGTGAATGGGCAGTGGATCATTTACCCAACTGATAAAGAAAACCTCCCTCTAAGATAAGAATTCATCCCAGCAAAAGAAAAATACCTAAGAATGTCTAGAATAACTTTGAGTAATACTCCAATAGGAGTATTAAAGGGGGGAATTGTGGGGAAAATCCAATAACTCCAATTGTGTCTAAAGGGGGGACTGTGCAAAAATCAAAACTCTCTAAAGAAAACTGCTGTAAGGGTTAAAAAGTTTTCCAGGCCTCTCTTCCTGTAACAGAGAGAATCAAATTAACTCTAATCAAAGACCCTTACAAATGACTCTCTCAAATTCATGGATACTCCTAGTCTGTCACAAATTATCATGTAAACTCTTATCTTTGTCACAGTTTGCCTTGTAGACTTCTCCACTCAAGTTCTCATGTGGCTTTGTGTACTGTAAAAACTTACTTCTAGCACTCCTGGGGTGAACAGAAGTCTCAGAGTACTTCTGCTGAGACTTTGATATGTTAAAGAAGAACAATCCACAACTGAACTGTCTAAGCATACTGTATAAAGATTCCCTGAATCTGTGTGTCAGGGCTGCTTCACTCTTGGAAGTGACAGCCTGCATGCATGCATCATAAAGTTTTCTCTTCTAGGTTTCTTTCCTGCCTCACTGATTTGACCTCCAGCCTCGGACCCTTCTGGGGGCTCTGTACCCCAGGGGAGCGAGATTTCCCCCTCAGTACGTGCTGTGGTAAGCCTGAATTCTGTGTCTGATAGCCCATCTGTTAGACATCTACTGGGCAGGGGAATGTGAGGGAGATGTAAGATAATGAAAATGTGGTACTCTGGCAAACCTGCACTTACTGGAAATGATTTCAAAGCCATCCCAGAAGTCACGCACTTTCACATCTGAAATTATGGCACAATTCCTGCAGTTCACCAGATCAACATCTTGGTCTCCAAATTCCAGGCTGAAGGCCTCTGGCTTCCAGAGCTCCGACTTCAACTTCCTATGAACTCCAGAAACCAGCACAGGCTGAGGAAAGAAAGGCACGTGCTCATTCCACAATTTGCCGAATTTATTACATATCCAGCCAAATCTCTCATTCTCAAGTACTAGGAAATTCTTGGCCACACCACAAAGGCAGGCAGACATGGGAAATCAGCTCTTGTTTACATATAAATCTAATTCTTCCTCTCAAGCAAAAAAGCTATTAAGAGTCTAAGCCAGCAAATCACATTTCAGTTTCAGACAATGTGCAGCTGTTGTTGGAGGTTAGTACAGTTCCACATCCTCCCCATCCCAAATGCATCTGAGAAAGCAATGTATATTCAATTAGTTAAGTCTATGCTTCTAACCTAATGGCATCTGCTGCTGCAATTAGGAACATTCCTCTCAGATAATCATATGGAATGTCATGAAATTTAGCTCTATTTTGTACCCTTCCTCATACTTTACACAAAATTGCACACAGCCACTGACTTGCAAGAACAGGAACAGAAGAGCTTAAAGCAGCTTACAGACTATAAGTCCAATACTACTTTCGAAATACCTGCACTAGGGTCTGAAATGAGTAAACCTGACTATTTATTTTCTCTTACCTGGCCTTGTTTCCAACACTCCCTGAAGATCTTCCAGTTGTTTTTGTTGCTGGGGTCATGAAGACACAAGAGCCTTCCATCACAGAGCCAGGAATGGGAGGTATGTGGATCCAACACATTTAATCCCATTACCATTTCCTTCACCTCTCTCTGTGTATCAGCTAAGTTACTTGGTCGTTTTGCAGCATCAGATGTCTTCTTATTCTCCACCACAGAAGCAATTATATGATCTAGGAAGTTGGGCAGGCTGGTTTTGCTCTTGGCCCCCTAGAAAACACAAATCCACAGGACAAGTTTATTCTTAGATAACTTATGTAAGAATAACATCTCTTTGGTGTAACAGCCTCTTGTCTTTCAGCCAAAGAAATTCTGTTAGCAGAAAAATCTGTGAACAAGTCAGCATAGCAGGAGTGCTATACACTGTCCCATATAGGTAAGGGTTGGAAAATTTGCTGACCCTAAGTTGTAAGCCTACCAATTAAGATGAGTAACACCTGTACTTCAAGTCAAACCTCAGCCCCATTTTATTATTTAAAGTTATGAAACATTCATTTTCTCCTGAACTTATTCACTAACAATTTTCATTTTTAAAACACACAAAGTATAAAACTTAGATTTCTTGCTTTTGTTGTTTCTTCTTCTCTGCACAGCTCAGCTAAGAAATCGAATGTGATACTAATATGCGCTATCCGGGAAAAAACAAGTAGGGGTAGGAAGTCAGCATTATTTCTGAATATAGCATTAGAGCAGTGTTTCTTAAACTTTTTAAGACTGAGGAACACCAAATAATTTTTTTTTAAATGAGGAACACCAAGGATATTTTTGGTTGAGGAAAAAAAAGTGTGTGTGGAAGGGGAGAGTTATTGAGAAAAAAAAGTTGCCTGCCCCTTTAAGGGCAGCCATTTTGAACTCTGTTCTCCACAGCACACCAGTGCGCCATGGAACACAGTTTAACAAACACTGCATTAGAGAGACCATTACTTGAATACTATTATCTAGTTCTGTTGTCCAACTTCAAAGAGGACTTTGAAAATTTGGATAAAGTTTCAAAATAGCACTCAGAAAATTATGTGAGGTCTGGAAAATTTAACATCCCTCCTGGAATGTGTTTACATTAGTGTCCTGTGCCTTGTATTTCTTAGGAATGATTGTGGATTTGCAATACCAACCCTATTCTTGCCAGACTCTGTGAACTTGTAAGCAATTGTGTTATGTAACCAGGCCTGATTTCTGCTAACTTTCCTTTATATCATCACGGACTGCTTAGTACATTAGTTCAGGCTTCATACCATGCCTCATAGCTCAGGCTACTACAATAAGCATAACTTCAGTACTAGGCAAACTGGGTAAAATATAGCAAATCAAGAATTATCAGTCATATAGCTAATATAGTACACAGAGTTCTTGTAAACAGAAATCATGCCTCACCAATCTAGTCTTATAGTGTATGTCAACTTTCAGAAAGTCTTTGATAAGGTTCCTAACCAAAGATTCTTAAGCCAAGTGAGCAGACATGGATAAGAGGAAAGGTCCTCTCAGAGACCAATAACTGGGTAAAAGACAGGAAACAAAGGGCAGGAATAAATGTTCAATTTTCATAACTGACAGAGGCAAATAGCAGGGTTTAAAAAGATCTATAATGGGACCTATACTGTTAAACATATTCACAAATGATGTGGAAAAGGAGGTGAACAGTGAGGTGGCAAAGATAGCAGATAATACTAAACTATCTAAGATAGTGAGGTCCAAAGTAGGGATGTAAAGGAGTAGTTGACGACTTGCATTCCCTGCCCCTTTGCTGCCTCTGTCAGAGGCAGCAAGAGGGAGGGGAGAAGAGGAGGAGCTGGTGCTGGGGGAAGCCAGCTTAAAAGACGGTTCCCCCCGGCACCATCTTTGTGGTACCACCTGTCCCCCCCCGCCACTGCTGCCTCTATCAGCGGGAGAGGGCAGGAGTTGCTGCCACAAAGCAGCCCCTGTGTGCAGTGACCCAGCTGCAAGCAGGGGCTGTTTTTGTGGCAGCAGTCCCTGTACGTGGGGGTCCCAAATTGGAGAGACGCAACAAGACTTGGTCCTGCACCCAGCGCGAGCTGGAACTGAGCCAGTCTGCCTAATGACTAATTGAGTAGTCGATAAAAATTCTATCAACTACTCGATTAGTTAAATACCTGCATTTTAACATCCCTAGTCTAAGGCTAATTACAAACAGTAACAAAGGGGTTTCATTAACCTGGGTGACTAGGCAAGAAAATGGCAGATGAAATCCAGTGTTCGTAGGTGTGAAGCAATGCATATTGGAATACAATCACAACCATGCATACAAAGTGGTGGGGTCTCACTCAAAAAGAAAATTTTTGATTCATTATGGATCTCTCTGAAAATTGATAGCGGCAGTCAAAAAAGCTAAAGTTAGGAACCACTGGGAAAGAGATAGATGATAAAACAGAAAATATTATAATCCTATTATATCAATCCATGGTTCATCAACATCCTGAATACTATATGCAGTTCTGGTCAAGTCATTTCAGAATATATTTGAATTGGAAAGGTCAAAAGGAGGACAACAAAAATGATATGGGGGTATGGAACAACTAATCTATGAGAAAAGATCATGAGAAATGGGAATGTTCATCTTAGAAAAGAGATGACTAACTGGTGATATTGACAGAGGCTCATAAAATCATGAGTAGTGTACAGTAGTCAATTAGGGAACTATTATTACCCTTTCACACAAAGAACCAAGTTCATTCAATGAAATTAATAGACATCAGGAATTAGGCAAATTAATTGATGAGAACCCATGCCCAAGTGTCCCTAAGCCTCTGACTACCAGAAGTTGGGAGTGGAGGATAGAGGATGGATCATTTGATAATTGCTGTGTTCTATTCATTCCTTTTGAAGCATCTGAGAACTAAATGCTGTCAGATGACAGAATATTGAGTTAGATGGACCACTGGTTTGACCCATTATGGCTATTCTTAAATTCTTATTTACTGTTGCAAAAAAAGTGGTAATTCTAGGATATACGATCAGGAGAGTTGCAAGCGAGACACAAGAAGCAATTCTTCCGTTCTACCCTGCACTGAGCCTCCACCAGATCGCTGTATCCAGCTCTGGATGACCAAACTTCAAGAAGGTATAGACAAACTGGAGAAAGTACAGGTGAGCAACAAAAACTACAAGGCTACATCTAACTGCCCAGTCACAAAAAAAGCACTGGTAAGGAGTAACAGCCAGCATGAATTTGTCAAAAAATAAAACATGTCAAGCAAAACTTATTTCCTTCTTTGACAGGTTTATTGTATGCAAGTACATATGTATTTTTCCCCAACTATTATATGTCCAGTTTTAATGGGAACAAGCCATAGAGGAGGACCATCTTTTAACAGTGCACTGAGATGACATGCTTAGGGAGGTGACTAGAGGGTGGGGAGAAAAATGGGTGTTTTGAAGCTTTGTAACAATCAGGCCTTCCAGAAGGGCTGGATTAGCAATGATGGGTATATTTGTATTAAAAGTGCTCAACCTGCAACAAACTGTAACCTTGTTAACTAGAATCCTGCTGACTGCACTCCAAGCCACTTGGACTCACTATCAATTCAATGGGAAAATTTTGAGGAAAGGCAGGTGCAAGTGCAACTGAAAGAGGCTGTAAAGTTCTAAATTTTAATAAAGGAAAGTCTAGTACAACCCTCTTCAATATCTTACATAAAGAAATGGGTATTTGATATTGGCCACTCTTATGCCATGCTGAACGTCATTTACTTTCACATAGCCAAAATGTTTCAAGTGTTTGAGTTCACAGAAGCAACAATAGATTTTTCTGGACATATTTGGCTCTGCTCTTGTGAATATTTCATGGACCAGCACTGGCTTGCTTTGAATGCTTGTCTTCAGGAGCAGATTGTTATGCCACTTATTGCTAAGTGACAGAGGGAATCTAGTTCAATTCTTGTATGGAAAAGGTGAAACTATTGTCCTATTCATATGGATATTGCATGTCACCACCACCACCAGGCACTTAACCGTAACTGTGCCCTATCTGTGCACCTGAATAGCAGCAGTGAAAATTGCCAATTCTCTGAAGTATATGAAGGAACAATAATGCACCTAGTCTCCTGGCAGAGTTACAAGGGAGAGTAGTTAAGGAAAAGGGGGCGAGTATGGGACATTGCTTCCTGAGCCTTGAAGCAATCATCTTTGCTTTGAAGCATCTGAGGATTATCTGCATAATCTTAGTCTGCATGTGTTCTTTAGTGTCATATTTTCAAAGACTTTTAAAAATCTATTCACAAATATTGGCCTTGTTTTTTATGGTAATGAACGTCTCTCTCTTTTAGCACATTTCATTCTTCTCTCCATCAAACAGTCTAAGTTATTGTGTTAAGATTCCATTTTTCATAACTGATGCAAAGCTATAAATATTAAACCAGCCTCTTTGTTTCTCATTAACTTTTGCTGTCAGCCACCACCTGAATTAGCAGTATTTGAGGACCTTCTACATAAAATGAATAGCAATAGCTAATTCTCTAGTAGATTTCACTTTTTCTCTTTGAGGGGTAAAAAGTCCAGTTAGGGTAGTGGTTTTGATTGTTTGCATTTTCTTCATTAACATGGTTGGTTGTGGGGGTTTTTGTAGGGGGGGGGTGAGTGAGTGAGAGAGAGAGAGAGAGAGAGATGTGTGTCATCCTTAGGACAGAAAGGTTTTTTAAAAGAGGAAAGTTGTGCATTGTTTCTTACGACAGTCAGACTCTAGATTTACCTTATTACCTCTCAAAGTTTGTCCCATAGCTTGATCCCCCTCAACAAACTCCAGATATAAAATGCACTTAAAGCAGGACCTCTGAAAAAAGTTTCTAAATCAGGTTTTTATGGGATCCTCCCTGATAGAATTTCCTCATGACTGCACCAGATGAAGCCCTATAAAACTAACTGTTTTAAATCTTACAGCTCTTTTGAAAAAATGCTTTTATTTCTACCAAGTGTCCTAGAAGAATTCTGTTGGAATGAAGATAAAACTGAAAGACCCTAAGGAATTCCCCTTATAACAATACCCTTTGCAGGAATAAAGGCAAGAAATACATTACTCACCGCAGTAGCTGCAGAAAAGACTGGAGGAAAAGGGATTCCCGCATCTAGTGGGACCTGGGGCAGTTTTCCTGGCCCAGAGTGTAGTAAATCTCTGAGACTGGAACCTTCAGTTTTGTTACTAGATGCAGCTGGGCCCAACAAGAGACTATTAAACAGTTTGGGAGTTAATGGAGAAATCTTTGTACTGGAGTTGAAGGAATCCAATCCAAAGGGCGAATGGGATTCTTTACTGAGCACTGATCTCAGGGATCCAGCTTCTGTAAGGAAGATAAATCACAACTGGTTAAGACAAACATCATTAAAGAGCCTCAAAAGGGAAAATTATATGAAGATAACTGTCCAAATATTATCCTCCAATATAACATGGCTATAATCCTGAGGCAAAGCACCATATACTTACCTGGATGTTAAGGCTCAAGAATGATATTGTATAATACTGGATGAGGCACTGAGACCTCTTTTGTAAACTTAAGCATTCTGTGTCATCTGTGCCTCACCAAAAGCCTTAATATATCATGGTGAGTTAAGAATGTGATGGTTCCAGTAGATTATTTGGATCTGAAGTATTTTATATACAAAGAGCTGTACTCTTGACTGAAATCAAACACTCACCAACTGACTCTTTTTCACAATGTTAAATACAGTAGAGAAAATATGGTCACTCACCTGCTCCTAACTGTAGTTCAAGATGTGCTTGTCATGTCCATTCCAAGTAAGTGTATGCATGTGTACATGCATGGTAACTGGAAGATTTTTCCCATAGCAGCTAGCTATAGGGTCAGTATGGGCTTCCCCTGAGTAACGCATTCATGGCGCCCAATAAAGAACCTAGCTGATCTGCCCCCTCCTCAGTTCCTTCTTGCCGCCTAATCCCACAAAGAGGAAGGAGGCTGGGTATTGGAATGGACTTGACCAACACATCTCTAAGAACAATTACATGAAAGTGAGTAACCGTTTTTTCATCTTCAAGTGTTTGTTCTTGTGCATTCCAATCAGGTGACTCAAGTCCAAGTTCAGTTGGTGGGGTTGGAATCTTACACAGATTGGTGCACTACCCATCCAAATGCTACATCATCCCTAGCCTGATGTATGGTTGCACAGTGTGGAGCAAAGGTGTGGACAGAAGAGCACCAGATCACTAGCAGGGTGGTGAAGTACTGGAATGGGTTTCTTAGGGAGGTGGTGGAATCTCCATCCCTAAAGGTTTTTAAGTCTTGGCTTGACAGAGCTCTGGCTGGGATGATTTAGTTGGAATTGGTCCTGCTCTGCACAAGAGCTCTTCCACAAGAAGGCAGTATAGACAGGCAACATGAATTTCTTGCGCAAAACAGTTCTTGCACAAAAAGCCTGCAGTGTAGACGTAGCCTATGATTCTCCTGAGTAGGTAGCTGAACCAGGAAAGCTATGGATAAGGCTTGCACGCTGGTGTAATGTGCTAGTGAGCATATAATATTCCCAGTATCGTGTGAGCTTGCCACATTCCCGGATACAGACAACTATGCTGAGTCAACACTGGTTGATCTTTCATTCTATCTGTCACTGCTAAGAATAACTGTTGACTTCCTCAACGCTTTTGTTCTCTCAATATAAAAAAGCCAGTGGCATGCAGGTGAACAATGGGAGTGAGGCATGTTGCGCTGATCAAACTGAAAATCTCTTCCACTTGCCAAGACAGGTGGCTCTCATGGAGGGTTTCCTGCTGCCAAGGAGGACTTGGCTAACCTGGCTGGAGCATGAAACATCCAATGGGTTCAACTATGGAGCAGCGACTTGAGGTTCAGGTGCTGTAGGCAACCATAGTCTCATGTGGGAAGGGTGGAGGTGGGATCGAAGTGGGAGTAGGTGGGGCCATGCTGGTACTATTAGAATGACCTGAGTTTGATCCTTCCAAATCTTGAGGCGTACCTTGTATACGAGAGGAATGGGTGCCAAGGCAGACAGGAGAGAACCTCCTCAGTGAAGGAGGAATGAGTCTGTGCTGGAGCCTGGACTTTGGTTTTGGAAGGAGCAGAACTGCTGGCACTTCTTACTGGATCACGTGGCGAATAGGTCCATCCATGGAAGACCTCACCTTTGGAAGACTGATTATGTGACATCCAGGCAAAGAGACCACTCATGCATATGAAAAGACTGGCAGAGGCATTTCACTAGCTTGTTCTGTAATCTTGAGAGGTACAAGGCTTGCAAGTATATCAAATGTTCTGCATAGAAGTCTTAGAATCTGAGGGCTTCCTGGCAGCATAGGGGAGAGAAGCATGTACTCCCACCCCAGTTCATTGATATAGAACATTGTCATCGTATTGTCCATCAACACTGATATACAACCTGTTATGTGGGTTGGAAAGTCTGGCATGCCAGGCATACTATCCTCAGCTTCCCTGACATATGTGGAGGACCAGATTAGCTAGGGACCAGAGACCTGGAGTTCTGAAGTTTCCTTGATGAATCCCCACCAATATTCCCTCTAATCTTCTCCATCCATGTGTGGAATACATTTGTGCGCACCCACAACATGTAGAAACAAAAATCTAGCTGTGGGGACTTTGCTAATCAACTGGTGGCATTTTAAAGTCTCCTGAACAGCTGCGCAAGCACCCAGCTTACAGAGAACACTGCTCTCCATCCTAAATCTGATGCATCCATCACTAAAATTTGAGGTGGTTGCAGTGCCACAAAGGGGACTCCTGAGCAAACTTCCTGCTGATTCGGCCACTACAGGAGAGAATCGGGGATTGTAGGAGGTAGCATTATAGGCCTGTCGAGTTTATCCCAGGCTGGGCAATATAACTAATGCCAACCATTACTGAAGGGGCCTGAGTCTAGCATACTGTACTATGTATGTACATGTCACCATGTGTCCCAGGAAGATCCATGCTGTGGTAAGGGAGAACTGTCTGAGATCCTGAATAATAATGGCTTGAGCATGAAAGCTCACTTCTGGGAGGTCTGCCTTCACTTGACTCAATTCCACTACATCCCCAATAAATTCTATTCTCTGGACAGGGAACCGAGGGAACTTTGCCTCGTTGAGGAGGAGCTCTGGGTTGTCGAAGGTAGCTCTGATAAATTTTATGTGAGATTCCATCTGAGCCCTGGATCAGTCCTTTAATGAGCCAGTTATTGAGGTACAGAAACACCTGTGTCTGCACAGGAACATGGCAATGACTGCCACATACTTTGTGAACACCCAAGGTGCTGTACAAAGGCTGAACCCTGCAAACTGAGAGTAGGTGTTGTTCACCACAAATCTGAGGAATTTCCTATGGAGCTACTACATCACAATATGGACGTACACGTCCTTCATGTCAAGAGCGGAATACCAGTCTTCTGGATTCAGGGAGGGAATTATGGAACCTAGGGAGACCATATGGAACTTGAGGTGCTTTACAAACTTGTTAAAAGTTCCCGCAGGTCCAGAATGGGCTGGAGGTCTCCTTTGGCTTTTGTTATTAGGAGATATCAGGAGTAGAAACCCTGACCCCTGTGCTCCTGAGGAACTTCCTCCACCGGCCCTATAGCAAGGAGCAACTGCACCTCCTGAATGAGGAGCTGTTTGTGAGAAGGGTGTCTGAAGAAGGAGGAGGAAGGAGGGGAGAAGGACGACGGCTGGAGGGTACAGAACTTGATGGAGTATGTCCTCCACTGTGCAAAATACTCATCAGGCAGAAGTAATCAATGACTGTGCACAGTCGAAAGAAGAGTCAGAACGAGAAGATATGGTGGGGTGGATCCAAAGGGGTGACCGAGACACAGGCCTTGACTGTGCTCTCAAATGGCCTGCTTATGGGGTTGGGCTGGCCAGGTAAGTGTGGGCATTTTCTGACACTTCTATTTCTGCTCCATGGTCCTTCCTGGAAATCCTGAGGATGATACGAGTCTGGTGGCAGACTGTGTGTAAAATATCTGTGCTGCACAGGGTATGGAGGCCCAATGATTTAAAGGTGCCTCTGGAGTCTTTCGGGCTGTGCAGCCTTTTATTGGTCTTTCCAAGAAGAGAGCTGTGTCCTCAGACAGGAGGTCCTGAACAATTTGCTGAACCTCATTTGGTAGGCCTGAGATCTAAAGCCAAGTGCCCCTGCAGCATGGCGATGCCAGTGGCCATGACACGTATGGCCGCTATCAGCAGTGTCCAATGCCACTTTCAATGATACCCAGGAGATGAGCCTCCTCTCCTCCACCAGTGCAAAAATTCATGGCAGAAGTTGTGCAGCAACAGCTCTGTGAAATTTACCAGCACACTGCATGTGTTTTATGAAGAACAGGCAGGGGAGAAAAGGAGGAGGAGTTGCACTATACGTAAGAGAGCACTATGATTGCTCAGAACTCCAGTACATAGAGGGAGAAAAACCTGTTGAGAGTCTATGGGTTAAGTTTAGAGGTGCAAACAACAGCAGCGATGTTGTAGTTGGTGTCTACTACAGGCCACCGAATCAGGTGGATGAGGTAGATGAGGCTTTCTTCGGACAACCGAGATAAGCTTCCAGATTGCAGACCCTGGTTCTCGTGAGGGACTTTAATCATCCAGGATTGTTGGGGATAACTTCTTGGTACAAGTGCTGAAGGATCCAACCAGGGGCCGTGCGCAGCTTGACCTGCTCACAAACAGGGAGGAACTAATAGGGGAAGTAGAGGTGGGTGACAACCTCGGAAGCAGTGATCATGAGATGGTAGATTTCAGATTCCTGACCAAAGGAAGAAAAGAGAGTAGTAAAATATACACCTTGGACTTCAGAAAAGTAGATTTTTGACTCCCTCAGAGACCTGATGAGCAGAATCCCCGTGGATGCTAACATGAAGGGGAAAGGAGTCCAGGACAACTGGCAGTATTTTAAAGAAGCCTTATTGAAGGCACAGAAAGAAACCATCCCAATGCGTAGCAAGAGAGGCAAACATGATAGGAGATGGGATTGCCTTACAGGGGAAATCCTTGGTGAACTTAAGCACAAAAAGGAAGCTTATAAAAAGTGGAAACTTGGACAAATGACCAGGGAGGGATTTAAATGTATAGCTCGAGAATGCCGGAGGGTTATCAGGAAGGCGAAAGCGCAAATGGAATTGCGACTGGTTAAGGATGTGAAGGATAACAAGAAAGGTTTCTACAGGCATGCTAACAAGAAGAAAGTGATCAGAGAGGGTGTGGGGCCCTACTGGATGAAGGAGGTAACCTAGTGACAGATGATGTGGGGAAAGCTGAAGTACTCAATGCTTTCTTTGCCTCTGTATTCACGGACAAGGTGGGCTCCCGGACTAATGCGCTAAGTGACACAAGATGGGATGAAGATGGACAGCCCTTGGTGGGTAATAACAGGTTAGGAACTATTTAGAAAAGCTAAACGTACACAAATCCATGGGTCCGGACTTAATGTACTGAGGGAGTTGGCAAATGTTATTGAGGAGCCTTTGGCCATTATCTCTGAAAAGTCGTGGAGATCAGGAGAGATCCCGGATGATTGGAAAAAGGCAAATGTAGTACCCATCTTCAAAAAAAGGGAAGAAGGATGATCTAGGGAACTATAGGCCGGTCAGTCTTACCTCGGTTCCTGGAAAGATCATGGAAGGGATCCTTAAGGAATCCATTTTGAGGCACTTGGACAAGAGGAAAGTGATCAAGAATAGTCAGCATGGATTCACAAAGGGCAAGTCGTGCCCGACCAATCTGATTAGCTTCTATGATGAGGGACTGGCTCTGTGGAAATGGGAAAGTCAGTGGATGTGACAGTCCTTGACTTTAGCAAGGCTTTTGATATGGTCTTCCACAATATTCTTGCCAGCAAGTTAAGGGAATGTGGATTGGATAAATGGACGGTAGGATGGATAGAAATCTGGCTAGAAGGCCGGGCCCAGCGGGTAGTGATCAACGGCTCGATGTCAGGATGGCGGTCGGTTTCTAGCAGAGTGCCCCAAGGTTCGGTTCTAGGACCGGTTTTGTTCAGTATCTTTATTAAATGACCTGGATGAGGGGATGGATTGCACCCTCAGACAGTTTGCAGATGACACTAAGCTAGGGTGAGAGGTAGATCCGCTGAAGGGCAGGGACAGGGTCTAGAGTGACCTAGACAAATTGGAGGATTGGGCCACAAGAAATCTGATGAGGTTCAACAAGGACAAGTGCAGAGTCCTGCACTTGGGACGGAAGAATCCCAAGCATTGTTACAGGCTGGGGACCAACCAGCTAAGTAGTAATTCTGCAGAAAAGCACCTGGGGGTTACAGTGGATGAGAAGTTGGATATGAGTCAACAGTGTGCCCTTGTAGCCAAGAAGGCTAATGGCATATTAGGGTGCATTAGGAGGAGCATTGCCAGCAGATCCAGAGATGTGATTATTCCCCTTTATTTGGCTTTGGTGAGGCCACATCTGGAGTAGTGTGTCCAGTTCTGGGCCCCCACTACAAAAAGGATGTGGACACATTGGAGAGGGTACAGCGGAGGGCCACCAAAATGATTAGGGGGCTGAAGCATATGACATATGAGGAAAGGCTGAGGGAGTTGGGTCTGTTTAGTCTGCAGAAGGGAAGATTTGATAGCAGCCTTCAACTTCCTGAAGGGAGGTTCCAAAGAGGACAGAGAAAGGCTGTTCTCAGTAGTGACAGATGGCAGAACAAGGAGCAATGGTCTCAAGTTGTGGTGGGAAAGGTACAGGTTGGATATTAGGAAAAACTATTTCACTAGGAGAGTGGTGAGGCACTGGAATGGGTGACCTAGGGAAGTAGTGGAGTCTCCATTCCTAGAGATTTTTAAGTCTCGGCTTGACAAAGCCCTGGCTGGGTTGATTTAGTTGGGATTGGTCCTGCCTAGAGCAGGGGGCTGGACTTGATGACGTTCTGAGGTCTCTTCCAGTTCTATGATTTTAGCAATATCTGCTGCTATTGGTCTGATAAGCAGATTTGTAACCTGGCAATGGAACAGACCTTCCTGACAGACATCTAAATGCTTTGCCTCACGATTTTTCACTACCTTCTATTACCAAGGGCTCAAGTGGTGATGCAGTGTTGTGGGTACATGGAGCTGGGCTCTTCTGCACCAGGATAACTGGCAGCATGGGAAATGTTGGTGCCAAAAAAAGCTCTAGGCACCAAATCAATGACATGCTAAGGCGGTTAGCAATATCAGAGCAGCCATCAGTGCCCAAGTCATTGCCGGCGATGGCACCATGGTCAGTGCAGGGTGAAAGTAGGGTTGTTGCCAACAGCACCACTGCTGAAGGTTGTGGCAGACTGGCATTGATCACGGATAATACCCTGGAACATGGACTTTGGCTGCAACCATGACTTGGTGAAAAGCTGAGAGAGTTCAAAACGGTGACTGTGTGGGGAGGACAAGGGAGCGGCCACTGAGCTGGCCACAATGCTGGATAACAATGAAAGTTCCAGATAGATGCAGCCCTTTTCCTCCTGCTGTGGCAACTCCAGTAGCAGTCAAGACTTAGACGGTAAGATCCGTGAAGGAAGACAATGGAGCAGCTGTATTTCGGAGTACAGAGTATTAATGCCTGGAACTCAGGAACAGTGTTTCCTCTATGCTGTCCAGTCAATCAGATCCATGCATGTAGTCCTGAGCCTCTGACTGGGCGGGCCAATTAATTATGTAGGATGCTGTGCTGCCCCATAGCTTGGAGCAAACACTGCTCAGGAATCTGCAGGCTCATCTGCCTGGTCCAGTGCAAGGGAGTTGTGCATTGGGGTGGGGAAACCAGCAGCCATAGCTGGTTTTCCCTGGAAGGAGCCAGTGTCCGGAGCTTTCCCCATCTGAGAGGGAAGAATGGCACCATGCTATGAAAAAGTTCTTGAGCTATGTCAAAAGCCTCCACTGTCAAGAGTAGAAGAGGCTCACATGTAGGTTCTGGTGAGCAGAGAGCAACAATGGACTTAATTGCCCTTCACCAAGGTTTCCTCTAAGGTGCACAGAGGCACAACTCCCTAATAAACCCCGCACAGAACTGCCATCTGGGGCCAATGGAGCATGTCTCTCCCGCAGCCATGTGCTCCTCCAGCCCCAGCAGTAGGGAGCTGCCAGAGCTGGGGGACAGGTGTGCTCCTCCGGACCCAACAGCAGGGCCAGTTCAGTAAACTGGCTTTAAAGGCTGCAGCAAGAGACTCGGAAACCCAAGAAATAAAGAACATAAGAACAGCCATACTGGGTCAGACCTCCGGTCCATCTAGCCTAGTATCCTGGACAATGGCCAATACAAGATGTCCCAGAGGAAGGGAACACAACAGGTAATCCTCACATAATCCCTCCTCTGTCACCAATTTCCAGACAAACAGAGGCTAGGGACACCATTCCTACCCATCCTGGCTAATAGCCAGGACTCCACAAATTATGGAAAACCCTACTCGCCAGACAAAAAAAGGGACTCGCCACCCTTCCCCCAAAAGTGTTTTTAAATAGCATAAATTCCTAATAAGAATAAGAACAGAAAATTACTAATAAGTTAATAAGTATCTTATAAACCTCTACCTTTTCCCTCTGCTGCCATGTCTCCTCCCCTTGCTCCATCAGCTCCCCTGGTGCCTGCTGCCCCCCAACCCCTCACCCTCCTCTGCTGTCCTGACTCCTGCCCTTCTCACTGCCCTCAGCCTTCCTGAGACCTGCCCCCCTCCACCAGCCCTTCTCTTCCCCCAAGCCCACTCCTCCAGTAGCCCCACTCTGATCATGTGAGCTACTCCTCCTAATCGCCTCTCCTAACACCTCCCTCTACACACCTGTCCTGCCTCTCTCCTCTGGTGCTGGTCCCTCCCCTGCAGGTGTCTGGCCTTCTTCTTCACCACAAGAATCCCCTGGCACCTGCACCCTCCTGGTGCCTCTCCCTTCCCTCATTGCCCCTGCCCCCTTTTTCCCTGATACTGTGGGAGAAAAATCAAATAACTCCAATTGCGTCTAAGGGGGGACTGTGGAGGAAATCAAAACTCTCTAAAAGAAAACTGCTGTAAGGGTTAAAACTTTTCCAGGCCTCTCTCCCTGTAACAGAGAGAAATCATCTTAAATCTAATCAAGACCCTTACAATGCCTCATATCTCAAGTTCATGGAGACTCCTAGTCTCTCACAAATTGTCATGTAAACTCTTATCTTTGTCAGTTTGCCTTGTAGACTCCTCACTCAAGTTCTCATGTGCCTTTGTACTGTAAAACTTACTTCTAGCACAGCTGGTGTGAACAGAAACCTCTCAGGGTATGTCTACACTGCCACCCTAGTTTGAACTACGGTGGCTAATGTAGGCATTCGAAGTTGCAAATGAAGCCCGGGATTTAAATATCCCGGGCTTCATTTGCATCTTGCCGGGAGCCGCCATTTTTAAATCCCCCTTAGTGCGGACTCCGTGCCTGCGGCTACACGCGGCATGGAGTAGGTAGTTCGAATTAGGCTCTCTAATTCGAACTACCGTTACTCTTCAACAACTAAACTGTCTGAACATACTGTATAAAGGATCCCTGAAACTGTCTCTCAGGGCTGCTGCTGCTCTCACTCTAGTAGCTGTCAGCCTGCATGCATGCATACATAAAATTTTCCTTGTAGATTTCTCTCCTGCCTCACTGCTTTGACCTTCAGCCTCGGACCCTTCTGGGGACTCTGTACCCCAGGGAAGCGAGATTTCCCCAACAATACTCACCCCCTCACCACCCTCTGCCCCCATTCCCCTCAGGCCCCTGTGCCCTCACACATGCCTTGCTCCATCCGCACCTTCCTCATGCTCATCCCTCCTTTCAAGCCTTCTCCCAGCACCTCCCCCTCCCTCCTCTAGTCCCCAGTGCCCTTATCCTCTCCTCTTCCAGCATCACCCTGTTTCCCCCCCTCCCACTGACACCTTCCCACCTGCACTTTTCCTCATTGTCTGCACTTGACCCCCTTGGATTTGTCTTTCCTGCACCCCTGTCCCTTGGTACCTTCCCCTTTCTTCTTCTCCTGACCTCCTCCCCTCCCCTCAGCACAGGCCCCTTCCCCATATTTTTCCTCTCCCCTCCCCTCCCCACAGCACAGCCCAGCCGCCCAGCTCCTTCCCCTCCCCCAGGGCCAGCTCTAGGTTTTTTGCTGCCCCAAGCAAAACATTTTTTTGGCCGCCCCCCCCTCCCCTTTTTTTGTTGTCTTTTACACGTTTGCATTTTGCAATGGGTTTTTTTTTGTTTCTTTTCATTTTTGTCCCGGCATTTTAGCCCTATAAATAGCAAATAGCATTTTCATTCATTTTTTTTCCATAAAGGCAAAGACGCTTCAAGTGAACTCCCCCTTTCACTCTGCTGGGTCACAGCAGCCTTTTCCCTGACCTGTCCAGCTCCTCCCTATGGACAAGCACCCCTCACTCCCAACCCACAGGGGGAGCACAGAGCCAGAGGGGTGCAGGGAAGAGGGAGAGCAGGGGGCTTGGGGTGCAAGGGCGGTGTAGGGAATGGGTAGCACGGAGACAAAGGAGCACGGGGTAGGCGCAATGAGCTGGGCGGCTGGCAGGGAGCGGTCTCTCGCCAGCGAGGGAGCTAGGGCTGGGGCCGGGGCCATGGCAGAACTGGAGCCGGTGGGGTGGGGCAGGGCCTGGCTATGCTACTCACCGCAGCCAGCTGAACTGCCATGGCCCTTTAAAATCGGCGGGGCCACGTCATGCCAGCATCCTGGTGTCTTACCCTCTGGCTCGTGCCCCGACTCCTCGTGTCGGAGCTGCACGCAGGCAGCCCGGTGGCAAGAATTGCCGCGCTTCCCCCTTCCCGGCGGCGCTCTGCTCCTCCACTGGCCGGTGGATTGAATAAGGCCACGCCACCTGTAGTGCTGGCTTCTGCCAGCCCGTCACAATGGCCCACCGGGCCAGTCCGTCCCTGCACTCGCCAGCTCGTAAAATCTACTCACCGTGGGCGAGTGTATTTGTCGAGCCTTGCTAATAGCCATTGATGGACACAACCTCAATTAATCTAACTAGCTCTTTTTTGAACCCTGTTAAAGACCTAGCCTCACCACATCCTCTGGCAAGGAGTTCCACAGGTTGATTGTGAGCTGAGTGAAGAAAAATTTCCTTTTGTGTTTGTTTTAAAACTGCTCCCTATTAATTTCATTTGGTGACCCCTAGTTCTTATATTGTGAGAATAAGTAAATAACTTTTCCTTTTTCACTTTTTCCATACCGGTAATGATTTTATAGACCTCTATTTTATTCCACCTTAGTCTCCTCTTTTCTAAACTGAAAAGTCCAAGTCTTTTTAATCTCTCTTCATATGGGACCAGTTCCAAAAGCCTAATTATTCTGTTGCCCTTTTCTGAACCTTTTCCAATGCCAATATATCTTTTTTGAGATAAGGTGACCACATCTATACACAGTATTCAAGATGTAGGCGTACCATGGTTTTATAGAGACACAATAAAATATTCTCTGTCTTATTCTGTACCCCTTTTTTAATGATCCTAACATTGTTTGCCCCCCCCCCTTTTTTTTTCTGCCGCTGCACACTGAGTGGATGTTTTCAGAAAACTATCCACAATGATTGCAAGATCTCTCTCTTGAGTAGCTGTAGCCAAATTAGTCCCCATCATATTGGATGTATAGTTGGGATTATTTTTACATTTATCAACATTGACTTTCATCTGCTATTTTGTTGCTTGGTCATGCAGTTTTGTGTGATGCTTTTGAAGCTCTTCACAATTTGCTCTTAACTTTCTTGAGCAGTTTGTTATCATCTGTAAATTTTGCCACCTCACTGTTTACTCCTTTCTCTATATCATTTCTAAATAAGTTGAATAGGATTGGTCCCAGGACAGACCCTTTGGGAGACCCCAATAGTTACCTCTCTCCACTGTGAAAACTTACCATTTATTCCTACCTTTTGTTTCCTGTTTTTAAACCAGTTATCAATCCATGAAAGGACCTTCCCTCTTATCCCATGACAACTTACTTTACTTAAGAGCCTTTTGTGAGGGACCCTGTCAAAGGCTTTCTGGAAATCTAAGTATACTATATAACCACTGGATCCCCCTTGTCCACTTTTATTGGCCCCCTCAAAGAACTCTAGTAGATTAGTATGGCATGATTTCCCTTTACAGAAACATAGTTGACTTTCCCCAAACAAATTATGTTCATCCATGTAGCTGACAATTTTGTTCTTTACTATAGTTTCAATTAATTTGCCTGGTCCTGGCATTAGATTTACCAATCTGTAATTGCCAGGATCACCTCTAGAGCCCTTTTTAAATATTGGCATCACATTAGCTATCTTCTGGTCATTAGGTACCGAAGCTGATTTAAAGGAGAGGTTACAAACCACAGTTAATAGTTCTGCAGTTTCACATTTGAGTTCTTTCAGGACTCTTGGGTGACTGCCATCTGGTCCCAGTAACTTGTTACTGTTAAGTTTATCCTGGACTCTGGATGCTGCCTGCATTCTGAGCTAGCCCTTCCTGGCAGGAGGGAGGAAAGATGACTCCATGTGCTGCCATTCCTTCCCCCAGGCTGGAGCCACATCACCATGAGCACTGAGAAGCTCGGTCCTTACAGCTCCCATTAGCCATGAATCGCAGCCAACTGGAGCTGAGGGCACTGTGTCTGCAGCTGAGTGCCAACCATGTAGAGCCACCTGCTCCCCACCACCAAATACAAGTTGCCTCAGATAAGCACACCATATCCCAATCCCTCCACCACCCTATGTCCCTCCTAGATGCCGAACTCAAACCCTGGGCCCCCTCCTACATCCTAACTCCTTCCCAGACTCCTCACCCACATGCCAAACTTCTGCACACCAAACTCCTTGTCCCCAGCTTAAAGCCCCCTCCTGTAACCCAAACATCTCTCTCATCGGCAACCCCACCCCCGAGCTGCAACTCCAGCAAGTGCCCTCATCCCTGACCTTGAGCCTTTCCCATACTTTGAACCCCTCAGCTCCACTCCGCCACAGATCATCCATGTGCAGAATGAATTTTATTAAGTGCACCAATGTGGAGGTGATGCATTACACATCTGCATATTGGTACACATAACAAAATTCATTCTGCAACATAGGCATAAAAAATTAGAGGGAACAGGCATAAGTGGACTCAATTGACATTGATGGAACTGAGCTACGGTGGTAGAACTCAGGTCTCACAGCTGCCTGGTCATTAGGTCTGGCTTCAGGGGATCTTCCCCTGTCTGGTCTCTTTCTACTGTGGCACCAGTGCCTACGAGCACTGTGCAAACGCACAAAGCCTGTGAAATGACAGGAATCATTACTTGGTGCCGGTGCATGCAAGGATGATGCCAGCACAGTACACATGAAGGAAGAAGCAGTTGAAGCCGGATTGGACCAAGACTGGAGTGTTGCCTCCATTCACAAGGCCTTGAGGTGTGATTTTTTTCAATCTTCAGGTTCAAAAGGTCTTGCAAATTGCACAGCTTTCTTTTTAATGATCCTCTCGTAAACACTTCAAACACGAATTGTGCGGCTCGCTTCTGGGAATACACTTACCACAGGTTTTACAGGCTCTGAAGCATTAAGACTTAGGCATGCATTAGTGCCAAAGGCATGTGGGAGAGAAAAAAACCCAAATGGAAACTTATTCTAACACTAGATAACTAACAACTACAAAAATAGAGAACCAAATAAAGTCGATCGACTGCTGCAGCACTTGCCAACAAGTGCTCAAGGGAGCACCAGCTAACCATCAATGGCAGTAAGAAGGAATGGAGGAGGGGGCAGGTCAGCTGGATTTTCTATTGGGCACCATAAAGGTGTCACTCCAGGAAGCACCCGGACCAATACAACAGCCAGCTGCTGGGGGAAAAAAAATCTCCTGGCTACTGTGATCATGCGCATGCACACACCTGATTGAAATGCACATGAACACACACACACACACACACACACAAAGAACAGCACCACTGTTCATTGGCCTATAGACCTAGGAAAACAATAACATTAAACTGAAAAATGAAAACAAGAGATTGCAATTATCAATAATCATGAACAAAATATAAAATTGTTATAATTCTCATATTTCTACCTTGGTGCAATATATATCAGGTAGTACAACGTGACTTACTGTAATGCTGCCTTTGTGAACAGGCCATACTATGGATAGTTATATGCTGTACAATATTACACCTCTTCCATTAACATACTTTTAGCCTCTAGATGCTTAAGAAATGCGCTCTTTATATTGCAAGCCAAATACCAAAATTAATTTTAGCACCAGTTTCCATAAAGTAACTAATTCCTATTTGAAATTAATGTTAATCAGACTTTACATCAGGAGATCATTTTTTATAGTCTCTCAAAAAAGATGCAGCATTTATAGCAGAAAGGGTACCAGATAAATACGCCTACCCCGCCAGTCCTCCCTCCCCATTCCCATATCCCCGTCAGCTCCTACACGTATGCTATTTTACAATCTCTTTCAGGAGGTTTATACATTGTTAATGCCTATTTAAAGAAAAAAGATCCAAAGAGGCAAATGCAGAGGAATGATCCTGGTCTTCCCTAACAACTAGGAACTCCCTCCAAGAATGGTAACCAAGCACCACTCCTTTGTTCTCAGACATTAAGGGGACATCTTTTGCTCACCTTTTGTTTCTTCTTTTGCTTTTTGTGTTGCTAAATCTGCAAGCCAATGCAAAGCTGATGAAGGGGATGTTTCTGGACATAGTGGCCTGCTAGATTTTGTTTCAATGGGGCTGGTGGTTGTCAATGTCTCTGTTTTTGCAGACTCCTCAGTTCTTCCATCTGTGGCCTCAGGTTTAGAATTAGTGTCCATTTCTAGCTGCCCCAACCCTGCTGTTCCTGCCTCAGCCCCACTGGAGAAGGTGCCCTCACTTCCAGAGGCTGATGCACTGGGATTTATACTGGGAAGCTAAAAAAACAAAAACAAACCAACAAATGCTTCAGTGAAATGCTGACTTTGGGGATCGAGTTACATTTTTGATGGACCAAGGAAAAATAACCAGACAATAATACAACCTGGTAATAATCTATCACTACGGGGGGCTGGGAGGTTGGAGAAAACTTAACATGTTCGGTCTTAAAAATATGTGGAGATTATGGATATTCTAGCTCCAGAGCCATGAAGATCCTTGAAATGGCTTGAGGAACTATAGGACTTGAATGTTAATGACCAATTAGACATTTACTTTTGTGAACGGATTTCTAAAAAAGAGTGAATTTTTAGAAGTACATATAATATAATGTACACATTTTTATTGCGCCCACTGCTCCAGCTCTCAGTATGCTATTTTATACTGAAACAAAATAGAGGACTATAACATTTTAAAGACTAAAAGATGGTTTATTAGATGAGCTTTCGCGGGCCAGACCCACTTCCTCAGATCAAAACCTTTTGATCTGAGGAAGTGGGTCTGGCCCGCGAAAGCTCATCATCTAATAAACCATCTTGTTAGTCTTTAAAGTGCTACATAGTCCTGTATTTTGTTTCAGCTAGACCAGACTAACACAGCTACATTTCTATCACTATTTTATACTGTTAGTCCGGGGCAGAGACTGTATGTATTCATCTCTATCATCTAACACAGCGGTGCTAGGCGAGAAAAACTGGAAGCCCCAATCCCAATAAATACTGAGGATGTTTTCAATGTTACGAAGATGGAGAAAAATGGTTGTTAACCTCTGAGGATAAGACAAGAAGCAAAGGACTCAAATTGCAGCAAGGAAGGTTTAGGACCATGGTCACCAACCAGTAGATCGCGATCTACCAGTAGATCTCAGGGGCTCTAAGAGTAGCTCTTGAGCCCTCTCTGAACTGTGCACCTACTCAGTACATTTACATTAGATTTCCTCATGTAATGTAGGCGGGGCTTCAAGGAACGGGCAGGGCAGTAGATCTTCACCTGTTCTGAGACTTAAAAAGTGATCTTGGGTGTAAAAAGGTTGGAGACCACTGGTTTAGGACATTAGGAAAAACTTCTTGTCCAGCTGCTTAAATTGCCTAGGGAGGTTGTGGATTCTCTATAACTAGAGATTTTTAATAACAGGTTTGAAAAAACATCTATCAGGAATGGTCTAAATAATACTCATTCCTGCCATGAGTGCTAGGAATTGGACTAGATGACCTCTCAAGGCCCCTTGCAGGTCCAGGATTCCAACCTTGCACAACTCATGGTTTTTTTTCTTATACACTGATCAGGACTTGTTGTGTGTTCAGATGGAGCTCTTTACAGCAAGACCTATTTATCATATGCCAGCAGGGCTCTAGTACCCAACTGGAGTTAAGTACTACACACGAACACATGAAGATATAATTTATGAGCACTCTTTTTTCATGCCTTTGTGTTTTTATTGTATGGAATAAGCATCTCAGGATAGGTGCCCATAGGCACATTTTATGAATCTGAATACATTATTTCATACTAACAATAAAATATAGATGCACATGAAATTCCAAACTAAGCAGACCCACACTTCATCTAATCCAGCACCCACTGATTTACACTATGGGATTATACTTTTACACTGTTCTCCATCCCATTAACATTCCTGCAGTTGAATACTGAGCTGAGGTATTCATTTCTTATATAGCATTTTTTATCAGCAGATCTCACGGCACTTTAAACGGCATTATCCCCATTTTACAGATTGGGAAACTGAACTTCATTTGTAATCACACTGCCAAATCACCTTGCTTGGGTTACATCTCCCTCAACTTCCTAACAATCTTCTCTGGCTTGACTTACCTAAAAAAACAAGCACATTTTGCTCTGTCTCCATTCAATCCCCTATCCAGATCATTAATAAAATGTATTAAACAGTGGATTTAGTACAGAGTCTTCTGATAACCTGATGTTAATCCTTTTATTTAATGAAAACTGAGAATTTAATTCTGCCCTTATTTATGACAATACTGTAGTTTATTACTCATTAATGATTATTTTACTTGTATCAAAAATCTTTTGAAAGTCTAAACAGTTACATCAGTCACTTCTCCTTTAATCCATGCCTGGTATTGACAGAGTTAGAGAATTCTAGTAGGCTAGATAAAGAGCTTTTCTTTACAGAAATAGTGCTGGTTAGTCTATTACATGAGACCTATAAAATACTATGCTATTCTATTTTTAACCATTGTTTCAAACAATAAATTTGCCAGGTATAGATATAATACTTAATGGTCTGCAAATCCCCTGGCAGTCCTGACATTTTCTTCAATATACATACAAAATATTTTCTACTCTCCAATCCTCTAAGACTGTAGCTGTTTTTAATGAGAGATTACACATTTTTGCTAGGTGGCCTGGTAACTTATTTTAATCTTCAGTTTGTTCCAGCATCTCTTCTTCTGACAGCTCAGTCTCTAAAAGTACCTCACTTTTATTGCCAGAAAGAGCAGGTTTGAAGCAAATAATCTCCAATATGCACTGCAGAGAAGACAGATGCAAAGGAATTGTTTCACTTCTCAGCAATATGATCATGACTTTTGGTACTTCTAATAACACTATCACATTTCCCAGGTGTAATTTATTCTCATGTTTACTGACCCTGGTGAAGTCAAATTTTGAAGGAAAAATTTAGCTCAAATAGACTCTCTAATGTGCCATTTAGCCATAATGGTTTATCACTTGGCTTAGTTTTATTTTTGTGCATCAGTACACATGCCTTTTGATACATATTGTTTTGTAAGAAACATCTATGACACTTCCGTGTTTTACTTCCTTTACTTAAGTTTTTTTAATTAACGTTCTCATTTTATTGAAATCTCAATTTTTTTAAATTTAGTGTCACTTTTTGATACCCTTCCTCCCTCAAAAATGTTGAGCCTACCTAACTATAGTGCGATCACTGTAGCTTAGCAGCTCAAGCTACTGTTCCTTTTTAAATTAGCTCATCTGTGTTTTTTAGGGTTAAGTAGAGAATATCATCATCTTGTGTGTTCTAGAGCTATCTATTCCAAGAAGTTGTCAATCGTTTAAAGTGTTAAGAAATTGTTGCTCAAAACTTTGAACCACTGTGTTATTTTTACTATTTGTGTGTGGAGGTTTGAAGTCCTTCATCATCGTAATTTTGCTAATGTTATCAAAGGAATGGCAAAATCCATGCAGAAGTCGTAAATCAGCATTGTATTTCAAAAAGCCATGAGAAATAAAGTAAATGCATTGCTAGCAAATTCCCCATTGTACTTTTCCTAAAAGGTTTTAGCAAAGATACCATAAGTATTCTACTATAGCTTTTACAGAAAAAAAAACTACACAGCACAGAAATCCTGCTAGCAAAGACTGGATACAATTTGCTTCTCATCTCAACAAGTTTCTATGTGCCAGGAACAGGGCTGATCTGATAATCCTGACTGACACAAGACATCTAGCAGAAACCACTGAGATTCTAAAGCCCATGCAATACAGGGGTCAGAATAAATCATTGAATGGCCTCTTTTGGCCTGAAAAATCTATGAATGTAATACTTGTGGTCCACCAAGGCCCAGCATAGGAATTCTATACAGGGATTCCCAGCTCACATACCTGTGACATCCCATTTGTGACAGCAGGTCTCAATACAGATTTGTTCTGCCGGTTAATACATGGACAGTTGGCTTTAATTCCCCATTTGCCTCGAGCAGCATGTACCATGTCTCCTATATTATAAAGAGCTAGAAAGAAAGTTTCAAGTTTTAGTGCCATACACCCACAAAAACTAGAAAGTGATGCCCTGACTGAATTCAGGACTAGTTTTTATTTCCTTAACCATAACAAGAATCCTAATTTTTAAGGCTTCATGATCAAGATACATGTGTTAATTGGAGAGTATTACAGAACCATGCTCACACAGCACTGGCTTTCAAAATCCAGTTAAATGCCATAATAACACTGAATACTTAGATTTTACAACAGAGGACAAGGGCACTAGCACCTTCCTCACAAGTTAAACTGCATTTGGTTAGTATCATTTGAAAAGAACTCTGAAAATTCAAACAGGAGTTATGTTCTTTGTATCTGCAAATCTAAGCAGCAGCATATTGAAAATGTTTTGTCACCTGTTTTTCTCCCTCCCTTCCTCCAAGAAAATGCTGTTTCCCCCCTCCCTGAATATTACCTCCTCCCTGATTTTTTAGAAATAGGGAGACAGCTAAAGAACACAACTATCACAAAGCCTTATTTCCTGCTTCCCAAAACAGGGAAGAGGGTATGTATCTAGATATCAGAAAGAAGCAGTTCAATATTACCTGTTCCAGGGATTATTTGTGTTGGCATAAGATTCTCCGGTTCATGGGACTGCCCCTTCGCACATTTCAACCATGAGAAAACCTCCTCGTCGCCAATCTCCTCTGTCTCTGAAATGGACAGAACCAGATCATTTACTCCTCGCAAAAGTCACTGAATCTTTGCAGTACAGCAGTATGTTTCTGTACGAATTTCTTCATTGCAACGACAAATGGTCTGGTAGCACTTTATAGACTAACAAAACATGGTATCATGAGCTTTTGTGGGCACAGCCCACTTCTTCAGATGACCGGAGTTCTGAGTTTAGGATGTGCACATCCTAAACTCAGAACTCCGGTCACATGAAGAAGTGGGCTGTGCCCACGAAAGCTCACACCACCATCTACATCAGTGTTTATTAAACTGTTGAAGACTAAGGAACACCAAACAATTTTTTTTAATGGGGAACACCAAGGATTTTTTGTTGAGGGAAAAAAAAAAGTTGGGGGGGAGGCGAAGAAAAAGGGTCGGGGGGAAGTTATTGAGGGGAAAAAAAGGGTCAGGGGAAAGTTATTTAAGGGCATCCATTTTGAATTCTGTGTGCCGCAGCACACAGTTTAAGAAACACTGACGTACATGTTCTGTTAGTCTATAACTTGCTACCAGACCATTTGTTGTTTTTTAAGTTTATCCTGTACAGACTAACTCAGCTACGCCCTGAAGTTTCATTGCAACAGTTAGCGTAGCTCAAGTTAGGCTGATTTACACTTAAAATGTAGACAGTCATAACTACATTATTCAGGGGGTACATTTTTCACATGCTGAGTGGCACAGTTGTGCTAACCTAATCCCTGGTGAAGTTGTGCTTACCATGACAAAATAATCATCCATCAACCTAGCTACCACAGTAATAGAAAAACCCTTCCATAACCAAAGGAAGTGTTTACATCACAGTGCTGTAAGCTTTGCTGCTGGCACTGAAAACATCAGTTACTCCACTTGAGCTAGCTTACCTTGCATATTTTGATTAAGCAACCACATTACAAAAAAGACAGTTACCTCTTTTGTAACTAGTGTTCTTTGAGATGTGTTGCGCATGTCCATTCAATACAGATGTATGCACCTGCCATATGCACTGGTTCCAGAAGTTTTTCCCTGAGCAGTACCCATAAGGATCAGGGTCCCCAATGCCCCCCAAAGCGACGCATGCATGTCACACTATACAGAACACTCTCCAGCCCCTCCTTCCTCAGCTCCTTCTTGGTGGAACTCCAACAGAGGGGAAGAAGGTGGGAGGTTGAATGAATATGAGCAAAATATCTTGACCAGTTACAGAACAGGTAACTATCTTTTCTTCGAGTGCTTACTCATGTCCATTCAACATAGGAGACTGTAAGCAGCGTCTGTAGAGGTGGATAGGAATTATGAAAATGCAGACTGCAGTACAGCCCTACCAAACGATTCCTGGCCTACTACAGAATGGCAAAATGAGAAGTGAAGGTATGCACCGAGGACCATGTTGCTGCTCGGCAAATGTTCTGGGTCGGGACAGGTGCAAGGTAAGTGCGTGAAGAAGCCTGAGCCATGGCAGAGTGGGCCCCTGCCAATTCGCAGCACATACAGATACAGGAAATGATCCGCTTTGAAAGTCTCTGGAAGGAATCAGGAAACCCCTCCCTCACTCCGCGTAGGCCACAAAGAACTGCGTGGACTTACGAAGAGCCTTGTCATTTCCAGGTAGAAGACCAGCACCTTCTGAACATCCAATTCGTAGAGGCACCTTTCCTCATTGGTCACATGAGGCTCGAGATAGAAGACTGGCAGAAAAATGCCCTGGCCCTCGTGGAAGGTAGAGACCACTTTAGGAAGGAAGGCTGAAGCTGAACCTTATTCTTGAAGGACCAGATATATGGTGAGGGCCCTTAGACCTGCATGGAGGGCACATCCCTTTTCGGGTGGCCCAAGAGTGGAACTGTTTCCATTTGTCCAAACAGGTTGCCCTAGTGGACGGCCTCCTACTCCCCGAAAATACTTCCTGCACCCATGCTATGCACAGCAGCTCCCCCGCAGTTAACCATGGAGCCTCCACGCCATCAAGTAACCGACCGCAGGTTGGGGTGGTGAAATCTGCCAAAGTCCTGCGTGATCAGGTCAGGGACTAGCGGGAGCACCATCAACTTGTTGCACCAGAGCCACAGAAGGGTGGAGAACCAGTGCATGCTGGCACGATAAGGATCAGCGACAACCTGAGCTCCTGCACCTGGAGGAGTACTTGGTGAATCAGCAGGAACAGGGGCAACGCATACAGCAGACCCCCAGGCCATGGTGTTAGGAAAGCATCACCTCAGGAACCCCTGCTCAGGCCCATGAGGGAGCAGTACTCTGGATACTTTCTGTTCTGACGCGTCACAAACAGCTCCAGATAGGGAAACCCCCACATGCGGAAGATATCTAGGGCCACATCCCCCCGAGGGCCCACTCGTGAGTGAAGAATGACCTGCTCAGGTGATTGGCCAGGATGTTCTGGGAACCAGGGAGGTAGGAGGCAACTGGGTGAATATCTACTCCAATGCAGAGATTCCCACATGTGAAGGGCTTCCTGATGCAGGTGTGAGGAGTGGGCCCCGCCCTGCCTGTTGACGTATGGCAACTGCCAATGTGTTGTCGGAGAGGATAAGGACCGAATTCCCCCTGAGCCGAGGGAGGAAGGCCAGACACGCGAGGAGAACTGCTCGCAGCTCCCTGACATTAATGTGCAGGGAAAGATCACCCCGAGTCCACACACCTTGTGTCAGCAGATCCCCGAGGTGGGCACCCCAACCGGTGTCTGGCGTGTTCGTCATCAACCGCAGGGTTGGTAGTGGCCTGGAGAACGGTACTCCGGAACAGACCCTCTCTTCCTGGGTCCACCAGTCCAGGGAGCGGAGGATGTCGGGGAGAACTTTCAACACTCTGTCCCATGCATGAAAGGAGGGGTTGTGGACCTGAGCCAACCACATCTGCAGTGGATGCATGCGGAGTCTGGCATGCTGTACCACGTAAGTGCATGCAGCCATTAGGCCCAAGAGGTGCATGCAAGTCTTGGCTGTTATCAGCAGGAACCTCTGCATGTCCCGAACCGCCGAGTCGATCACTATGAAGAGTGATCTGGGGAGGGAGGCCCTGGCCGTTGTTGAGTCCAGACTGGCACCCACGAACTCTATGATTGTGGAAGGTACCAGAGTCGACTTGGGCACATTCAGCAGCAGGCCCAGTTCCCGAAAGAGGTCTTGGGCCAGGGTGATGTGGGCCCACACCTGGTCAGTAGAGTGGCCCCACAGGAGCCAATCGTCTAGGTATGGGAACACCTGGAAGACCCATTTTCTGACCGCTATGACCGCCATGCACTTTGTGAAGACCCCAGGTGCCACAGACAGCCCAAAGGGGAGAGCCATAAACTGAAAGTGGTCCCTGCCCACTGTGAATCGGAGAAACCTTTGGTGGTGGAGCACGATGGAGATGTGAAAATATGCGTCTTTCAAATCAAGGGCAGCGTACCAGTCTCTGGGGGCTAACGATGGGATTATGGATCCCAGTCACCATATTGAATTTTTTCTTGACAATGAAGATGCTGAGACCCCGCAGATCCAGATTGGGGCAGAACCCAACCTTGGCCTTGGTGACCAGGAAATAACAGGAATAGAATCCCCTGCCCGCTACCGCCACCAAACAGTAACAGGAAACTTGGAAATGGCAGAGATGCTTAATGACTTCGTTTCGGTCTTCACCGAGAAGTCCAAAGGAATGCCTAACGTAGTGAATGCTAGTGGGAAGGGGGTAGGTTTAGAAGATAAAATAAAAACAGAACAAGTTAAAAATCACCTAGAAAAATTAGATGCCTGCAATTCACCAGGGCCTGATGAAATGCATCCTAGAATACCCAAGGAGCTGATAAAGGAGGTATCTGAGCCTCTAGCTATCATCTCTGGAAAATCATGGGAGACAGGAGAGATTCCAGAAGACTGGAAAAGGGCAAATATAGTGCCCATCTATAAAAAGGGAAACAAGAACAACCCAGGAAACTACAGACCAGTTAGTCTAACTTCTGTGCCAGGGAAGATAATGGAGCAAGTAATTAAGGAAATCATCTGCAAACACTTGGAAGGTAAGGTGATAGGGAACAGCCAGCATGGATTTGTAAAGAACAAATCATGTCAAACCAATCCGATTGCTTTCTTTGATAGGATAACGAATCTTGTGGATAAGGGAGAAGCAGTGGATGTGGTATACCTAGACTTTAGTAAGGTTTTTGATACGGTCTCGCATGATATTCTCATCAATAAACTAGGCAAATACAACTTAGATGGGGCTACTATAAGGTGAGTGTATAACTGGCTGGATAACAGTACTCAGAGAATAGTTATTAATGGTTCTCAATCCTGCTGGAAAGGTATAACAAGTGGGGTTCCGCAGGGGTCTGTTTTGGGACTGGCTCTGTTCAATATCTTCATCGACGATTTAAATATTGGCATAGAAAGTACGCTTATTAAGTTTGCAGACAATACCAAGCTGGGAGGGGTTGCGACTGCTTTGGAGGATAGGGTCATAATTCAAATGATCTGGACAAATTGAAGAAATGGTCTGAAGTAAACAGGATGAAGTTTAATCAAGACAAATGCAAAGTGCTCCACTTAAGAAGGAACAATCCGTTTCACACATACAGAATGGGAAGCGACTGTCTAGGAAAGAGTACGGCAGAAAGGGATCTAGGAGTTATAGTGGACCACAAGCTAAATATGAGTTAATGGTGGGATGCTGTTGCAAAAAAAGCAAACATGATTCTGGGATGCATTAACAGGTGTGTTGTGAGCAAGACACGAGAAGTCATTCTTCCACTCTACTGTGCGCAGGTTAGGCCTCAGTTGGAGTATTGTATCCAGTTCTGGGCACCGCATCTCAAGAAACTTGTGGAGAAATTGGAGAGGGTCCAGAGAAGAGCAACAAGAATGATTAAATGTCTAGAGAACATGACCTATGAAGGAAGGCTGAAATAATTGCATTGTTTAGTTTAGAAAAGAGAAGACTGAGGGGGGACATGATATCCATTTTCAGGTATCTAAAGGAGTGTCATGAGGAGGAGGGAGAAAGCTTGTTCATCTTGACCTCTGCAGATAGAACAAGAAGCAATGGGCTTAAACTGCAGCAAGGGAGGTTTAGGTTGGACGTTAGGAAAAAGTTCCTGTCAGGGTGATCAAACACTGGAATAAATTTCCCAGGGAGGTTGTCGAATCCCCATCTCTGGAGATATTTAAGAGTAGGTTAGATAAACGTCTATCAGGGATGGTCTAGTCAGTACTTGGTCCTGCAATGGGGGCAGGGGACTGGACTCGATGACTTCTTGAGGTCCCTTCTAGTCCTAGTATTCTATGGCTCTACCTCCAGGGGAACTGACTCTGCAGCCCCTAAGGAGAAGAGCTAGAGCACTTCTTCCTGCAAGAGAAGTTCGGGAGAGGGGTCCCTGAAGAGGGACAGGGTAGTGGGATTGGAGGAAGGGGAAGAGCAGAAGGGGATAGAATATCCTCTGCCCACCATTTCCAGGACTCTGCGGTCCAAGATGATGGATACCCAGGCCCGATGGAAGGGAAATAATTGGTTCTGAAAGGGAAGGGGTGAGACTGATACACTGACCTTAGGTGTACCTTCAAAACCCTTGACGGGGTCCTGCGGGTTTACTGGGGGGGCCCTGGTCCTGGTTAGGCCTGGGACAGCACCTTACATTTCTCCCATTGCCTTTTCTATTCTGGCATTGGAAGTCAGGCCTTACGCCCTGCTGAGGGTTTCTAGAGGCATTCCTCCCCAAAAAGGAGCACCTCTGGGTGGCTAGGGTATGGATTTCCAAGGACTTTAGGGTGGCCTGGCTGGCCTTGAGACTAAGCAGATGCTGGTCGGTCTGCTCAGAGAACAGGGAAGGACCCTCAAAGGGGAGGTCCTGCAAGGTATTCTGCATCTCATGTGGCACACCTGATCCTTGCAACCAAGAGCTATGGTGCATGACCACCCTGGTAGCCATGGCCCATGCTGCTACATTGGCCACATCAAGGGCAGTCTGGAGGGTGGCTCTAGATATTGCCCTGCCTTTTTCTGAGAGGGATCTGAACTCGGGTTGGGAGTCCCTGGAGAGCATCTCCGTAAATTTGTCAAGGGACGCCCAGGTGTTGTATGCATAACGAGCAAACACCGCCTACTGCTTTGCTATGCGGAACTGCTTCGCATCCCTCCTCTTAGGGGTGGTACCTGACTGCCCCTGCCTCTCCCTCTGATTTACAGCCTGGACGACCAAGGCCACCTCTCAGCTCTCTTCTCCATCAGCAGAGCCGAGGCCAGAGTCTGCCAGAGTGCGTTCAATGTCTTGGCCACTGTCTTATTGATGGGAAGAGCCACTCTGATTGGGGCATCCAACTGTTAGATGTCTACAGTCATGTCGGAGTCCTCTGATACCCTTTTGGCCTGGATCCCCAGACTCTGGGCCAGGTGCCTAAGGTGTGCCCTTGAATCCATGAAGGGCATGGAAGGCAGCGTGTCACCCAGAGCCTCATCAGGGGAAGACCCCTTTGGCCCCATGTCGGCAGGGCCCCCAACCTGTGAGGGGCCCTGGGAGGCCACCGAAGGTGTCCCTGTGACTGGTCTGCCCTCCTAACCATCGGACTCCGAGGATCTAGGGGACATCTGGCCCAGAGAAAGTGACTGCCCCAATGAAGGAGATCGGGTCAAGGGGGTTGCTGAGAGGGGTCCCCTGGACTGAGAAAAGACAGACTCCCTAGTGGGAGGCTACACCCTGAATTTGGTGGTAAGACCACAGGGTCCAGAAGGGCCATTGAGGGGCCCCCGGAACCTAAGGAGTCCAGGCCTGCTGCATCATTGGCACTGGGGCCAGTCATGTCCATTGCCACTGATGAGCAGAGGCACTACAGTGCCCCAACCTGGATCCCCTCAAGGACCAGATTGACTCCGCCTCTGAGTCAGTGGAGTGCTCCAACACCGACCAGGGCAGAGCAGAGGCAGACGCCGTCGGGGACCTTGCTGCTGCTGGAGCGTGCGGACCCATCGACTCCAGCTTCCCCTGGTGCTGGCGGGGAGGAGGAGGAGGAGGCAGCAGCAGCAGCATGGCCAGGCCCGCACCTGGGGCCTGGGACGTTCCAGCGGGCTCGGTAGTCAGTGATGCAGTCGCTGCCGACTGAACCCCGAAGGCGGTGCTGTGGCAGCATGTGAGAAACAATGCCTCTTGAGGTCTGGTGCTGGGGCGGCCAGTGCCCTATGCACAGATCGGTGCTGATCAGGCCCCCGATCCCATAGAGGCCATTGCCAGCAAAGAGGAAGGGGACTACTCAAGAAGATCCCTGGCCACCTCAAACACCTCTGGAGTCGAGGGCTCCGGGAAATCGCCCACCAGACTCAACGCCTGGTGGTGCCACGTGTCCCACAGGAGGGCGCACAGAGGGCACGCACCATGGGGGCAACCTGCCCCTGCTGGGTCTCCGCCTCTTCTGAGGCACTGGAGATTGAGAGTGGTGTGCGGTGTCAGGGAGGCGCGCGTGCGGGTTGAAGCCTTCCGCACTGAGGCTGGTGCGCTTTGCATCACCAGTGCCAATCGGAAAGCCTCCTCCATTAAAATTATCTTGAGGCGTGACTCACACTCCTGCGTTGTTTGCTGTTTAAATGCCTTGAAGATCTTGCAGGCCTCTGATAGGTGAACCTCTCCCAGGCACTTCAGGCAACTCCAGTGCAGGTCCCCACAAGGCATAGGCCGCTGACACCATTCTGAGGGTCTGAAGCCCTGGGGCCGGGCATGCCCTGCTGCTCACGGCCCCCACGCAGAGCAAGGGCCCTTAACAGGAACAACTGTACTTAACACTAAGAAAACAGCACTTAGCAACTAATCAGGAACTGATAAATCAAATTGATCAACTGGAATAGGAACAAAGAAACTTGAGGAGGAGTTAACTGCTGAAGAGTGCTTGCCAATTAAGAGCAAGAGCACGTTCCAATGACCATCACGGGCGGTAAGAAGGAACCGAGGGGGTGGAAAGCCAGCAGGGGTATATCTTGGCCAGTATACCGGTGCCACTCCAGGGGGCTCCCCTGCTGACCCAACAGGTGCTGCTAAAGGGAAAAATTTCAGACGATGCATGCATGCTGCACGCATGCTCCTACATGGAATGGACAAGAGCAAGCACTTGAAGAAGAAACACGGAAACAGCCGCCAGGTGGACTCTGTTGGTGGCTAAAGCAAGCCCATGCTGCTTGAAGTGGAGAAGATAGTCCAAGATTTCCTGAAGGGAAGCCATGGACAGGTTGACCTGTCATTGCTGCGTCCATGCTAAGAATCGAATTCATTTGGCAGCACAGGTAGACCACGCTGAAGGCTTTCAACTCTCAAGGAGAACACTCTGTCGCCCAAACACACCTGCTACTGGGGGTTCAACTATGAATGAATCACACCATCAAGTGGAGCAAGGTGAGGTTCAGGTGCAGCAGAGGCCCTGTGTCCAGGGACAGCAAGTCTGGTCTCAGTGGTAACCGCTTGGGTACGCTGGATACCAAGTTCATGAGTGCCCTGAATCAATGCTAGTGAGGCCAGGCCAGTGCGATGAGGATCACTGTTGCCATGTCCCTCTTGACTTTCTGCAGGACCTTGTGGATATGCGGAAATGGAGGAAAGGTGTAGAGAAGACCCTTCAACCACCAGAAAAGGAATGCATCCAGAAGGGAGCCCCGCTCGAGACCAGGAGTAAAACGGGCTGCATTTAGTTTTTTTCTCTGATCACTAAGAAGTCAACTTGGGGAGAACCCCAATCATGGAAGAAGGTAAACACCTCGGGAAGTGGGCCCCCCTTGCCTGTTTATGTAGTACATTGTGGTGGTGTTGTCAGTGAGAATGCAGAGCACTCTGCTTGTGAAGTGAGGGAGAAACATCCCACACATGTTTCTGATCACCCTGGGCTCTTTTATATTTATGTGGATCGATTTTGCCTGTATGGACCAGCTGAAGAGTGCTTGCCAATTTCTTCTTTATCAAAAGGCCAAGCCAATGGCATGTGTCCAGGAGAAGACTTGTCTCGTACAGGACCTTGAGCATTAATGGGCCTTTCACTAGCCAGTTGTCCAGTATATATCTGTACTCCCTGACTCTTCAGGTATGCTGCAACCAACATGCACTTGGTGAAAACTCTGGGGACTATAGACAGGCCAAAGGGCAGGACAACATATTGGTAGTAGTTCTTTCCCACTATGAACCTCACTAAACATTTGTGACCTTCGAAGATACAATATGGAAGTATGCATCCTTGAGGTTGAGGGCAGCATACAAGTCCCCAGGATCCAAATAAGGAATGATGGAGGCCAGGGAAACTATGCAGAACTTGAAGCAGACCAAAAATTTGTTGAGGTCCCGCAAGTCCAATATAGGCCATAGGCCCCCTTTCGGGCCCCCTTTCGCTTTGGGAATCAGAAAACTAGAGGGAGTGAAAGCACTTGTTCTCAAACTCTGGCAGTAGCCGCTCCACTGCTCATGCCTGAAGCAACTGGCATGAGCCCTGCTCCAGGAGGTGTTAATGAGAAGGGTTCCTGAAGGACAGGGTGGAGAGTGGAAGGGAAGAGTAGAGGAAAGCTGGAGGATGTAGCCATGTTGGACAGTGGGTAGGAACCAATAGTCCAATGCAATGGCTTTCCATGCCTGGAGGAAAGGGAGTCTGTAGGAGAACAGATGAGCAGGATCTTGGGAGTACAGTATGCCATGCTCAGGCACACCCTCAAAAGGAATGCTTGCCCTGAGGTTTCATCTGGCTAGTGGATTGTTGGCCAGATTGAGGATGGCGGCCTGGTCTTCACCTGGGGGGCTTTGGGCATGAATGTGCACCTTTCTGGCAAGGGTACTGGCTCCTTGGTTGGGAGGACTGGGGTTTGAACCTCATCCTCTCAGTCCCACGGAAATAGAGGCCTAGGGTTTTCAAGGACAAATGGGAGTCCTTAAGCCCATGCAACTTAGTTTCCGTCTGTTCTGTGAACAGGGCACTGGTGTAGAAGGGGAGGTCCTGGATGGAGTTCTGTGCCTTCAGAGGCAGACACAACAAGAGAAGCCAGGCAGCACACTTCATGGAGAAGGCGGAAGCCATAGAGCAAGCAGCTGATTCTGCAGCATCAGACACTGTCTGCAATGCTGCCAAAGTCACTGAAGACCCCTCTTCCACAAGGGCATTGAACAATTTGCGCAGCTCTTCAGACAGGGAGGCCTCAAACTTCATTGATGCCTGACAGGCATTGACCTCATAGCAGGCGAGCAAGGCCTGGTGTTTCGCCACCCACAATTGGAAGCTGGATGAAGAATAAAGTTTCCTGTCAAACAAGTCCAGGTGTTTTGAGTCTTTATTCTTGGGGGTAGAAGCCATCCACCCCTGGTGCTTCCTGTGATTGACCAACTCCACTACAAGGAAGTGTGTGTATTCAGGAAACTGTGGTCCCCCACAAAGTACTTCCGCTCAGCCCTCTTGGCTATGGGCAGGATGGAGGAGGGGATCTGCCAGTCTTAGTGATTTTTTCAACTGCCTCATGCAGGGGTAAGGCTACCCTGTCGGGTCCCACTTGCCTAAGGATCCCAATACTGAGTCCGAGGTCGCCTGCACCTCAGCCAGAAAGCCCTACCTGTTAGCCACCCACCTAAGAAGGTCCTGGTGGGCTCTCAAAGTCCTTTGGGGGCACCACCAGGGCAAAAGCCACTATTGTCTCATCTGGAAATGAAAAGGATGAAGCCAGATCTGGTTTGTCTTCTCAAGGACCAGGGGTTGGTCACTTGCCCCAACCACCTGCACACAGGGGCTGATGCCCCTGTGTCCCCTGGAGACACCGATGGGCTTGGAATGCTCCAACAACCAAGTGGACAAGCTGGGGCTGGACTAGGAAAAGCCTCAGGGAGCTCATGAGCACCACTGCACTTGCCACTGAGACAAGGGCCATGGCATGCCTTTGGAAGGCAGCAGCGAGGCCGAAGTTGACAGTGCCGAAGGTTGTGCCGAAGGAATGGAAGCTAAGTCTGAGGACACACTGCAGGAGCCAACGCTTCCCAACACCTAAGAACTGCAACCACTTTGGTACTGGCACTGCCACCGATGGCGACCTCAGTGACCGGGAGCACCCAGAGAGCCTATGAACTCTACAGAGCTCAGAAGATCTGCTCCTTGAGTCTGGGGATTGGTGCCAGAGAGAGGAGCCACAGAGCTAAGACAGGGACCAGGATGAGCCTCTGAGTCTGGAGTGACTCAGTACTAGCGAGTATCTATGGTTCAGCGAATGATGCCAGTGCCATGGGGAGGAGTTCCTTCACCAACATGGTGAGTAAGGAGACTCGCTGTCCCATCACTGCTGTTGGTGCCGGAGTGTGTATGCCTCCTCGGGTCTGCGCACTGACTCCGGCAATGAGGAAGACCGCACATCATTCCCCAGTCTCTCATGGACATACCTATGGGGACTTCGAAGCGTTCTCATCTCGGACGCCAGAGGACATCATGACTGGACCATGCCGGGTGATTGGGGGCCAAATAGCAGCTCTCTCCTAAGCTGAGGCCCTGTTGGTTTTGGGGCAGTGGTACCGGCCTGGTACGTATATCCTGTTCAGCCTGGAAGGCCTCTAGCATGGAGGAGAGAGAGACCTCCAGGACTGGGGAAGGCAATCTGGATGGAGGGATTAGAGCCTTCTGGACCTTCTCTGGTCTGTCAACCAACTGGTCACTCTTCTTCCCCTTGTCTTTATGAGAGGACTTATCTGTGCCTGGCTTCCTAGTACTTTTCACTGGGGCTGAATCATAGAATACTAGGACTGGAAGGGACCTCGAGAGGTCATCGAGTCCAGTCCCCTGCCCCCATGGCAGGACCAAATACTGTCTAGACCATCCCTGATAGACATTTATCTAACCTACTCTTAAATATCCCCAGAGATGGGGATTCCACAACCTCCCTGGGCAATTTATTCCAGTGTTTAACTACCCTGACGGTTAGGAACTTTTTCCTAATGTCAAACCTGTCCAGTTTAAGCCCACTGCTTCTTATTCTATCCTCAGAGGCCAAGAGGAACAAGTTTTCTCCCTCCTCCTTATGACACCCTTTTAGATTCCTGAAAATGGCTATCATGTCCCCCCTCAGTCTTCTCTTTTCTAAACTAAACAAACCCAATTATTTCAGCCTTCCTTCACAGGCCATGTTCTCTAGATCTTCAATCATTCTTGTTGCTCTTCTCTGGACCCTCTCTAATTTCTCCATTGAAGACAACAAACAGTGCCAATCTGTTAATACTGGCAGTGCACTGCGCACCAAAACTCTTTGGTCTTGCTGAGCAGATTCTACTAAGAGCGCTCGGAAATGAATGTGCCTTTCTTTAATGGTTCTGGGACATGGAATGACCTGCAAATTCGACACTTGTCCAAGATATGTCTTTCCCCTTGGCAAGGAAGGCAGTCAGCATGTGGATCGCAAGTGGCATGGGCCTGTGGCATGTGGCGTATGCTTTGAAGCCATGGCAGCAGGGCATGCCCCAAGCCCCAGGCAAAAGTCTTTAGGACACTAAGTCCAACAATTCAATTTTTAAGTTTTTCTATTACAGACTAACATGGCTACCCCCTGAAACTTTTCAACAATTCACAGGTACTTAGCTCATTTAATTACAACCATCCGAAAAACAATGGGAATGATAGCTACAGCTAAGACTGGGGCTCACAGTTCCAACTACCATCTCTGGTGGTAAGAAGCAACTGAGGAGGTAGGGGACCGGGAGCATCCTATGTAGCCGGCATGCATGCGCCGCTCCTGGGAGTGCTGGGGATCCCAGCCCCTATGGATACTGCTTAGGGAAAAACTTCCGGCACCGGTGTATGTGGCAGGCACACACACCTATGGTGAATGGACATGAGCAAGCACTCAAAGAACACAGGTTACAGAGAGTGGTTTGATGAGCAGTTGATGAATTGTTAATTCAAACTGTTCAATCCTCACAGCATTACCAGTTGTAGTGTGCTTCCTCTGCACTACAGGAACCAGCTAGCTCGAGTTTAGAACTAACCAGATTACATAGAGCTTTACATGTACAAAGCAGTCTGGTTGAGACCAAGATAAATTATGCCTTGAGCTAACAATGCAGCAAAGACTAGTTCTATGTCACTAATTCAGTTTAATCTCAGAACTGCAAAGAACAATGAATTAACCACCTCCTAATTTTGGTGAGTGGTAAGTTGGGTGAACTGGTAACTCAAGGATCTGCAGTGGAAGTCAATCAGTATAGAACTCACATCAACTTCCTGGCTCCCACACTGGCCACTTCAATCCATACAAAACCAAAACTGCTATATCATGTTGCTCATCTGTTGTTCTGACCACAGCACATCCCTTTAGACAGGCTCTAGCTTCTTATTCTAGTCTTTAAAGATTTCCATATTATATCCCTCCTTGTTGCTTATTGTTTGTCACTTCCCCATTCTTCAACTCAGGAGTGGGCAAGAGGGTGCCTCGGGCTGCATCCAGCCCACCAAGCCGACAGATCCGACCTGCGGCCACCTCGCCAGAACCCTTAAGCTGAGAACATCTCACACTTTAAAAAGCCAGCTGTTCTCCATTCTGGACAGCTGGGGAGGAAGAAGGGAGACTTCTCATGCTGTACGTGTACACACACACACCCACCCACCCACCCCCCGCCGCCACTGCCCAGCAAAATCTCTTCACTCCCAATGGCTAGTCTCTCAGTTTCTAGCCAATAGGAGCTGAGAATTTTTGCTGGGAGCAGGGCCAGTGTAGGAAGTCTTCTCCCTTCCTCCTTGTGCCCCACTCGCTCCCCACCATGCCCAGAGTGGAGCCACATTAAGCAGCCTGTAGAGACAGTCTGCCTCAGGTTTCTGCTGGTAAGCACCTCCCAGCCAAAGCCTGCCTCTGGGACCCCAGCTTCTCCCTTCCCCAACCCCCTGCCCCCTCCACATACTCAAGCCCTCTGCCCCCTCCTACACCCATACCTCCTCCCATATCTGGCACCCCATTCTCCTGCCCCAGATCACAATCCCCTCCTACCCTAGGTCACATCCCAAAATCCTGCATCCCAGTCCTCTGCCCTAGGTCACAACTGCCTCCTTCACCCAAACTCTCTCCCAGACCCCACACTGCTTCCTGCCCCCCAATCCCTTACACCAAGCTCCCTTCTGCACTCAACCTCCATTCCAGACCCCCCCCTCCACCTCTGTATTAATATAATGGAAGAGTGTGGACCTCAACCACTGTCCAAAGTCTTGGCATGGTCCCCCATCAAAAATTATTGCCTACTCCTGCTTTAAATCCATGATTGCCAGGCTTGCCCATCCACTTGTCTACTTTGCCCCTGCTATGCCTTACACACAGAATCTCTTCTCTGAACCGATATGCAAAGCAGCTACCCCTTCCATCTGCAAATCTCAAAACCTTTTTCTGCCGTGATACCTACCAAACGCCAGTGAGCTAACGATGACTGGGCTAAGAGGCAGACAGAGACAAGAAGTATATTTTAAAAGCCTCATTTTGAATCATTAAGTTGAACCCACCATGTTAGCCTATTTCACTGCATGGTTACCCCACTCCTCTATCTCCCATTTCACACTCCACTTATGGCATCTCATCTTCAATATAATTTTAAGACCTGATCCAACTGAAGCCTTTAGATACTATTCCAATATAATGATTTATAAACATACTAAAAGATCTAACTGATGTTGCTTAGGTCCTTAAATCAATTTTTGTTTTTCTTCATTTAAATCATTTCTCTGGGGTTTAAATCAGGCTTCCCCAGGGAGAGAAGACTACTCCAGCCCTCTGGCAGGTCCAGGCCCACCCCGACAGACCCTTTCACCTGCCTGGTGATTGTCTCTTTTTTGTACGGTTTTATGCATCTCTGTACAAATTTGAGGGGAGGAGAGCTAAATGATGATAAGAGGAAGCTGCATACCAAAATTGGTGATCCTAACTCTTACCAGTTAGAAGTTCTTTTTGTGTGTCCCCAAATGAGCATGGGTGGCTGGGTGTGTGCGCACGCGCTTCAGTGACTTTTGTGCTCTAGCCAAGTGTGCTGTCACAATTACTGGCAAAGGCACTTTTGCCAGCTCATAGCAATAGCAGATGCAGATCATGATCCAGGACCACTAGTTCTGAGCATACACTGGGTGATCTTTCATCCAATATGCCCCTGTAATAAACAGCATTGTTGACTTGCAAAATGGCTTTGGCCTCATTAGAGAGCCAGCACACTCTTGATGTTCAGGATGTGCAACCTACATTCCTCTTCAGATTAATAGGCTTCAGGAAAGACACAATAAGTGTGTGTCTTAGCAGAGATGCAACACAAACTACCTTGGACAGGAACACTAGGTGTGGCTGCAGCTGGAACATAGCCTTGAAGAATAACGTATAGGCGGTTCTGCTACCCAACAAGACCTGCTGAACACAGGCTAAGCATTCCCATTCCTTCACATTCAGCAGCTATGCTGTTAAGTGCAAGGCTGCCAGGTTTGGGTGCAAAAGACTGCTGTGGTTCTGGGACAGCAGGTCCAGCCACAGAAGTAGCTGTAGTGGAGCAGCCACCAGAAGATCCAGCAACATGCCAAAATCACTGCTGTCAAGGCTATGCACGGGCTATTCTTCCCCCTACCCTGTCTGATCTTCACGGGGACTCTGTGTAACAGAACACATGGCATTTCCTAATATGGCAGAATGCAAACAATCTCAGGAAGATCACACTGCCCCCCACTGGCATGGAACAACTATTGTGGTTCGATGGGACGGTCCTGCTGAGGTGATCTGCTAACACGTTCCTGTTTCCAGGCAGATGCACAGCTACTAGATGAATAGCATGCTGTACAAAGGAATCCCAAAGGAAGAGAGCTTTTTGGCAAAGGGCCAAAGACATGGCTCTGTCCTGCCTGTTGACGTAATACATCACGACAGCACTGTCTGTCAGGACCTTTGTGGGTGATGAATCTGAGGAACTGTCCCAGATTGAAGTGTCATTAGAGGAGGTTTTGGAACAAATAGAAAAACTTAATGTTAACAAATCTCCGGGACCGGATGGCATTCATCCAAGGGTTCTAAAAGAATTCAAATGGGAAATTGCTGAGCTATTATCTGTGGTTTGTAACCTATCCTTTAAATCGGCTTCCGTAACTAATGACTGGAAGGTAGCCAACGTGACACCAATATTTAAAAAGGGCTGTAGAGGCGATCCTGACAATTACAGACCGGTAAGTCTTAACTTCAGTACTGGGCAAATTAATCGAAACAATAGTAAAGAATAAAATTGTGAAGCATGTAGAAGAACATAATTTGTTGGACAAAAGTCAACATGGTTTCTGTAAAGGGAAATCCTGTCTTACTAAACTGTTAGAGTTCTTTGAAGGGGTTAACAAACATGCGGACAAGGGGGATCCAGTGGATATAGTATACTTGGATTTTCAGAAAGCCTTTGACAAGGTCCCTCACCAAAGGCTCTTGTGTAAATTACATGGCCATGGGATAAAAGGGAAGGTCCTTTCTTGGATTGAGAACTGGTTAAAAGACAGGAAACTAAGGGTAGGAATAAATGGTAAATTTTCAGATTGGAGAGGGGTAACTAGTGGTGTACCTCAAGGGTCAGTCCTGGGACCAATCCTGTTCAACTTATTCATAAATGATCTGGAGAAAGGGGTAAGCAGTGAGGTAGTAAAGTTTGCAGATGATACAAAACTGTTTAGGATAGTCAAGACAGAAGCAGACTGTGAGGGACTCCAAGATCATCTCACCAAACTGAGTTATTGGGCAACAAAATGGCAAATGAAATTTAATGTGGATAAGTGTAAAGTAATGCACATCGGGAAAAATAACCCCAACTATACGTACAGTATGATGGGGTATAATTTGGCTATGACAAATCAGGAAAGAGATCTTGGCGTTATCGTGGACAGTTCTCTGAAAACTTCCACACAGTGTGCAGCGGTGGTCAAAAAGGCAAATAGGATGCTAGGAATTATTAGGAAAGGGATAGAAAATAAGACCCAGAATATCTTACTGCCCCTGTATAAAACTATGGTACGCCCACATCTTGAATACTGTGTACAGATGTGGTCTCCTCACCTCAAAAAATATATTTTTGGCCTTGGACAGGGTTCAGAAAAGGGCAACTAAAATGATTAGGGGTTTGGAATGGGTCCCATATGAGGAGAGGTTAAAGAGACTGGGACTTGTCAGTTTAGAAAAGAGGAGACTGAGGGGGGATATGATAGAGGTCTATAAAATCATGAGTGGTGTGGAGAGGGCTGATAAAGAAAAGTTATGTATTAGTTCCCCAAATAGAAGAACTAGAGGACACCAAATGAAATTAATGGGGAGCAGGTTTAAAACTAATAAAAGAAAGTTCTTCTTCACACAGCGTGTAGTCAACCTGTGGAACTCCTTGCCAGAGGAGGCTGTGAAGGCTAGGACTAGAATAGAGTTTAAAGAGAAGCTAGATAATTTCAGGAGGTTAGGTCCATAAAAGGCTATTAGTCAGGGGATAAAATGGTGTCCTTGGCCTCTGTCTGTCAGAGGCTGGAGAGGGATGGCAGGAGACAAATCGCTTGATCATTGTCTTCGGTCCACCCTCTCTGGAGCACCTGGTGCTGGCCACTGTCGGTAGACAGGATACTGGGCTAGATGGACCTTTGGTCTTACCCAGTACGACCGTTCTTATGTTCTTATGACCTGCAACACCTTGCCCTTCAGGTGGGACAAGTCAGCCTGGCAGACCAGGCAAACCATTTTGACCTCCTTAACATTGATATGGAGAGAAAAACTGTCCCACAGCCAATGGCTTGTAGCACTGAGGTTGCCCAGCCCACGTCCAAAGGATTGGGGACCAGGATCAGAGCCACAAAGACAGCTCTCGCCAACATCAATCTGGGCACCAGCCACCATTTGGTGTTAACTGGCTCCTTGACCATCTGTTCATGCCTTTTGGGGATGTAGATAGATGCTAGCCACACTTGCAACGGCTCGAGATGGAGTCGGGCATGAGTGACTGCATATGTAACACGCAGCCATGTGGCCTACCAACTTCTGATAGGTGTGGGCAGTGGTGAACCGGTGGTTCTTAACTTGGAAGTTCAGGCCCAACATAGCCTGAAAAAGCACTTCCGGAAGGAAGGCTCTGGGCTCACATAGAATTGAGAATCACCCCAATGAATTCTATTTGTTGGGCTTGCCGTAAGGTAGATTTTTTCTCGTTTAATCAACAAGTCCAGGCTGTGGTAGATAGAATACACCTGATTAAGGCTCCTGTGCACTTGTTCCCAAGACCTGCACTTGCTGAGACAATCATCAAGATATGGGAAGACCTGGACCCCTCGATGCATCAGGTAAGCTGCTATTGGTACCACACATTCCTTAATGCCCCTGAGCCCCCTGAGAGACCAAAGGGCATGGCCTTTGGAAATGGTGGCCACCCACTATGAAATGGGGATTAAGAAGTAATGGAAGTCCAACCCTTTCTCCTTTCATGTCCCAAGGGACCTCCTCTACTGCTCCCAGGTGCAGGAGATTCAACTTCTTGAACAAGGAATTGCTCATGAGAAGGGTCCCTGAAGAGGGACAGGGAATAAAGGGGAGGGAGAAAGAGGCAGCTATGAATTCCAGGTTATAGCCCCAAGATACTACCTCTAGCATCCAGCCATTAGAGCAGACCCACAAACAGGCTGAACAGTAGGAAAGAACAATCATCTGGAGAGTTGGATGGGGCACACCTTCAAAATGAGGGCTTCAGGTCCCAGGGATACTTTGCCAGACCGTGCTGTGTGGGTGAGCAGGAGGAAGGACGGCAATGATTAAAGCTTGTGTGTCTATACCTTCTCCTTGCAGACCCTTGTTGAGGCTGCCACAGCATTGGCAGCAGTGGCCACAACTACTTCATCACCACAGACCTCCCAAGCAAAGGGTAGCCTGACTGTCCTTTAGGCCATGCAGCCTCTCATTAGTCTGCTTTGCAAAGACACTATTCCCATCTAATGGGAACCTTGAATTGAGGCCTGCAATTCCTGGGATAGACCAGGGGCGTGAACCCTCATGACGACCACCATCAATGCAGCCACCCTCGCTGCTAAGTCGGTAATCTCCCAGGCCATTTGGAGGGAGCACCTCGCTGCTGCTGTACTCTCATTCACCAGGGTGCCAAACTGCCAGCCCCAGTCCTGAGGCTAAGAACTGAACTTATGAAGGGAGTCCCATAAGATGAAGTTGTACCTACCCAAAAGAGCCAGGGGTACACGACCTGGAACTAAAATCTAGCCATGGAATAAATCTTCCTCCTGAAAATGTCCGGCCTCTTGGCCTCTATATTTGAGTGTCAATCTAGTGTGCCCATTTGGCCTTCTCGTTGGCTGCAGGAACAACCAGCAAGCCTGGAAATGGGTGGGCATATTAGCACTCAAAGCCCTTGGCCAGGGCAAAGTATTTTTTCCTCAGCCCTCTTGGAAGTGAGAGGGATGGACAACGGGGTTTGCCAAAGGGCCTTGGCTACTTCTAAGACCCCATTACGCTCTGACAATGCAACACTGGCAGGTGTAGCATATTGAACAGCGTTTAGCCACCTCCTCCTCCTCCATGGCCTCAGGTGCCCAATCACACTGGTGATGTTTTAGTGAGAGACTGACTTCTCTCTTCATGCTGGAAGAATCCCCTTGGGGAGGACCATGGCAGGACTGTTCATGCCTATGTCTGGCAGCTAACTGCTGTGCTGGTGTTTTGAATAGGAGGACTGGTGCGTAGGGTGGGGTGTGCAAGGGAAGAAGGAACCAATACCACACTGGAGACCATTCCCATTGAGAAGTGCTCAGGGATCTGCACCAAGGAAACAGTAGGTGGGGGAATGAACATTGCTGGTGATACAGTGACTGGCATGTGCCTCGACAATCTGCATCAAGAGGGCAGAAACCACGACAGGGTGCGTGTGTGACCTAAGACGACCTGCGTTGTGAAGCTGGAGATCTGTGGCACAGAGACTGAACACTGTCTCAACTCTGGGGATCAGAGGAGCTCACTTGCCCTTGTAGGAATCCTTTGCAGCATCCTGCAACACCACAGGCACTGTAGAGGTCTCTGCTCTCTGGGAAGGCATCAGTTCTTAGGTTCCCTGCTGTTCCCAGGAATCAGTAGTGGATCCCTTGTGGAACAGGGGAGACATGTCCAGGTGGTTCTGGTGTGGGTGGGCGGCCTGAACCGTATCCTTTACCTGATGTCCCACGGGCTTGCTTGTTCAGTGTTGGGCAGCCATCTTTCTTTCTGGGGCACTGGCAATGGAGAGAAGCACTACACACTGAGGCCTAAGTTCCAGGGATAGAATCTGGCTAGGAAAGCTCAGAAGCTAGGAAGAGAGCAGTCTTCATGAGACGGGCCCTTTCTGGATCCCAAGTTGCAAATTTTTAAAGATGTTGCACTTGTCCTTTACTTGTGATTTCAGGCACCTACTATCGGGGTCACTAACAGGTTGCAGTCAGAGCAGGGCTTAAAACCCAGAGACTGGGGCAAAGTATCCCTTGGGACTAACTTCAAACTATATTACCTAACAAGTACTTAAACACGGACTACCATAAACAATTTACAAGGCCCTAAGGCTCGAAGTCAGAGATGAAGCCACTACTCCTTGGATAGGCAAGAGAAGGGCACTCCAACTAGCCACCATAGGCAACAAGAAAGATCAGACAGGGTGCAGGGCCAGCAGCACTTAATATATGGAGGCTTAAGCATGGCACTCAAGAGGGCACCAGCTAACCTATGAATACCATCAAGGGAAAAATGAATAGCCATGCATGTGGATATGTGCACACCTAGAACAGAATGGATGTGACAAGTTCTCAAATTAAAACTAAGGATTAAGACAGCTTTGACTTCTAGGTAAGCCACAGAAATTAGCTATTTAAGTCTTAAGTATTCTGTCAGGTGCATCCATTCGAACCTTCCTAAAGTAGGACCCTTATTGTCCAGAGGAATTGAATATTAATCAAGTGCCCCTGAAAACATAGGAATGGCCAAAAAGACCTATGGTCCAACTAGTCCAGGATAGTGTCTCCTTGCAGTGGCCAGTACCCTAAGTACCAGATGCTTCAGGGGGAATGAACAGAACAGTGCAGTTAATTATACAGCAATCCAGCCTGTCATCCAGTCCCAGCTTTGCAGTCAGAAGGGTCTCTCATGCCCAACCCCTCTCTAATAACTGAAGCCAGTTCTCATACCTCTCTAAACTCCTCCAAAATGCTGCTCTCCCTTCCAAAGCCCTTGAAGTCACATGAACCCAGCTGAGACTCCTCTTATTTCTGGCTTCATAAGAAGGTCAAGAACAGACAGGAAGACACAACCTGTACCATCCAGGCACTCAGAAGAACAGGGAAGGACAAAGCAAAACAGAAAAGTTCTCCAATCTGCACCACCTCCCCTTTGTCAAATCCCTCCAGCCTCTCACACCAGTACTCCCTAACTCACCATTAAAACTCCAGACAGTTTGGGGGGGGAGGGAGGGAAGGGGGGAGGAGGAATGGAGGAAATCTGGAACTCACCACTACGTGGACGGTTCTTCCTCAGTCGATAACAGTCCAGACAGACTCCAAAACCACATTTGCGACAAACCCAATGGATATTGAAAAGGGTTGTCTCACATACATCACACATCTCCCTCACACCACGGACAGCTCGTTTCCAGGCTACTTTCTCTACAAAGAAAAAGGAGGAACAGTTCAAGAATGAACTCTTAGCTAATGTATTGTACAGCTCAGGGCATATCCCCACATGATATCTTCAAACATAGGACAGTCTTCACTAGCATATGTCTCTGCAAAAGCTATTTGGGAATACTAAAGACCATCTGTGGGCAACAAAAATGCCAAACGCAGTGCTTTAATTCCATTTCTGCCATGGCGATTTGAAAATATTTTAGAAGCGCCACAGATAAAAACATTCAGATCTCAACAAGATTTCCTGAGAGGGGAATGTGGGAGAGAAAAGTTTGACATCAGACATAACTGAAGAACAGATCTTGTGACACTTATTTGTACCACTGGAACAAAAAGGGAGGGAGAAGGGAAACAAGCTTTCAAGAGTTGTAAGCAGCATAGGGATATTTTGTGCAACACACAGAGTTTCAGTAAAAGGTATATGCAAACTTACAGAAATTACTGAAAAGCTAGAAAAGTTTATATAAATTATCTGTAAATAAAGTTTTAAAGCCTTCTATAATTGACAAACATGTGGTTTTATTAATTAATCATAGACATACCAGATTTCTGAGATTTTAGACTCACGTAAGTCTGTAGGGAAACAAATGGTTTCTTCTCGCTCTTCCCCTATAGCCATCCTTTGCACATAACCATGTGATGGTTTAAACCCACTATATCAACAGGAAACCTTACCATAGGAATGGAACTCCTTCTTGTGCTAGATCTAACATAGCTCAGTATGTCAGCCAAGCCAGGCCCTACTGAATGGGGGAAAGTAGCATACCCCTTCCCCCGACAATCCGGGTGCTCTTGTATGATGGAAGGGCTGGGTTTCACACAAAGGGACCACCCCACTAAAGACAGCAGTATAGGAGGATACAAGTCTTCTTACGAGAGAAGAGGCATGTAAAAGGATTGGGCAGCATACCAAAGGCAATGCTTGGGGCAGAGTTGGAAAGGTGGGAGAGGGGAGGAGAGTCATCAAGCATTTGTTTTAGGTTTGGGTTACTGTATTTCTTTTTTGGAGACTGGACACCAAGGGGAGAGGGTGTTCCAGTGGCTTTACCCACTGGTACTAACTCTTAGACAGCATACTTAATTACAAACATACTGTTTCCCTTTTCACAGAACGTATTGAAATTTCTTCTTTAACAGAAAGTCTTTCTGTTCATGGTTTCTGTCAAAAGATAAACCTAATATTGTAAGTCTGAATAAAATTTTGAACCATTTGAGTTAAGAAAAAAAGTATAACTTTCCTTATCACAAAGGAAAATGTGTTAATTCTGACAGGGTTGAATCAAAGTATCTTAACATTTGGAAGCTAAACCCCTGAACAGAACTTAATTAGGAAGCGTGCAATTTTGCTACACTTGAAATTAATTGGTTTTGATGAAGGCTTGACAAATGCGTTCTGAGCACATGCAGTTGAAAGTTTACAACTAGAGCTGTGTACTTTGGCAGACACACACTGACATGTCAGACCACCAAGCCCAGAGCCATTAGCTTCCCAAAAAACTGTAAAGCTCAGCTTTTTGGGGGGACATTTGAGGCAACAAGATAGGATGGGATGAGAGCTGGACTGTTTAGCGTGGTATAAAGGAGTGGATTTTGGTTGTACAGGCAATGGATTCAATATAAGTTCAATGTAATTAAGTCTCTCTTTACTAGTTCTTAAGCTAAGTTTTTCACTGCAGCAATTGAGAAAGTCACAATAAATAACATGTGTTCATGATTTGACTCCATCCCAAAGTAGAGTTTCCAATGTAATTAGTAGATTACATTCACCTCCATTTGATCGGGGTCTCAGTCAGTCAGTCAGTTACTGAAGAAAGATCATTTTTACATTTCCTTTTAATATCCAATTAACAGTTTCTGGCAATGTATTTGTTTTTTCACAGGATAAAAACCGCTCTGACTGAAGAGGGGGCCCCAGTCTTTAACACATGTTACAGGAAGAAACACAACCTCCTCTTTGGAAGAAGGAAAGAAGAAGTGTTACAATGGGGTTCTAAATGCATCTTTTAAGTCCCATTCCACTGCACTGCAAAGACACTACATAAAGGAGTAAAACCGACAGCTTACGGTGCGGCTCCACCATCATCATTGCCTCCTTCTCAGACATAACAAGTTGGCAGAACTGGTCCCCAACATTGGCCAGGATATATTTAGAGGTCTCCAGGTCAATACCCTCTGCAGGGGAAGACGACGGAATCCACAGGCTCATGGCATCAGGGTCACTCTGCTGGGGGTTTAAGAATCCCTCCACTCGCAGAATACCTTTTCGAGTAAATATAAGTCTGAAACAAAACAGGATAGGCTAATCAACAAGGAGCACAATGGTTCCTATCTTCCTTCTGCAGTCATCCACATTAGAACATGCACCCAGGTTAATTCCCACTAGAAGGTCCCAGGGCATCTGGTGCCAGGAAGGAGCACCAAGATCCATGTTCCTTCCTGCTCACGAACATCGAGGCCAGAGGAACCAGGAGTAAAAGCCAGCCCCTGGCTGCTGCAACAGCCTCAGGAATCAAAGGAACCATCAAGACTGCTGATGCCAGGGTTGCTTTCAGGTGTCACTGGAGGATCCCACACCAAACTCAATGTTTTGGACCAAAATGACAGTGCTGCCATGAAATTGGGGTGGGGAAGTGGCCTGAGGCTCTGCTGCTTTCCCATGCTTGTCCTTTCTTTGCACTGGCAAGTGGCCTCAGACTGAGTGCTGCTTTTTGTGTTTCTTTGGCACCAAATGAACAGTGCTGCAGGAGCACCTCACATCAAGGCTAAGTATTGAATCACGGTGGCCTGGCTGTGAGGTTGGTCTGGAAGTGAATTCCATGAGGATAGCCATCCATCTGACCTCTCATTTTTTTTTGTGTGAGAGGTCCAAAGTCCCAACAAATCTGGCACTTGTCCTTCTGAGTTTCTCCCAAGCACTTCAAGTACCTGGAGTGTGAGTCACTCACAGGCATAGATTTCCTATAAGAGGCATGTGGACTGCAGCCCTGAGACCAGGGCATGCCTGATCCCTGGAGCAAAAAGAGTCCTTTAAAAATAGGTATTATCCATTTACACTAGTACTAACTACAATATCTGCATACACTAAAGCTATATTCAAAACAAACTATGAATCAGAGTTCAAAAAACCACTGAAAAGAGGTCTTGCTGAAGAAAGAGGGTTATTCCAGCAACTATCACAGGAAGTAAGGAGGAACAGAAAGGGAGCACAGCTGGCAGCATGCCTTACACCAGCATGCCTGGCACCGCAGGGCATGAGAGCTAGCCTGACAGAAATTACAGAGGAAAAATCTCCGAGACTGGTACACGTGAGACATACATGAGCAAATATTCAAACAATGATTTACTGAGCAAATTCAGTCTCCTTGGACCTGGCAGGAAGCCATTAAGTTAGCTTTTGAGCTTTTGAATTAGCTGAAGCGGATAACAGCAAAGGCAGCTGTTCTTGCAGAACAACAGTAGCCAGGGAGTGGTCAAAAACTTCTTTAGGATACCCAAGCAAATTAAAAAAGTGCAAGAACTAAACACTTTAAACATTTCATATGAAACAAGGAAAGATGCAGCACCTCCGAAAATGGAAGAAGCGACAGGCCACAGTTGAGTCATCCTGTTCCTGCTCCTTAAATTTGCGGTATCTCTCCAGACGACACTCCCGGCACTTGTGCAGATGAGGGGCTACATTGATGCAAGATCCATCCTGGAGGAAAGGCTCTCCGGACTGCTTCAGCTTTCTCACCTTACTCATGTCTTTCAGCACAGATTGGCCAACTGTATAGAAGGGGGAGGAGGGGAATGAGAACCCATCAGTCAAACTACAACATAAAACAGATAACTCCAAGAAGCATATTTTCCAAAAATCCTCTCTGAAAAGTGCATTCCTTCCAGAGTATTTAACCCAGGGTTACCTCCTGCACATCGGACTGCTCCCTCTAGTTTTGATAGAAACTTTGCCTACCTTAGGTTTCAACAAACATGCACACCACCTTCAGTGAGGGGTGATTTTAGTAAGAAATATTGCAGAAGGTGAAAAACAATTTGGCTAAATAATTTTGTATAGGGATGTTGGAAATCATATATTTTAATAATCACGTAACCACAACAATTTTTAGCAGTTACACAATTATTTGATACCCCTGCGGCAGAGCCAGCAGCCAGCACTTCGGGCCCCCGACAGGGGCAACAGGTCACGCACGGGCTGGCTCCCGCCCGACACCTCTGAATTAGCAGCAGATGGCAGGCGGCTCCCCCTGCACACTCTCCATTTAAAACCTGGACCAGCTTCTGGGTCTGAGCCAGCCTGCCATTGAGTTTTAAATGCAGAGTATGTGGGGGAGGAGAGGATGTTACGGTTAACCAGGACAGTTAACTGATAAGCAAGTGCTTATTGGTTAAATGGTTATCCGGCTAGTCACTAACATCCCTAATGTTGTACATGCTCAAAATGCTTAAAAACTAGCAAAATGCTTCTACAGATATTCCAGCCCTTTGTCCTGCTCACACCCAATACCGCACAAAATCCACCAAATTGCTAAGACCTAGTCCTCTGCCTCAGACCACTGTATAGTCCCATATGCTGCAAATAAAAGTGTAAAACTGCTTTAATAGACAACTAAGAAAGGATATAACAGAGGTCTATAAAATCATGACGGGTGTGGAAAAAGTGAATAAGGAAAAGTTATTGTGGGAATAAGTAAATAAGAGAACTAGGGGGTCACCAAGTGAAATTAATAGGCAGCAGGCTTAAAACAAACAAAAAGAAGTTTTACTTCACTCAGCGCACAGTCAACCTGTGGAACTCCTTGATAGAGAATGTGGTGAAGACTAGTACTTAACAGATTTAAAAAAAGAGCTAGACGAGATTCAGGGAGGTTAGGTCCATCAATGGCTATTAGCCAGGATGGGTAGGAATGGTATCATTAGCCTCTGTTTCTCTGGAGATGGGTGATAGGGGAGGAATCACGTCAGGATTACCTGTTGTGATCCCTCCCCTTTGGGCATCTGGTATTGGCCACTGTCAGCAAACAGGATACCGGGCTAGATGGACCTTTGGTCTGACACAGTATGGCTGTTCTTATGTTAACTGTGCAATAACATAGCCATGAGCAAGTCTGTTAATGGTTACCTCTAATGCTAAAGCATACCCCGGTTAACTGTGCTCTAAGCTTTATAAGCTTGTCTATCTTTCCCTCATTGAAGAACCCACAGATTTCTTACATCAAAGATCACATCTCTAAAAATTTCAAGCTTTTTTCCCCCTAATATTTTGTGCCCATGGAAGTAATGCAAGGTTATATCAGGGTGAAAAAATCACAAGGTCTGCTGTATGGAAAATAGTGCAAAAAAAGAGTATCCCATCCGTTGGAGTGGTCATGTAATTCATCCCTGCCCTGAAAGCCTCACCTTTCAGGGGAGCTGTGCGAGGCCGGCCCTTTGGGGCTTGCTTCCCCTTCCCTTTTCCCAGCAGCAGTTCAGCATTCCTCTCTGCACTGGGGCCAAGCTTGCCGATCAGATGCTCTGGAATTCCCTTCAGACAAGCCTTGGCCTGCAGCTGCTCCTCAGAATCACTCAAGTCTGACAGGTCACTGTTGGTACTAGAATCCGAGTCCTGCCTGGATGTCATGCTCCGCTCGTCTAGAGAGAACCTTTTCACAGCTTCAAAGGGGGCTTTGTTCTCCTGTGAAAACTCCACCTGGGAAGAGAAAAAGCCAGGCGGATGCCTGCCAAACACAGTAGAAAAAGTTTTCAGTAGAGGATTGTCTTGCTGTCCAGGCACAACAGATGGCTTTTCTTCTGTTGGGCTGGAGGAGAGTGTGGGCATCTCAATAGGCTGTGTCAGGCTGACAGTGGGTGAGCTGGAACGGCCATTCCCCACAGTGGATGGACTCTGAACACCAGCAACAGCAGCAGAACTAGAAGCATTAGAAATCATCTTGGAGGAATCCGTGGTTATAAACAAGGTTTTCTTCTTAGCTAGAGAAGAGTCTGTTGAGGTGTGTGATTCTGGCCAACTAGAAGCTGCCTTGAGGCCCACAGCTGAAGGGGGTATAGATACGGTTTGAGATGAAGATGCAAAGCTGCTGAAAGGACTGAGTTCTGCTTTCTCAGCAAATGCCAGGAAAGGATTGGAGGGCTCCTCTCGGGAGAGTTTTGGGGGCTGCAAAAATAAGTTTTCGTGATTATCTGTGGGTCGAGTATTCAACAGGCTTCGTGAAAAGGCTGGAGTGAGGGTGGGCATAGATTCCAGTGGCAGCTTCCGGTCCACAGAGCTGCCAGATGGGGGTGCAGATTTAGCGTCTGCTGCAAGAAGAGATTTACTTTTACAGAGCACAGAGCCCAGGCTGTCCCCACACTGCTTGAATGAGTCCTCACTAGAGGGCTCTTCAGCCAAACTCTCTGAGATTACTGTAAAATAGTTGCTGGAGGGCAGATTCTGGGACATGCACTGAAAAAACAAGTTCTTTGACAGATCAGAGTCTTTCTGAGTCTCTTGCCCAGTGTTACAACCAAACGAAAACCCAACCGGCTTGTTTGCTGGAGACAATACTCCATTTGATTGGCTTCTTCCACTCCCAAATCCCAAAGGCTGGGATGCAGCTGGGAGAGATGCTCCAAATCCAGAAGAGGTCAGAAGTGAATTTTGGGAACTCTGAAACAAAATTGAAGAGAGTTAGTTAATGTAATGATTTTCTCTAAAAAGATGCTTGAGTAGCCAAATTAGCAGAACTTTGCCCATCACTGCTACTTACACAATCAAATCCTTCACTTGCTTCTCACCTACTTGCCATAGGAAGTTACAGCAGAAATCACTTGACCAATGCAACTCTCTCCAAACTTAAAACTTAGGAATGCCTACCAAAGTAATACAGACCAGGACTTCTCCCACCCCCAAAACAAGCATCTGTCACCAGCGAGTTCATGGCAACTACAAATTAAGTGTGGGCAGACCAATCATGTTTCATTATTGCCTTGTCACACTATGGAACACATAATTGATCTATGAATAGCCTACCTAACCTGGAATCTTTTCTCCAAGAACAGTCAATGCTACAAATTTCAGAGGAAAGCCTGAAATCACCATAATGTACATAGATGAAAAATATCTTTGTGATACAATATTGCACCTAGCCCTCAGATTGTCAGCCATTTATATACTTTAAAATTAAAAAAATGTAGTCTCCATAATTCTATCCTAGCTAATGTAAGCACATAATCTAGGATTGTCAAGAATCAATTTTTATCTTATATATTGCAATAGTAATTGTCTTAGATTACATATATGGAACAGGTATTTGTCATCCATTTACACTTATATTTAATCTTCAATATATTTGTATGTAGCATGGGAAAGCAAGTATTCAATTAGCCTTTGCTATGCTTTTCTTAGGTTTCTTTTTTCAGAGTTAACTATTCTTTTAATTAACTGTCTTCAGTTGCCTGGGAAACAGCATTTTCCTGGCAAGAACCACACTCAAAAACAGCAGAGTTACCCCTCCACCTATTAAATAATTCAGTTCATCTCCAACCAATGGAAGATTATTCCTTACAATAACACTGCCTAGTTTATTTTTTTTATTTTTTTTTTTATAAGTCCCAAGCACTGTTTCCACCATTTTCCTAGGGGAGGTTACGCTACAGTCTGATTCCTCCCTTTATTAGAAAGCTTTCTTGATCATTCAGCCTAGAGCAGTGGTCTGCAACCTTTTCAGCCACAAGATCACTTTCTGAATTCAAGTGCAATGTAACATCTACCTCAAACCCAAATACTCTTGCCCCGTCTCCTTTGTGCCTCTTCTCTGAGGCCCTGCCCCTGCTCACTCCATCCTCCCTCACTTTCACCAGGCAGGGGCAGAAAGTTGGGGCGCAGCCTCTGGTCTTGGGCTAAAGGATTTGGAGTGAGAGAGGGGATCTGACCTGAGCCTGGGGCAGGGAGTTGGGGTTCAGGGGGCTCAGGCTGGAGAAGCGGTACAGGAGGGAGTTCATGACTGGGGCAAGGGTTCAGAGCTCCAGCTGGACACTGCCTACCTCAGACGGCTCCTGGGTGGTGGCGCAGTGGGGCTAAGGCACCCCACTGCCCTGGCCCTGTACCACTCCCAAAGGCAGCCAGCAAACTCCCTCCATCCCAATCCCTGTTGTGCCCCCCCACCTTTGTTCCGTTGAGACAGAATACAGGGTGGGAGAAGGGGCACCACGACATTGGCGCCCCTCCTCTCCCTTCCCACTCTGTACCACAAGCAGGAGGCTCCGACGGGGGGGGGGGGGGGGGTGGTGCAGCTCCAAGGCAAAGGGCCAGAGGTACACAGCAGTATGGGGAGGGGCAGCTGTGCTGTGCTTGATAATAGATAATAACCAGTCAGGATCACCTGTCAGAGGCTCCAAGATCTACCAATAGATCCTGGTCTACTGGTTGGTGACCACTGGCCTAGAGTCTCTCCTTTTCACTTAATTATTCCTATTTATATATCCCCAAGTTAAATTCTTTACCTTTCACAGAACACAGGAGTTAGGGGTCACCCAATGAAATTAACAGGCAACAAATTTACAATAAACATAAGGAAGTACTTCTTTACACAATGCACACCTAACCTGTGGAACTCATTGCCTAGAGATGTTGTGCAAACCAAAAGTATCACTCAGTTTAAAAAAATAATCAATAAGCTCATGGAGGATAAGTCCATCAATGACAATAAGTCAAAGGGTGCAACTCCAGCACTGGCTCCTCCTTTCCTTTGCTGCCCCTCTCTGACACAGGCAACAAGGTGGGGCAGTGACTAGCTGAGTCACTAGTAGATTATCCAATAAGCATATGCTAGTCACTTACTTATTAATTTCAACAAGTCAACTAATTACAATATGAACTTAACACAAAGTAATGATGTTTCATTAATGGACTTTTCTATCAGCCTGTTCCAAAAGTCAAAAATTGTATTAATCAATTCTTTATCCTTCTTTGTAAGAATTTTAATAGGGTACAGAGGAACATCTTGACCTTAGAGAGCATGGGCTCACTTGTGTCTTGCATTTACAGCTTATATGAAGGCTTGGTAGAACTCAGTTTTTTATTTAATAATTTTGATGGAAAATATCAACTTTTATTTCAGTTGTTCCATTTTTAGCCACTTAAATTTTCATAGTTGAGCAAAATTAAGGGGGGGGGGGGTTCGATAATACCAGAGTCAGACAATAATTATTCAGTTACAGTATATGTTAAAATTCAACAAGTTAAAGCTTTATAGCGGTTTAAAACACAAATTGTCCACATCGTAAGTTAAAATACACAAAGTAAATATTCTTAACTCAAACTCTAATAAGTTCTCAAATTTTTTTCATACTTTGCTTATCTGTAATTTTCTATTACCACCAATGGGAATTTTTGTTTGTGTATATATAATGAAATCAATGCTTACTGGTATTTAACAATAAAATCCAGGCCCACTTATATAGATGTTTGGATCAATTAACACCTCAGTTATTATTTCAGGCTGACTGCAGATTAAGGATATTATTCCATCATTTAGCTCATATTTAGAAAGGTTTCTTCCTCACTATTTTAAATGATGTTTAGCTTCTAGAGCACAGTTCTGAGGCCAGTGTGCCTGGAGACAAAGATACAAAAAGACTTTGTGGTGGGACAGAAAAACTGTCCATGGAAGCATCTCTACCAGAAAGTGGCAGAGAGAGAAAGTAAGAGGCACTGAAACTCTACCTCCATGGGGACTGAATATACCACATCACGGAGGAGGAGGAGCTGGAGGAAGAGGAGAGACTGAGATGACCCAAAACTGTAAAGCTTTTAGTGTTCCTGTAAACACAGACTCAAGGGTGGGAATTTATTACAGTAACTACAGAAATTAAGTATTCCAAAGTACAATGATATAGTTCTACTTTAAATCCTCTAGGCTGCAGAAAACTCACCTCTCCCTGAGTTTGTGACCAGCCTGTTTTCTGTTTGTCTTGTCCAGTAACTGCCGACATGCCAGTGTCAGAGATCCTCACAGTTGTTGGTGTCAACGAAATTGTAGTAACAGCTGCTGGAGAAACCCCCATGCCTTGACCAACTGGATCCAGTGATTTTCCTGCCTCTTTACAACCAGTTCCAACCAGCAGTGCTTGACTAGCAGCTGAAGAAAAAGGAGTGAAGGGTACAGGTGTGTCACCACACACTGGCTCATCCTGGACCACCAGAGTTCGGCCATTCTCTTTGGTGTAAGTGGCAAAGCGAATATTGCGATTAATCTGAGGAACAAAAGGAGGCAGCTGCTTGGCCCTTGTATCCAGCCCTGTTTCACTCCCAGTGCCTCCTTTCCAAGAAGGCCTGCTTGCCTCACCTCCATCACTCCCATTACTATCCGCTTCACTCTTTTCTTTTAGCTTTTTTGTTGCAGGATCACAACCAGGGTCTGAAGCATTTTTCCTCCTCCGTCCATCCTTTCCGTCCATACATTCTCTCTTCTTTTTCCCTTTCGAAGATTTAGCTGCCTTTAGGCTTCCTCCCTAGAATAATTAAAATTACGTAATCACAACAGACAAAGGGTCATCCAGCTTGTTAGAAAAGAACCAGAAGGTCCATTATTTTCCCATCTCTTAAAAGGAAAACATTTGTTAGAACAACGGATTTGTTTCACTATGTTAAACTCAGAAAAAATTTTACACAGATCCCGCAATGCAAGTTTTTAATACATAATACTGCATGCATGCACACCTGCCTCTGTTTTTTTGCATTAGAACAAGGTCATCCATAGCAGTATCATTCACTTAATAACTGAGCTAGGTTGCCATATGGTGGTACTCTGGCACAGTGGACATTGGGAGACAGGCTAACAATCAGAGAAATAAAGGGGAAATTCCTGCTACTAGTTACTTGTCTTGAAGCAAAACTGAATTTTGAAACAATTATACACAGATTTATATCACTGGAACTTATCACTACCATTTTCCTTGTTTAAGGGCAAACTGCTAGTCCAACACAGTTGGTTATGCTAACAGTATCCTCCAAGAAGCATTTTACAAATCAATCAAACCAAAAAAATGGCCCCAAATTTCAGAAAAGACTGTAGTTAGGAGGGAAGGTAGCGGACAAAATTTTAGAGAGTCTGTTGTACAAGAACAAACCAGGACTCCGATCTAAGTAAGGAACTAGAGGAATCATTTTTGGAAACCAGAGGTAGTTATCACATGACAGCCTCCTTCACAATGCAGCCCCTTAAAATTAAGCAAGACTAACAAAGTTGCCATTATAAACTTTTTTCTCCAATAAGGGTAATTCCAAACTAATTCTAGATGGTGCTTTGTCCTGCCGTGAGGGCAGTGGACTGGACTTGACGACCTCCCAAGGTCCCTTCCAGTTCTAGGATTCCATCAATTTCTATGAATTACGCTCACAGCAAGCCTTGCTGACAGAAAATGGATTCTTAAGGGAAGCCAGGTGGATAATTTGACTATTTTATTATCCACAACAGGCTTATAGAAACTCCTCTTCCCCCGCTGTCTTCTCAAATGCTCTCAATAAACAGAACTTTCTTCAAGCTGTATCCTCCCAAGTAAAGGTAAATTAAGAAGTCAGACACTGGGAAAAATCACAAGGAGGAATGAGCAACAAAGGAGGACCCCTGATTCGGTTGGAGAAGACAGAGTGATCAACTGGTTATCTAAGGTGTTTGTACACAAATTGAAGAAGCCTGGGAAACAAACAGGAAGAATTAGAAGCCCTGGCCCAGTTGAAGAACTATGATCTGAATGGAGTAACGGAGACTTGGTGGGATGACTCACATGACTGGAGCACTGTCATGGAAGGGTATAAACTGTTCAGGAAGTACAGGCAGGGGAGAAAAGGAGGAAGAGTTGTATTGTATGTAAGAGAGCAGTATGATTGCTCAGAGCTCCAGTATTTAGAGGGAGAAACGACTGTTGAGAGTGTATAGGTTAAGTATAGAGGTGGAAGCAACAGGGGTGATGTTATGGTTGGTATCTGCTATAGACCACGGCATCAGATGGATGAAGCAGACGAGGCTTTCTTCGGACAACTGAGAGAAGCTTCCAGATCTCAGGCCCTGGTTCTCATGGGGGACTTTAATCACCCTGACATCTGTTGGGAAACCAATACAGCAATACACAGATAATCCAGGAAGTTTCTGGAGAATATTGGGGATAACGTCTTGGTACAAATGCTGAAGGAACCAACCAGGGGCCATGTGCAGCTTGACCTGCTGCTCACAAACAGTGAGGAACTAGTAGAGGTGGGTGACAACCTGGGAAGCAGTGATCATGAGATGGTAGATTTCAGGATTCTGACCAAAGGAAGAAAGGAGAGTAGCAATACACACACCCTGGACTTCAGAAAAAGCAGACTTTGACTCCCTCAGAGAACTGATGGGCAGGATTCCCTGGGATGCTTACATGAAGAGGAAAGTATCAGAGGGGTAGCCGTGTTAGTCTGAATCTGCAAAGGCGGCGAGGAGTCCTGTGGCACTAACTGAAGTGTTGGAGCATAAGCTTTCGTGGGCAAAGACCCACTTCGTCAGATGCATGTAGTGGAAATTTCCAGAGGCAGGTATAAATATGCAGGCCGGAATCAGGCTGGAGATGAGGAGGTGGATCCAATCAGGGAGGATGAGGCCCACTTCTAGTAGCTGATCTGGAGGTGTGAATTCCAGAAGCTGCTTTTGTAGTTAGCGAGCCATTCACAGTCTTTGTTTAATCCTGAGTTGATTGTGTCAGACTTGAAGATGAACTGTAGCTCAGCAGTTTCTCTTTGAAGTCTGGTCCTGAAGTTTTTTTGCTGCAGGATGGCTACCTTTAGATCTGCAATTGTGTGCCCAGGGAGATTGAAGTGTTCCCCTACAGGTTTTTGTATGTTGCCATTCCTAATACAGTAAACTTCCGATAATCCAGCACCTTTGGGACCCAGGGGGTGCTGGATTATCAGATTTGCCGGACTATCAGAAGGGGGGGCTATGAGGGGCCTACGGTGGGGGGGGGGGGGGGGGGGGGAGAATGCCGCCCCAGACACCTCATAGCCCCCCTTTCCAATAGTCCGGCTGTGCCTCAGGCGTCCCTGATTCAGCCGCTGCTGGTCAGTTTCAGCAGTGGCTGAATCGGGGACGCCTGCAGCAGAGCAGCTGGAGTGCTGCGGGGTTGGTCTGGTAGCGCCGACCCTTGGCGCAGCAAGACCAACCTGGCAGCACCCCAGCTGCTCTTGGGGACACCTGGGGCAGAGCAGCTGGGGGGCTTCTGGGTTGGTCCCGCAGCGCCGCTTCTCGGCGCTGTGGGACCAACCCGGCAGCCCCCCAGCTGCTCTGCCCCAGGTGTCCCCATGTCAGCCGCTGCTGATACTAATCAGCAGCTGACTCCAGGAAGCCCGAGGCAGAGCTGCTCTGCCCCGGGCTTCCTGGAGTCAGCCGCTGGTCAGTTTCAGCAGCGGCTCAATCAGGGCGCCTGGGGCAGAGCAGCTGGGGGGCTGCCGGGTTGGTCCCACAGAGCCGAGAAGTGGCGCTGTGGGACCAACCTGGCAGCTCCCCAGCTGCTCTGCCCCAGGCGTCCCCAAGTCAGCCGCTGCTGATACTGATCAGCGGCTGACTCCAGGAAGCCCAGGGCAGAGCTGCTCTGCCCCGGGCTTCCTGGACTCAGCCGCAGGTCAGTTTCAACAGCGGCTGAATCCAGATGCCTGGGGCAGAGCAGCTGGGGCGCTGCCGGGTTGGTCTGGTAGCACCAACCCTTGGCGCTGCAAAACCAACCCGGCAGCACCCCAGCTGCTCTGTCCTAGGTGTCCCCAAGTCAGCCGCTGCTGAAACTGATCAGGGGCTGATTCCAGGAAGCCCGGAGCAGAGCAGCTCTGCCTCGGGCTTCCTGGAGTCAGCCGCTGGTCAGTTTCAGCAGCGGCTGAATGAGGGACAGCTGGGGCGCTGCCGGGTTAGGCCCCGCAGACCCGAAGGGCAGCGCTATGGGACCAACCCGGCAGCACCCCAACTGCTCTGCCCTAGGCTTCCTGATTCAGCCGCTGGTCAGTTTTAGCAGTGGCTGAATCGGGGAACCTGAGGGCAGAGCAGCTCCAATGGTCCGGCTGCCCAGAGCACTTCCGGGTTCCTGATGGTGCCGGTCCATCAGGAGTACCGGACCATCAGATGCCGGACCATTGGAGTTTTACTGTATCTGATTTGAGTCCACTGATTCTTTTACGTAGGGAATCAATGGACACAAATCAGATATTAGGAATAGCAACATACAAAAACCTGTAGGGGAACACTTCAATCTCCCTGGGCACACAATTGCAGATCTAAAGGTAGCCATCCTGCAGCAAAAAAACTTCAGGACCAGACTTCAAAGAGAAACTGCTGAGCTACAGTTCATCTTCAAGTTTGACACAATCAACTCAGGATTAAATAAAGACTGTGAGTGGCTCGCTAACTACAAAAGCAGCTTCTGCTCTCTTGGAATTCACACCTCCAGGTCAGCTGCTAGAAGTGGGCCTCATCCTCCCTGATTGGATCCACCTCCTCATCTCCAGCCTGATTCGGGCCTGCATATTTATACCTGCCTCTGGAAATTTCCACTACATGCATCTGACGAAGTGGGTCTTTGCCCACGAAAGCTTATGCTCCAACACTTCAGTTAGTCTATAAGGTGCCACAGGACTCCTCGCCGCTTATGAACGGGAAAGGAGTCCAAGGACAGCTGACAGTATTTTAAAGAATCCTCATTAAAGGCACAGGAAGAAACCATCCCGATGCGCAGCAAGAAAAGCAAATACAGTAGGCAACCAGACTGGCATACCGAGGACATCCTTGGTGAGCTTAAAAACAAACAGGAAGCTTACAAGAAGTGGAAACTTGGACAGATGACTAGGGAGGAGTATAAATATATTGCTCGAGCATACATGGGAGTTATCAGAAAGGCGAAAGCGCAATTTGAATTGCAGCTAGCAAGGGATGTGAAGGATAATAAGAAAGATTTCTACAGGCATGTTAGCAATAAGAGGGTGATCAGAGCAGATGTGGGGCCCTTACTGGATGAGGAAGGTAACCTAGTGAGAGAAGATGTGAGAAAAGCTGAAGTACTCAATGCTTTTTTTGCCTCTGTCTTCACAGACAAGGTCAGCTCCCAGACAAATGCACTAGGCAACACAGTATGGGAAGGAGGTGGACAGCCCTTGTTACGGAAAGAACAAGTTAGGAACTATTTAGAAAAGCTAAACATACACAAATCCATGTGCCCAGATTTAATGCATCTGAGGGTACTGAAAGAGTTGGCAAATGTCATTGCGGAGCCTTTGGCCATTATCTCTGAAAACTCGTGGAGTTCAGGAGAGATCCCGGATGACTGGAAAAAGGTAAATGGAGTGACTATCTTTAAAAAAGGGAAGAAGGACAATCCAGGGAACTCCAGACCAGTCAGTCTTACTTCAGTCCCCAGAAAAATCATGGAGGGGATCCTTGAGGAATCCATTCTGAAGCACTTGGAAGAGGGGAAAGAGATCAGGAATACCCTTCGTGAATCCATGTTGACAAGTTGTGCCTGACCAATCTGATTAGCTTCTATGATGAGGTAACTGGCTCTGTGGATATGGGAAAGTCAGTGGATGTGATATACCTTGACTTTAACAAAGCTTTTGATACTGTCTCCCACAATATTCTTGCCAGCAAGTTAAGGGAATAAGAATTGGATAAATGGACTGTAAGGTGGACAGAAATCTGGCGAGACTGTTGGGCCCAACGGATAGTGATCAACGGATTGATGTCAGGTTGGCGGTCGGTTTCTAGTGGAGTGCCCCAAGGATCTGTTCTAGCACTGGTTTTGTTCAACATCTTTATTAATGACTTGGATGAGAGGATGGATTGCATCCTCAGCAAGTACGCAGATGACACTGAGGTAGGAGGAGAGGTAGATACGCTGGAGAGCAGGGATAGGGTCCAGAGTGACCTAGACAGATTAGAGGATTGGGCCAAAAGAAATCTGATGAGGTTCAACAAGGACAAGTGTAGAATCCTGCACTTGGGACAGAAGAATCCCAAGAATTGTTACAGGCTGGGGAATGAATGGCTAAGTAGCAGTTCTGCAGAAAATGACTTGGGGGTTACAGTGGATGAGAAGCTGGATATGAGTCAACAGTGTGTCCTTGTAGCCAAGAAAGCTAATGGCATATTAGGGTGCATTAGGAGGAGCATTGCCAGCAGATCCAGAGTAGTGATTACTCCCCTTTATTCGGCTCTGGTGAGGCCACATCTGGAGTAGTGTGACCAGTTCTGGATCCCCCTCTATAGAAAGAATGTGGACGCATTGGAGATGGTCCAGTGGAGGGCAACGAATGACCTATGAGGAGAGGCAGGGGGATTTGGGTTTGTTTAGTCTGCAGAAGAGAAGAGTGGGGGGATTTGAGAGCAGCCTGCAACTTCCTGAAGGAAGGTTCTAAAGAGGATGGAGAGAGGCTGTTCTCAGTAGTGATGGATGGCAGAGCAAGGAGCAATGGGCTCAAGTTACAGCGGGGGAGGTCTAGGTTGGATATTAGGAAAAACTATCTCCCTAGATGGGGGGGCGGAAGCAGTGGGATGGGTTCTCTAAGCAGGTGGTGGAATCTCCATCCCTAGAGGTTTTTAAGTCTTGGCTTGACAAAGCCCTGGCTGGGTTGATTTAGTTGGGATTGGTCCTGCCTTGGGCAGGGGGCTGGACTTGATGACCTCTTGAGGTCTCTTCCAACCCTATGATTCTAAGTCATCACAGGACACTTTCTAAGGCTCCTGATTACACACACAAAGACATGGCACAATACAGTACCTCATTTGGTTGAGCAGTGTTGTCCATCACTACATGAACCAGTCGGGGATCCACTGATTTTATCTCACCAGTCTGATTTTTATGAGATGGGCAGCAAAAAACAAAAAAGAAGAAAACACATTCAATTACCAGCTAAGAGACAGCAATGAACTTAAGGTAGTATGCAGCCTTTCTCTTTCCTCACTTGTCAACGTCTCTACTTTCACTATATCCTTTGAACTTTTTCACTACCCACTCAACTTCTCTAACCCTTAGACTTGATTCCTACTCTGGTCCCACGTTTCTGTCTCCAGTCATTTATCTGTCCTGTTGAGCACCTGCTGAGACACTTTGGGAAGGAAATAAATGCAAAGTGGCAGTTCTGTCTTTTCTCTCTTTCACTCTAATTTGTCAAGGACATGTGCAAGTTTCTGCCACCATTCTCTATGAGCTCCACCCTTCCCCATAAAAAAAGGAAGATTGGAAACTAATCAATAATTAGCAAAATCATCAATGTGATTAGATCAAATGTTTCTTGAGCCAAATTATCAGTTCCTTACTTAACAGTCACCTTGCTCTCCTACATAGAAACAATGAAGACTCTCTTAAGAAGGGACTCTCTGTCTCTTCAATAGAATTAATCCATCAGGAGATGTAATTAATTGGCTTCAAAAGGAGTGGTCAGAAGCTCCCGCAGCAAGCCCTACTCACTAAAATTCAAGCAAAAATTTTCTCTTCCTGTCCAGAACTAGCTCTGCCTACAAACAATCCATAAAGTCCAACCTGAATACAAGTCACATTGTGGAAGATTTTAAAACTCCTAACAGAGAATAGTCAGTGCTGTAGACAGTTACAATTCACCATGCTACCCCGCCCCCGCTCCACTTGGGTCTGCTGACTGAAAATTTGTGAAAATAAAAAAAAATGCTTCCTGGACTCCTGCTCAGCCAAGATTACGTATCAAAAAGGTTTCACACTGAGATTTTGCCCCTCTAGTATCTAGCCAGCCTCCTTCATGCTTCACTTGTTTTAGGCAATGTATATATACAAGAGTGACATATGAGAAATAACCCAAGAAAGAGAGCATTTGGAGGCCATAGTAAGATAATCATGAAAAAGTAACCTGCATATCTACCAATATCCCCTCTGCCTTCACATCCATCTCCTACAGTATTTTGTCCCTGCCAAGCATCTCTCCCCCTGCCTCCCCTGAATTGTGTGTGTCTATTTTGTAACACACCCTGTGGGATAAGGAAAGTGATCTGTCCGTAAAGTACCATGTGATTAAACAGCTTTAGGAGACATTAACCGACAGACAACAACATTTAAATTTTGTGAAGAATGGCACGTTCACCACGCGATGCAAGGAACTCATGTTTTAGCTGCACAAACAAAGTGCTTCAAGCCTTTACCTCAGTCACAGACACTTCCATAAGACGAGTGATGGGATCCTGATGGGTCACAACACCACAGAGCCAGCTATTTTCATCCTCTGGTTGGTATACCTTAACCCTTTGGCCTTGGACACTGTAGGGACCTGAAAGAGAGCCAGATCAACTGAATATATCTGCAGACAAATTATTTGCACAATGCAGTCAAGGGTGCACAACAGCGTTCTCTCTAATTCTTCCCACCCTAAGCAGAATGAATTTTGTAATGTGCACACATCACCTTGATACTGGTGCACATCAAATTCATGTGGCCAGAGTGGGGCCAAGCAGTCCTGAGTGTGGGAGGGGGCTCAGGCCTGGTGCAGAGGGTTGGGGGTGCAGAGTGTGGGGGCTGCAGCTGGTAGTACTGGCTCTGGGATGATGCTGGGGTTGAGGGGCTCAGGTATCAGAGGGCTGGGGTGCAGACGCAGGAGGGATCTGAGGTAGGGCCAAGGATGAGAGCCTCAGGGCTAGGACAAAGGGTTGAGATGCAGGGGTGTGAGGGCTCCAACTGGGGGTGCTATCTCTGGGGTGGGGCTGGGATGAGGGTTTTCTGGTGAAGGAGGGTGCTCCAGGACTGCTGCATGGAGAGAAGACTTCCCCAGTTCTCTCTCCTCACAGCAGCACCTGGGTTGGGAGGGAGAAGTACCTTCTCCAGCTGTGGCAGCTCCAGGGCAGGAGCTGCAGAATAGGTACCCCAGCCCTGGCTGGTTTCAGACAGGGCTAGGTTGGGGTTGGGGAGAAGGTCATATAGGAGAGGTGCCAGGTTCAGACTGTCCCTCTCCCAGCCACAACAGGCTGTAGGCCAGGCCCAAGCTAGGCCTTAGGTGGGTGCCTTGAGTGCCTGCACAGTGCTAACTAGGTGTCCACACAGCTTACAGGGAATTTAGGTGCACATACAGACAGTAATTCATGCAGAGTTATGTTTGAAAGCATTCCTTGTACGAGGCAACAGATTACCAAGTTTTATTATAGTGTTTGCTTATAGCAAATGCATCATCTAAACATAGGTCAGTTGGACAAATGTGATCAAAATAGAAATGTGAGGCTTCATGTTTGGGTCAATAACCGCTAGATCAAATGTGATCAATTTACAAGTAAAATTATGTTTTAAGAAGCTCTTAAAAACCCAGCCTTACAGACTCAACCTAGAACCAGAAACACGCGAACTCTGACTTCCTCCTAAATACTCATTTTTCCTCTGTCACCTACAAGTGAATTAATTATTAGAAAAAAAAATCCAGACAGACACACATCTTGAATAACTACGTGACTTTACGTTCAACTCCTTGTGGAATCCCACCTTGAGTTTCTGAGAAGAGGCGCCTCGCCCTGCACAGTAACGGGAGTTCTTTGAGATGCATCTCCTGTTGGTGACCCACTTCAGGTTCCCCATGTACCTTGAATTGGAGACTTTTGACAGCAGAGCCAATCTGACGCATCCTTGTGGCTCACACCTAAGCTATATAGTGCTGCTCGGGTGAACTGCCCTAAGTTCCTTCGCTACAAAGGGCCTGTACTGGAACCAATCCTATTCAACATTTTTATAAACAATCTGGAGAGAGGGGTGAACAGTGAGGTGGCAAAATATGCACATGATACCAAACTGCTCAAGGTAGTTAAGACCAAAGCAGACTGTGAAGAGCTTCAACAAGATCTCACAAAACTAAGTGACTGGGCAACAAAATGACAAATGAAATGTAACGTTGATCAATGCAGAGTAATGTACATTGGAAAACGATCAAAAAAGCAAACGGAATGTTAGGAATTATTAAGAAAGGGATAGAGAATGAGACAGAGAATATCTTGTTGCCTCTATTTAATCCATGGTACACCCACGTCATGAATACTGAGTGCAGATGTAGTCACCTCATCTCATAAAAGATATCTTGGAATTGGAAAAAGATCCAAAAAGGGCTACAAAAACAATGAGGGGTTTGGAACAGCAGTCATATGAGGAGAGATTAATAAAACGGGGACTTTTCAGCTTAGAAAAGAGAAGACTAAGGGGGGGGATAGGATAGAGGTCTATGAAGTCATGAGTGGGGTGGAGAAAGTGAATAAGGAAAAGTTATTTACTTGTTCCCATAACATAAGAACTAGGAGTCACCAAATGAAATTAATAGATACAAGTTGAACCTCCCTTAACTGGGACACTCTGGCAGATGTTCCAGCACCAGAGAGTTCTGTGGAGGGCTGGTGGCAATTGGGCTGGAGCCCAGTAGTCAGTAGCAGTGAAACCAGGAGCCCAGCATCAGGGCTGCCTCCTGGTGGTGACACTGCAGGTGGGGGAAGGAGGCCTGAACGCAGTGGGGCTACCCAGGGGCCTGGAGTCCAGCAGCAGTGCTGCTGCTCAGACGGTCACAACTGGAAGGTAGTAGAGTTGCCTAGTGGTGAGGCCGGGAGCCCAGCAGCCCCACTGCCACCCATTGGTGCAGCTGTGCAACAGGACTAGGAAGCAGCATGACTATCCCCATGGTGTTGGGAGCCTGACAGCAGGGCTGCCTGGTGGCAGGGCCATGAATCCAGGAGGGGGCTGCCCGGCAGCACAGCAAACAGCTTCAGCGGCCTCCTGCTGCCTGGCAGCGCAACTGGATCCCAAGAAGGGGGGTTGCTCTCCAACAAGAAGACCTTTTATAAATACATTAAAAGCAAGAGGAAGACCAAGGACAGGGTACGCCCACTGCTCAGTGAGGAGGGAGAAGCAGTAACAGGGAACTTGGAAATGGCGGAGCTGCTCAATGACTTCTTTGTTTCGGTCTTCACCGAGAAGTCTGGAGGTGTGCCTAACGTAGTGAATACAAGCAGAGAGAGGGTAAGTTTAGAAGATAGGATACACAAAGAACAAGTTAAAAATCACTTAGGAAAGTTAGATGTCAGCAAGTCACCAGGTCCTGATGAAATGCATCCCAGGATACTCAAGGAGCTGATAGAGGAGGTATCTGAGCCTTTAGCTATGATCTTTGAAAAATCATGGCAGACAGGGGAGATTCCAGAAGACTGGAAAAGGGCAAATATTGTGCCCATCTATAAAAAGGGGAATAAGAACGACCCAGGAAACTACAGACCGGTCAGTTTAACGTCTGTCCCAGGGAAGATAATGGAGCAGGTAATTAAGGAAATCATATGCAAACACTTGGAAGGTAATAAAGTGATAGGGAATAGCCAGCATGGGTTTGTGAAGAACAAGTCATGCCAAACTAATCTGATAGTTTTCTTTGATAGGATAACAAGTCTTGTGGATAAAGGAGAAGCGATGGACGTGGTATACCTAGACTTTAGTAAGGCATTTGATACGGTCTCGCATGATATTCTTATTGATAAACTAGGCAAATATAACTTAGATAGGGCCACGATAAGGTGGGTGCATAATTGGCTGGATAACCGTAGTCAGAGAGTTGTTGTTAATGGTGCTAAATCCTGCTGGAAAGGGATAACAAGTGGAGTTCCGCAAGGGTCTGTTTTGGGACCCGTACTGTTCAATATCTTCATCAATGATGGAGATATTGGGATAGAGAGTACGCTTATTAAGTTTGCAATGATACCAAACTGGGTGGGGTTGCGACTTCTTTGGAGGATACGGACATAATTCAAAATGACCTTACCAAGTTAGAGAAATGGTCAGAGGTAAACAGGATGAGGTTTAATAAAGAGAAATGCAAAGTGCTCCACTTAGGAAGGAACAATCAGTTCCATACATACAAGATGGGAAGCGACTGTCTAGGAAGGAGCATGGCGGAAAGGGATCTAGAGGTCATAGTGGACCACAAGTTGAATATGAGTCAACAGTGTGATGCTGTTGCAAAAAAAGCAAATATGATTCTAGGTTGTATCAACAGGTGTGTTGTAAGCAAAACTCGTGAAGTCATTCTGCCGCTCTACTCTGCACTAGTTAGGCCTCAGCTGGAGTACTGTGTCCAGTTCTGGGCGCCACATTTCAAGAAAGATGTGGAGAAATTGGAAAGGGTCCAGAGAAGAGCAACAAGAATGATTAAAGGTCTAGAGAACATGACCTATGAAGCCAGACTTCATGAACTGGGCATGTTTAGTTTGGAAAAAAGAAGATTAAGGGGGGACATGAGAGCGGTTTTCAAATATCTAAAAGGGTGTCACAAGGAGGAAGGAGAAAATTTGTTCTTCTTGGTTTCTGAGGACAGGACAAGGAGTAATGGGCTTAAAGTGCAGCAGGGGAGGTTTAGATTGGACATTAGGAAAAAATTCCTAACTGTCAGGGTGGTCAAATATTGGAATAAATTGCCAAGGGAGGTGGTGGAATCTCCCTCTCTGGAGATATTTAAGAACAGGTTAGACAGACATCTGTCAGGGATGGTGTAGACGGAGCTTGGTCCTGCCTTGAGGGCGGGGGGCTGGACTCGATGACCTCTTGAGGTCCCTTCCAGTCCTATTATTCTATGATTCTATGACAATGGGGCAGTGCTGCCATGGTGGGGCCGAGAGCTCTGAGCTAAGGGGCCGGCAGAAACTGGCTGAGAGACTGGCAGTGTAACCATGCCGGGGGGAGGGGGGGTGAGGGTGGAGGGAGAAGAGGTGGACAATGGCAGGGGAGTCCCAGAAATGACCTTCCTTGGTCCAGCAAAATCCCTCATCCAGGACCTGAGGTTCCAAGAGTGCTGGACCAGGGAGGTCCAACCTTTAGCAGGTTTAAAACAAACAAAAGGAAATATTTCTTCACACAATGCACGGTCAACTTCTGAAACTCCTTGCCAGAGAATGTTGTGGAGACCAGCAATTCAACAGGGTTCAACAAAGAACTTGATAAATTCATTGAGGATAGGTCCATCAATGGTTATTACCCAGGATGGGCAGAGACGGTGTCCCTATCCTCTGTTTGCCATAAGTTGGGAAAAGGCAACAGGGGATAGATCACTTGATGATTCCCTATTTTATTCATTCTCTTTGGAACATCTGTATTGGCCACTATCGGAAGACAGGATACTGGGCTAGATGGACCTTTGGTCTGATCCAGTATGGCTGTTCTTATGGCCTTGAGTAGAGAGGAAAGGGGGCATGTAGTGGAGCATCTATAGAGAGAACAGACACATAAATCCCTCAAAGAAGCCTAGTCACTTAAATGATGAGTAACCTCTCCTTCAAGAAGTGTCCCTATATGTGCTCCATTTCAGGTGACTACCCAGCAGCAGCTTCAGCAGGAGGAGAGGGGTTTTAGAGTAGAGTAGAGTTGAGTTCAATGCTGTAGATCAGGGTGGAGAACCTTTTTTGGGTCACAGGCTGCTGGCCACATAAAAATCAGCCGGGGGCCACACAAATGAGAAGCAAAGCAAAACAAAAACACAAAAAACCACACCTTACTGACGTGTTCATTTACTACTTTGAGAAACAGAGAATTAAGAGACGGATGTGAAAACAAAAGCTCATGACTCCTTACGAAAATGTTATGCTGATACAAGAGGGCCACTTGGCTTGCCAGAGACTGGTATATGGTGCAGGAAAGGGCACTGGGTCCTTTGGCCTAGTTCTTAAGTGGGCAGAGGGAACGCTTCATCATGGCAGCCTCAATTTGATTTCCTGTATCTTCCTGGCCCTGGATTTAAGTTTTAGGCAAAAGTTGCACTGCTGTGGGGACGTGTGTTTCCTCAAGGCAACAGACAGGGAATGCCTGTTGCTCAAAAGGACAACCTCCTAGCATGGCAGGCAACATTTGTACCCCACAGAACCAGATATACCCTCCCAGGAGAGAAGGGGGGAAAAAAAAATCTAACCCACTAATAACTAACTAAAATAAGACCAAGGGAAAAATAACACAAATGAGGCAAGCTCAAAGCAAACATTGCTGAAGCCCATCTCAGGCCAAGGTGGGAGAAGAAACAAAGCGTGGTTTGCCTGCGCATGACTACATAGCCATAGTGAAGTGATACATAACATATACAGCACATGCACAGACTAAATAGGCCTGGTTACCAAAAGTCTCTGATCTAAGGGCACTTGACATTGGCCACTGTCAGAAGACAAGCCACTAGGCTAGATGGATTTTTGGTACGACCCTGTATGGCCATTCTTGTATAAAGGTTTGCTGAGCACGTGTGCACCTAAAGGGGAATACCCATAAAGATACTACTCAAAGAAGAACCCTCACTTGTATGCTGTCTGAATGTAGACTGTAAACAAAGAAAACCAAGTTCTTGGAACTAACGTGCCTAGTTACCTGGACATGTATGCACAATTGTTCTACTGATGTAAGGAAATTTTCTACTGCATATGTCCAATGTGCTGTTTTTTCCCCAAATCTTGGAACACAGGAACTGCAAGATCAAATCAAATCACTGAGGTCTAACTATTCAGTATGCTGACACCAATAGTGACCATAGCCAAATGCTTCAGAAGAAAGGGCAAGAAATTCCACACTGACCAATTAATAGAGTAACCCAGCCCATATGAGAATTTTCTTCCTAACAGTCTGTTAAACCACACTAGTCCCCACCAAAAATTATGTCTGTACCAATTTAATGTGATGCCCCAGGAAGATTATCAGAAGCAGAGTTCAAACTCTGCAGCCTCTGCATTGAAAATGATGAGCCTCTACCGCCTAAGCTAAAACACCCAAGGTCTGTTAGCCAACAGCTAGCTGTAGGGACACACAAACCTCTGTATGGTCCAGCCATTGGAGCAGGTCAGAATGGCCTACTGAGTAAGGATAGGTCACATCTAGTTTAAAATCTCAGCCACTTAGTGCAGTCATACTTAAAAAGACCATTAGAATCTGAGACTGCAAATTAGGGTTTGGGGGGGCCTTAGAGATCTCAAAGATGGCTTAAAGGATTATGTTTTATTTTTTAGAAGAATTTACCTTCTGGCAAACTAAGCATTTACATTTTCAGCTCAATGGTTTGATATTTTGGGAAGTTGAAAACACAGGAGGTTGGATTACAAAGGGAGGCTGTTTTGCTACCTTAACTACAGTTATTGTGAATGAGTAACAACTACAGACAATTCCAGTTAAACAGTAATCTACCTTTCCAATTAACTGCAAGAAAGCAATTAAACTATTCTCACAAAGAATTTTGGACACATTAACTATGTAGAGTGGAATTTCCAAAACAAACAGTAATACCCATTATTTGGACTTCTCCCCATAACCCAAGCCTTCCCCCCCCCCCCCCCCCCCTCAGCTGCAAATGAGTTGGTCTTACCTCTGCTAAATATATCCTGAAGTTTCTGGTCACTAATTAATGCATTGACAGAGTCTCTCAGTGCAGAATGCTCCTGCAGAACTTGGCTCTGGCTCTCCGCTCCCATCTGCCAATGGACATGAAAAAGTTCTGAATGCAAGAGAGCCAACAGACAATACAGCAGTTATACCACTGATGGCCACAGCTCTCTGGCTTCTCTCTGGAGGCTCTGAGGGAGAAGAATCTTTCATCTCCACCAAAACTAGGAGTAAACAAGCTTTCTTAATATGTCAGAAACTAATCAAGATCAGTAGGCACTAGGGATGTGAATGTGTATCCGAGTACACGATTAACCAATGAGCCTGAGCTCATAAGTTAACCCTCATGGTTACATACAGCCCTCCCCCACTCACTGCCTCTGTATCAGAGGCAGCCGGGCAGTAGGGGGGCAGGAGCCAATGCCCAAGGGGAGCTGATTTTTAAGCCGACTTCAGAGGCAGCAGCATTAGAAGTAGTGGGTAGCAGGAGCTGGTGCTCATGTAGTGATCACTTAAAAGCCACCTGTCCCCCTGTCCAATACAGAGGCAGCAGTGGGAGGAGACAGAAAAGAGCCGGCTCTCCATGAGCACCAGCTCCCACCCCCCATCCACCCTGTCGCATGTAAAAGTGTAACCGCTGAAAATTTCAGCAGTTATACGTAAACGCAAAAAATGCATTTTAACATCCCTATTAGGCACAAGCAGATTTGGACATGCATAGCAATAATTCCCTCTGAAATCAGGAAAGCACTCAGCAACTAACTCCTAAAACAAAGGATGGGGAAGAACTGGGACCTTAAGACTTTCTGAATGGAGCTGGAGGTCAGGGCCTTTTCTTGTATGTTTTCGTGCGCTCTCTTTCAACTCAATACCCCGTAGGGCTGCCCCCACACATATCTTGAAAAAGAATCGACATGGAAAGCAACATGGTATGAAGTAGAATGTGTATTCTGCCTGAAATTGCCTCTTCAAGTACCTGAAACAGACATAATCCACTGGCATCCGACAGGAACCTCAGGTCTCGGTCCAGAAGAAACTCCACAGGAACCACAGTGCCTAACCCCAGCTTATCTACTAAAGGGGTGAAGGTCTGTGAAGAAGAAAACTTAAATGAAGGGTCTGGAAACAAGTCATGAACACACTCAGACACAAACACTACCCTTCTGAACGGGATTTGTATCTCAAATATAATCCAATTGTGCATAAAATATTTTATTAAAAACATTAACATTGTAAATCAGTAATTTTAAACAAATGCAGCACTAATCCGAAGAAAGTTAGCCCAAGTCAAATAATCCACTCTTTCCAGAGGCTGAATTTTAAGAAGAGGAGTCACTGCCAGCAATTTAATAAAAGCATTAAGCATATTTAATTTCCTCCAAATCATCTGGCAGTTAACTCTCCTTACAAGGAACTGGAATTACACTAGGACGCGGTGCTGAATTTCAATATTCCTAAGAGTCCCTGCAACCCACCTACAGCATCACTAAATGAAAGTGGCATTTTACACTTTAATATCACGTAGTAGGGATGTTCGATACTACATGATATTATTGCTTACACGACTATTCGATAGTCCCCACGGTTGGGGCTGGCAGCCAGTCCACTCCAGCCCTACCCCTGGTAGCCCCCTGCCTCCTGCCTCTCTATCAGAGGCAGCAGTGCAGAGTGGCAGGCGGGAGCTGATCTGCAAGGGGAAACAGTTTAAAAACCAGCTCCTGATACAGCGACAGAAGCAGAGGATGGTAGCAGCCCCTGCCCACAGGGAGCTTGGACACACAGACAGACACACCCATTTGAAAAACTGCATGGTGGATTTATCATTAGGGCTTGTAATTCATTTGTCTATAAGCTGATGCAACTGCCACCAGGAATTCTACCTTCAGTGATGATAGATTAATTGGACAATTTACCAGAGGTTCAAAGGGGGGCAAGAGGGAGTCCGTCAGCAAAGAAAGCACAGAACGTGTCCCACACTGAAGTGAGCTTTCCCACAGGAGGAAATGTGTGGACAAGCCCATTAAGAAATCTATGCACAGACCGGTGAGAGAAAATTGTAAATCCCTCTGCAGGAGAATGGAATGAGATAGCATTGTCAAAAGGACTTTGGATGAAGAAACAGATACTCCGTAGTACTTTAAAGATAATAGTAATCTAATATTGTTGGAATAGCACATTTACATGGAACATAACCTTTAGACTTTGTCCAAGAGAAACTTTTTTCCTTTATCGAGGCAGGGAGTGTACATAGTCCTAGAGAATAATTTTCTACTCTGAAAGAACACTTATCTATTCAGAGCATTCAGATATCACCCAGGCTGCGAAATGCTGTAAGGATTGAGTGTTAATCAAGGCTTGTCTACACTGGCATGTTTTGTGGCCAAAACCTGCCTTTTGTTTACAAAACAGTGAGAGTGTAAACATTTTGTTGGGGGGAGGACACCCGGTTTGGGTGACAAAAAACTTGGATCTCTTTTTGTCTTCCCCCACACACTTTATTACGGACAAAAAGGCAGTGGGGACTCTGTTTTATGGAGAGAACTGACTTCCATCAGTATTCCACAATGCCTGACCTGGTGGCTATGCTCAGTGTTCTGTGATTTTTTGCTGAGTATTTTGTGATCTTTCCTGCCCTCCAGACATACACCCCTCCTCTTTCAAAGCTCTGGGAAGTATCTGACAACTGAGTGAGCTGTTCTGTTTGGGGAACAAACAAAAAAAGCAAATCATTTGAATGCTTCTGTTCTGTTCTGTTCTGCCCTGCTAGAAACATAGCAGCAGGAAGACTGCTGCTGCAGAGGGAAGGCTGGAGAAACTGCTGTGTTTCTTTGACATTCCTCAGCACGGAGAACTAAGAGATATAATGGGGACACCCTGCAAGCTGCCCCAGTATACATCCGTTCCACACTAAAGTTGTTAACGCTTGTAGGAACTGATCCATTGTAAGTCCTCCCATTCCCCGCTCTTAAGTCATGCAAAAAAATAATAATAATTTGTGCAAATGGAAGTCAGCCGTGGGAAAAAAAAAGTCCCTGCGTTAAGTTGTTTCGCTAAAAGTCCAAGTTTTTTGGAACATATCTTTAATTTATAGCGAGGACGGCCTGCACTTATGATATTGCTCCTAGCACCTGAGAATCCCAAGAAGCGCAGCGATCAGCTTTGCCTTCTAACAATATTGCACTATGGGCTGCTTACACACATTGCTTTGCTCTACCTGTTGACAAGACAGCTAGCAATGTGGCCATGAAATGTTGACAATGGGAAGCACAAAAAACAGTTTGACCGATTTTCACTTTTACAAGTTCACAGCATTTTTGTTGCCAAACCTTCCCAGGGAAGATATAACTGCAGACAGTGACTCTGTGATAATATCTTCCTAATCTAGGAGAATGATAAATTGATGATCTGAGACCCAAAACCAGTGAAGCTGTGTAGAAGCCACCCACACAACTTGAGGTTTGGGGAGGTTTTTTGGCCTAATTTTCCATAACATTCTTAAAATTCAAGAAAATGGAAGGAAAAGGTATCAAAAGGTGTGAACAAAAGAATTGTGGGATCAGAAAATTGAAAGGGACCTCAAGAGGTCATTTAGTCCAGTCCTCTGCACTCCTGGTAGGGATAAGCATTATCCATTCTAGACCATCTAACCTGCTCTTAATCTCCAAGATAAGAGATTCCGCAACCTCCCTGGCAATTTATTCTATTGCTCAATCACCAAGACAGGAAGTTGTTTCTAATATCCAACTTAAACCTCTCCTGCTGAAATGTAAGCCCACTGCTTCTTGTTCTGTCTTCAGAGGTGAAATAATATTTTTTATTCCTCCTCTTTGTAACAACATTTGGGTTACATTTTCAAGTATCCCCCCCCCCTTCTCTTTTCCAGATTGAAAAATTGGGTTTGTTTAATCTTCCCTCATAGATTATGTTTCTAGACCTTTAATAATTTGTGTTGCTCTTCTCTGGACTTGTCCCCAATTTGTCCATGTCTTTCCTGAAATGTGGCATCCAAAACTGAACATAATATTTCAGTTGAGGCCTCATCAGCACAGAATAGAACAAAAGAATTACTTCTTGCATCTTGCTTACAATACTCAGAATGCATCCCAGAATTATGTTTGCTTTTTAGCTACACTGTGGGCTCCTATTTAGCTAGTGGTCCACTACGACTCCCAGATTCCTTTTCACATTACTCCTTCCTAGGTTGTCGTTTCCTATTGTGTATATGCACAACTGATTGTTCCTTACTAAGCGGAACACTCATTTGCGCACTTGTCATTTGTCCTTACTGAATTTTATCCTATTTACCTCAGACCATTTCTCCAATTTGTCTAGATCATTTTGAATTTTAATACTATCCTCCAAAGCAGTTGTAATCAATCTCAGCTTAGTATCATCTGCAAACTTTGTAACCGTACTCTCTATGCCATTATCTAAATTGTTGATCAAGACACTGAACAGAACCGGACCAGAACTGATCCCTCCAAAACCCCAATCAATGCCCCTGGTTTTGGGAATATGAAAAAATATTGAGCATTCATCCAGCCAAATAATAAAGATTGAGGGAGAAAGTGTGTCTTTTTTAAAAAAAGAGTGTAGAAACCCAATGACCTGACTGTGCATAGCCAGTCTTAAACAGAGATTCATCTGTCCTAGCACTGATTAGATTCTGATTACTAAAAGGCAAATCAAATAGTGACTTGCACTTCTTTTGTAAGCCGGACACTGAGAACCATGACCAGGGTGAATACAAATTTATGTTTTTTTAAATAAAAAAACCATTGTTAATATAAAATTGCTACTCATTTAAAAGTAACTGTTACAATTAAATCTCATCACAATCATGCTACACCTAGATTTACAATCTCATTAAAAAAAAAAGAGTGAATGGCTTTAATCTCTCCAGTTTAACTACCAGCTCTTGCTTCTTGAAAGTTCTGAGCTTTCACTTTCTTTTTCTCAGCAGACTGAAATCACATGTGCAAAGACAGACATAGGCTGGATAGGACTGCTGTTCTGTGCTTATGTAGTAGTGGAGCTGGGCCAAGCAAGGAAGAGGAGTTAGTTAAGACTAGTTTAGACAGAGAAACAATATATAGGAAAGGACAAGGGCAGCACAGAAAGGAAAAATGGAGTGGGCTAGAAAGAAAAAGCAAAGACATTCAGCGTAGACACAGCTTTCTATATGCCCCCCCAGTTTTACCACAGAAAAACTGTCATGGTTTCTGGGCGTAAGAGAGCCCCTATCTGGGAATATTTTGAAGAACTCCGTTCCCTGGGTAAAAAAGGAAAACATGTCAAGTGTAAGCCGTACATGATGATGCAGGGCCTAGCTGCAAGAATGAAATATCCTAAGAAAAACTGCTTATTAGAAAATAATAATGTGAATGTGTCTGAAGAACAATGTGGATCAACTGGTTAATAACTTAAATAATTCACTTTGCAATGCATCATTCTTCACGACTCTCTCTATGCCTCTTAGTATGTGTGATTTGAAAAATAAATTCCCAAGCTGTTTGCTATATGGCAGCGGTCACCAACCAGTAGATCAGGATCTACTGGTAGACAGGTGATCCTGACTAGTCTGGCTAGCAGGCTATCAAGTACCAGAACTTCAGCTGCCCTTCCGCCCACTGCCCTGCTGCTCCTGCCCAGAGCCTCAAAGCTGCCCCTGGGAGCTTTCTGCTTGTTGTGCAGGGTGGGGGAGACAGAGGCAGAGGGGTGCTGATGTCACTCTGTCCCCCTCCCCTGTACCCCATCTTCCCAGAGTGAGGAGGGCGGGGCTTCGGTGAAGGGGAGGGGGCAGGAGTATTTGGGTTTGAAGTAGATCCTGAACTGACAAATTCAAAAAGTCATCTTGTGCTTAAAAAGATTGGAGACCACTGCTATATTGGACGTTGCTAGACGAACAAGTTTATCTTAGCTAATCTTTATGGCTTGTTTAATAAATTAAGTAGCTTTAGAATCTATCACCCAAGTATACAGTACAGAAAGCTGCAGTAAAAGTAATCTAAAGTTGCCAGCTGACAATGGGTATCATTTTCTTATTTTATATTACATAATAAATGCCCCTTACACAACATAATGGTCACAATGCCATAAGTCTATGCCTTATTTTACTTCAGCATAACTCAGCTTTCCAAGAGGAAACCCATCCTATATTTGTTTTCTCAAAAAACAGAAGTGCCAGTGAGTACAATGGGGCTTAATTTTCAAGTAAGTATATGAGAAGCACAGTCAGTCTTTACTTTTTTGGGAACTTGGAAACTGATCTGCATTCTTTTAAAAAATGTTAATGAGTATCTGTACAACAGAGTGAGAAGAACAACAGTTCAAAATCATTTTTGAATTTTGTTCCTGGATTCCATTTAACCATAAGAGATTTACAGTGTCACAGAGCCATCCATTGATACTTTTAGCAGTAGTGCTACAACTTAAACATAGTTCAGACAACAAAAGTATCAGTAACAAGCAAAATATTACAATCCTCTAGTAATACTACCACCATTGATGGGTTTGTAGTAAGTTCCAGCGAAGTCCAACAAAACAGCTTAAATGAACTGAGCAATCTTTTCATCTATGTCACAAATTCTCCTCTTCACACTGTTACCAATAAACATTTCACTGAAATGTTGGAGTCTTTATAACCAAGCTACATACCACCTGGTAGAGCACACACTGGTGGAAGTTTGTCAGATCCAGTGTATAAGAAGGAACTTGAAAATGTGCAAGAAACAATGCGGGGGAAATTGCCAGTCCACGCCTTGATAGATGGCTAACGTGCAAATAGATCCTGTAATATGTGCCTGTGTGTTAACAAAAGATGGAGTTGCTCATCTTTCAGAAACAATAGATACACCAGGAAAGGCCCACACAACAGAATATTTAAAAAGTGACAGTGAAAGCTGTAATAAAAATGAACAAATTTCAACTATTACATACGCTGTTTTATCACAGACAATGCTGCAAACGTGGTAAAGACAAGAAGATGCTGAAATGAAGAAACAGAAGCATGCTCCATAACAAATGTCTGCAGTGCCCATTTAATCAATCTTTTAGCCAAAGACCTGAGTACATCTTCTCCAAGAATAAAAGAAAATGTTGAAGTTGCAAAATGCTTCTGTAAAACATATTGCTTCAACTTCATTGAAGAAAGCAGGAGGATACAAATTAATTCTGCCTCAAAATGTCTGATGGAATTCTGTGCTTGATTGTTTTGAACAATTTATTAAGAACTGATCTAGACTCATAAAAGTTTGTGAAGAAATCCATGATCAAATAGATGAAATTATCTCATTCAAAGTATCTAACATTGGATTGAAGAGGAACGTAGAGGATATGTTCCGTATACTTAAGCCTATATCCATAGCTTTAAACAAACTGTGGAGGCAGGAAAAGGGAACAAGGGAATTTGTGTGCAGCCATCTTGGTCTTGTTAACAAGAGAGCAAGAGTCAGGATAAGTCTGTGGCCTGACAACGGGAGATCTGTTATTAGACACTGCCTTTGCCTCTTGCCTCTATACGGAGATAAGGATAGAATGCGGACTCTGGCAGAGACCTTGAGATAAGGAGCATCTGGGTGGAACTAAATAACTGTTAGCCACTGGTGTTTGTAATGGGAAGGAGACTAATTGTTATTGTTATTATATCTAATAGACAGTATATAAACTGCTTCAGAATTGCTTGTATTTGAAGATCTGCCTCAGAAGGGGGGCAGCTCTCCTCCCCCTGTCCGAACCAGTTTTTCCCTTGCTGCAGCTCGTAATAAAACTGCCTCTGGTTACTTGTTGCTTAAACACAACGCAGAGTGAAGGCTTGTTTTCTTCCACAATTTGGTGCCGTGACTCGGATGGCAACGCCCGATTGAAGACAGCGACAGCGGCTGCAGACCATCCCCCTTCACTCCCAGGGCGCCAAATGAGAGGTAAGAGACTTTTTGAAATCTCTACTGGGGTGTGGAGGAGGACTGCCTGTAGGGTCGTCTGCTTCCTGTGGGCTCACGCCATCCGAACTTCTTGAATCTGCAACAAGGTCAGATGCAAAGTGGTTCCGGGGAGGTTGTTTTGTTACCCCCGAGTAGGCCTAAGTTTATACAGTGCTGGGAACTGCTGTGGTTTTGGTGGTGCTGCCCCGGGTACGGGAAGAAGGTTGTATTGCGTCCGGACATAAGGCACCTAGGTTTATGCAGTGCTGGGAACTGATGTGGTTCTGGGGGGAAACGTGTTGTTTGCCGCCCCTGGGGGAACAGTGTTGTTTGCCGCCCCTAATATGGACGAGGTCCATAAAAAGAGATGCATCTAAAAGTGGGAAAATTTGTGTGTGAAAAGCATGCTGAGTGTGAATGTAATGAGTGGAGCGTGAATGCCGCTGCCCAGGTCTCTGAGATGTAAGCTGATTCCAGCCGCACCAGGGCTCTCCCACGAGGGAGTTCTGAATGCAAGGGGGGGGTCAGCCGAACCTCGAGACTGAGCGGATATGTGAGGAAGTGACGACTCCCCTTATTTCATGAGCTGCTGATAAGATCTGACACTCTAGACCCAGCAGACCCCTTCTTTGGAGTGTGTAGATTTAGTTTCCTATAAGCCACTGAATGGTCAGGGAGTGGGTGCAGACTGCCTGTCTGTTCTGAAGAAGTGTGAAACCAACTGTCCCTCATAAGTAGCCTGTAACATTGTACATATGATTCTTTTCAGGTAAATAAAAGCTTTTTGCTTGCTGGAATACAGGCAGTCCCCGGGTTACGTACAAGATAGGGACTGTAGGTTTGTTCTTAAGTTGAATATGTATGTAAGTCAGAACTGGCGTCCAGATTCAGCCACTGCTGAAACTGACCGCCAGTTCCGACTTACATACAGAATCAACTTAAGAACCGCAAGCGTCCCCAAGTCAGCAGCTGCTGAAACTGATCAGCAGCTGCTGAAACTGATCAGCAGCTGCTGAAACTGATCAGCAGCTGCTGAAACTGATCAGCAGCTGCTGAAACTGATCAGCAGCTGCTGAAACTGATCAGCAGCTGCTGAAACTGATCAGCAGCTGCTGAAACTGATCAGCAGCTGCTGAAACTGATCAGCAGCTGCTGAAACTGATCAGCAGCTGCTGAAACTGATCAGCAGCTGCTGAAACTGATCAGCAGCTGCTGAAACTGATCAGCAGCTGCTGAAACTGATCAGCAGCTGCTGAAACTGATCAGCAGCTGCTGAAACTGATCAGCAGCTGCTGAAACTGATCAGCAGCTGCTGAAACTGATCAGCAGCTGCTGAAACTGATCAGCAGCTGCTGAAACTGATCAGCAGCTGCTGAAACTGATCAGCAGCTGCTGAAACTGATCAGCAGCTGCTGAAACTGATCAGCAGCTGCTGAAACTGATCAGCAGCTGCTGAAACTGATCAGCAGCTGCTGAAACTGATCAGCAGCTGCTGAAACTGATCAGCAGCTGCTGAAACTGATCAGCAGCTGCTGAAACTGATCAGCAGCTGCTGAAACTGATCAGCAGCTGCTGAAACTGATCAGCAGCTGCTGAAACTGATCAGCAGCTGATTCCAGGAAGCCCGGGGCAGAGCAATTCTGCCTCGGGCTTCCTGTAGTCAGCGCTGGTCAGTTTCAGCACCAGCTGACTTGGGGACGCCTGGGGCAAAGCAGCTGGGATGCTGCTGGGTTGCTCCAGTAGTGCCGCTCCTTGGCGCCCCCTCCTCCCCCCCCTCCCGTCCGAACCAGTTTTTCCCTTGCTGCAGCTCATAATAAAACTGCCTCTGGCTACTTGTTGCTTAAACACAATGCAGAGTGAAGGCTTGTTTTCTTCCACAAAACTTCAGATAAATCGTTGATGCATTGCTAATGCTGTCGAAAAATTGGAGGACACTTGAAGAGACATTGACAAAAGAAATACCTCACCAGAGAATTAAACTATAGGCAATAAAGAAGCAAGTGGATCAAATGCTAACTCCACCTAATTTTCTTCTGAGCATTTTTAACTCCAAAGACAACGGTAGATGTCTAACTTCTGAAAAAGATGCTACTGCCATGGCACAGGCATCTCAAAAACACCCTTCAGTTATGGCAGTCATAATAAATTTCAGGACAGGGGCAAAATTATATAATCAGTGCATATTTATTGATGATGTTTTGAACAAAGTCATTCCTCTGAATTGGTGAGAATCATTAACCAGGCACTTTGAAACAGAGTTCCTTTAGCTGCTAAGCCAACTTTTCACAGTGGTGGCTTCCTCTGCAGGCACAGAAAGAATATTTTATTGTTAGTTATTATTCACTCAAAGCTAAGAAATCTAATAGGAGTTGAAAATGCAGGAACACTCTTATTTCTGTTTCTGTCTATGAATCAAAATGACAGTGAGAATGGGGAAGAGGAAAACTAGTTGTAGAAGTTTTAAGGACACAGCCTCTGTTTCTCTGGAGTGAGTGACAGGGGAGGGATCACATGAGGATTACCTGTTGTGTTCCCTCCCTCTGGGGGCACCTGGCATTGGCCACTGTAGGCAGACAGAATACTGGGCTGGATGGACCGTTGGTCTGACCCAGTATGCTGTTCTTATGATACTATATCTTTAACAGACGAAAGTTCTCAGAATACTAGAAGTAATAACATTTGAAAATTTAAACAAAAAATATCAGGAGACAACTTCAAATGCAAAATGTGAAACATTTATGTACCATTTAAGTTTTTTAATAAAATATAAGTGCTAATGTGTTTGTGCATGTGAATGAGTTCTTATCATTCTTGATCATTCCTAATATACTGCTGATGCATCTAAAACTTGACAGAGATGAGCATTCATCATAATCATCGTCGTCGTCATCAACAACCATGGGCTCAACGCCTATTGGTGTCCGATGCCTCCTTCACTATTTCCTTCCACTGTCTGGTGCGAAGTGGCTTAGTTTCTGTAGACTACCTCCGCACCAATCTATTATATCATCTACCCATTCTCTGTGGGGTCTGCCTCTCCTATTTGGACCATCCATTTTGCCAAATACCAGGGTCTTAACTTTTTGCTCATCATTCATTCTGCAGATATGCCCGAATAGCTGTAACTTCCGTTGTATAATCTTCTGCAGTAGGTTCTCTTTTAGCTATATAATTCCTCGTGGGTGACCTTCTGCATTCATCGTATTCTCAGGATCTTTCTATAACAACTCCTCTCAAACACCAATATCCTTCTCTTCTAATCGTTCGTTATCATCCATGTCTCACATCCGTACAACATGCTGCTAAATACACACATTTTCAGGAAGCACAACTTCATTCCTAACCTAATCGCTTTACTTTTCCTGATCTTATCTACTGCCTTCAAACTGGCTCTTGCTTTCGCTATTCTAGTCACCATTTCCTTCTTACAAGATCATACATCATGTTGCTCCCCAAATATGTGAACTTCTCTACGTTCTCTAATTCGATCCCATTTACACTGATCTTCCTTCCTATTTCCTTATCTCCGCTAATAAATAAGGGAAGATTATTCACCTGTGCAGTAACTGAAGTTCGAGATGGTTGTCCCCATGGGTGCTCCACCTTAGCTGTGCCAGCACCGCTGCACCTCTGATCAGAGAGTTGTGATAGCAGTGCCCATGGCTGGCAGCACGCGTGGAGCCCGAGGGCAAGCGATCTGTGTCGGCTACTCCGCATAAGCAGCCGGCCGTCCTCAGTTCCTTCTCTGACCCAGATGCATGTAAGTCCAAAGTCGAGGGGAAGAAGGGTGGGTGGTGGAGCACCCACAGGGACAACCATCTCGAAGAACGCCAGTTATTGCACAAGTGAGCAACATTCCCTTCTTCTTCGAGGAGTGTCCCTGTGAGTGCTCCACCATTGGTGATTATGAAGCAGTGGTTGTGTTTGGAGGTGGGAGCTTCAGAGTGTGTGATTCTGTGACCAAGAGTATTGTTCGGCCAAATTTCATTTCGGAGTCTGCGAACATCTGGATGGCACAGTGTGGCATGAATATGTGCATAGATGTCCAGGTGGATAGATGTCCTTGCAGATATGTTCCATTGGAACGCCTCATAAAAATGCAGTTGTAGCCGCCATGGCTCTTGTGGAGTTAGCTCTTACGTTGGGAGGTGGCTCCTTTTGCGCTAATGTATATGCCAGGTCTATGCAGCTAGATACCCATTTAGATAGCCTTTGTTTTGATATGGGTAACCCCCGTGATCTCTCTGTAGATGAGATGAATAGTCACGGAGACTTGTGGAATGCCTTTGGGTGTCGTAAGTAAAAGGCAAGTGCCCTGCGGACATCCCAAGGTATGAAGCGCTGCCTCCTTGTGGACCTTGTGCAGTTTTGGGTAGAAGACAGGTAAGTATTTCAGTTCATTGCACTGAAAGGAGGTAAGTACTTTTGGGATGAATTTAGGATGTGTTCTCAAAGTATTCTGTCTTTATGGATTATTACATATGGTGGGTGCGACACGAGCACTCCCAATTCTCCTACTCGTCTGACAAGGAAGGCAACCTTCATCGACAGGTGTAGTAAACAAACAGCATATGGCTAGCAGCTCGAATGGCCTGCCCATGAGCATTCTTAGTACAAGGTTTAGATCCCATGCTGAAGTTGGGTCTTCAAGTGATGGAAACATGTTTTGTAGACATCATAGGAATCTTTTGACAGCTGGGTGAGTAAAGACCAAGTGTTATTGAAGTGGGGGAGGGGGGGCTGAGATGGAGGCGAGATGTCCTCTTATAGAGCTCAGGGAGAGGCCTGCATTGTGCGAGTCTAGTAGATAATGCAGTATCTGTGATATCTGCATTTGGGCTGGCTCACAGTTGTGGGTCGAGCACCAAGTTGTGAAACGCTTCCATTTCTGTGTGTATGTTTTCTTCTTTGTAGGTCTCCTGGGATTTGTGAGGATGTGTTGCACTGGTTCCAGAAGGGTCTGCTCCATGCTGTTTAGCCAGCTAATATACATAATTGGAGGTGCAGTGTGTGTACGTCAGGATGGCAAACCTGACCATTACGTGAGCAGAGCTTGGACTGGTGGGAAGCGATTCGGTGGTCGGATGCTCATCTGCAAGAGATATGGACACCACATTTGTCTGGGCCAGTTGGGTGCTATGAGGATTACTCTGGCCCAGCCCTGTTTGATTTTGAGTATCAGTGGAAACGGGGGCGGGGGGCGGAGGGGCGGGGAGGGAGATGCATTCCATGCATTCCATGTTATGGCAAAGGTATCTCCTAGGGAGTAGGGGCTCATGCCCGCTCTGGAGCAATAGTATAGGCAACGAGCATTGTTGTGTGGGGTGAATAGGCCCAGTGTTGGAAACCCCACTTCTTAAAGAGGCAAGTCAAAATTGATGGGTTTATTTCCCATTCGTGATTTTGTGGAAATTGCCTGATTAGGCTGCCCGCTAGTATATTGTCCTTGCTGGGGAGGTAATTTGCAACCAGGCGTATATTCCCTGGGATGCGCCATTCCCGTAAGTGGACTGCTTCTTGGCAGAGTTTGTATGACCTGGCCCCTCCCTGTTGGTTGATATAGTACATTGTAGTTACTTCATCTGTAAAAATCTGAACCGTTTTGTTCTAAATCATGGGGACAAAGTGTATACATGCATTTCATACTGCCGTGAGTTTGAGTAGGTTGAGCTCGAGTAGGATACGGGGTCCATTGAGCCTGTACCAAGCGATGACCCAGGTGTGCACCTCAGCCCATTAGTGAAATGTCTGTAGTAATCATTACTGATGATGAGGTACTTTGGAAGGGGACCCCTGCACATACTGTCGTGTAGAGTCCACCATGTGAGTCAGGTCTGTATCTTGGTTGGCATGGTAAGTTGTTTGTTTATGTGATGAGTGCATGGTTTATAAACTGTGTGAAGCCATGCCTATAGGGGTCTCATGTAGGTGGGTATGTGGTACCACGAATGTGGCCGCCGCCATGTGGCCTACTATGTGTAGGTAGTGTGAGGTCGTTAATATGAGGTCCTTCACTGCTGCAAACCTGTGCTCTGGTGAAGAGGCTATGGCCGTTGTGCAGTCTAAGTGTACCCCTATAAACTCTAATGTCTGAGTTGGGATCAGTGTGTACTTTGGTATGTTTATCTGGAGTCTGAGGTTGTCAAATAGATTTCTGATGCTTATGACAGCCTGTGCTGTCTCTTGATCTGTGGTGCCCGTTACTAGACAATCGTCAAGGCAAGGGAATACAGTGATACCCCTTTTCCATAAGTGGGTGGCAGTAACTACTGCCAGAACCATCGAGAACACTCATGGGGCTGTTGAGAGTCTGAAAGGTAGCACTCTGTACCGAAAGTATTTGTCCTTTATCTTGAAATAAAGAAAGCATGCTATGTGAAAATAGGCATCCTGGAGATCAAGGGTGGACAACCATGCTCCCTTTTCCAAGGCCGGAATAATCGCAGCAAGGGTCACCATCTTGAACCGTTGGGAGCGTACGAAGCGATTGAGCCTTTGAAGTTCCAATATAGGCCTCCACCCTCCTGATTTCTTGGTTGTTAGGAAATAATGAGAGTAGACCTCTCCCACTCCTGCGGTACCTCTTCTATGGAACCTAGCTTAGGGAGGTGTTCTGCCTCTTGTACAAGCACATGTTCATGAGAGGGGTCCCTAAAGAGAGACAAGCCAGAGGGGTTGGAGAGGATAACTAAAAACGGGATGCAGTCACCAGTTTTTATGATTTCCAACACCCACCTGTCGCTGGTGATGGTACACCAGGCTGGACAGAACGCAGCTATAGTCTGCTGCCAAATTTTGTGGAGGGTTTGAATTGCTGCTGTGGAAATGTTGGGGTTGTTTGGCCCTCAACCAAGACTTCAAAATGCTTGTCAAGATGTTGATGGCTACTGAGATGTCAACTGTTCAGAGGCTTGCCTGTGCCTGTTTTAGCATGGTCAACATCTACTGTCATAATGACATTGCCATTAATTAAAGGGTGTGGATCTGTACCTCTGTGTGAATTGTCTGCCCTGATTTCTCTTTGTAACTGGTGTGTGGATTCCAAGAATCTTTAATGTGGCTTGTGAGTCCTTTAAGGTGTGTAAGAAGGCATTTGTGGATTCAGCAAAGAGCTTGGTGTCCTCAAAGAGCAAGTCCTCGACCGTTGCTTGGACCTCTCTCAGGAATCTTGAGAGCTGAAGCCAAGATGCTCACCTCATCACTACTGCAGAAGCCAAGGAACTGGCTGCCATGTCAGCAGAATGCAGCGCGGCCTGTAAGGCTATTCTAGAAATTAGTACCCCTTCATTTAAATTTGACTTGAATTGATCCCTTTTGTAATCTGGGAAGGATTCAATGACGATGGCTAATAAAATAACTTTTGTGGTAACCATTGTTTAACTATCTACAGAATGTAATTTAAGATGAGGTAAAGAGGGTGACTACTGAGATGCGACCAAAGCCAGCAATGGTTGAGAAGGAACTGAGGATGGCTGGCTGCGCATGAGGAGTAGCTGCCTCAGATCTCTCACAGCGACACTCCACATGTGCAGCAGACTATGGCTGCTATCACAAATCTCCGATCAGAGGTACAGCAGCACTGGCGCACCTAAGGCGGAGCACCTGCAGGGAACCTCCTTGAAGTACCCTTCGCTCTCTCCCTCCACCCCCCTTGCTGCCTCTATCTGATTGAGGAAGCAAGGGGGGGGGAAGCAACTAATCAACTATCCTGTTGACTATCTGATAAGCATTTGCTTATCGGATAGTCAACTAGTCCTTCACATCCCTATTTACAAGTAGCTTTAAACTCATCTCTACTACTGAGAAGTAAAACTTGTCATTAAACTTCGACCATCTATTACATGGCAGTCATATTTAGTTAACATGACTTGATAATTTCCTATCCTGGCCTGTAAAGATACTAAAGGGTGTAATTACTTTCCAAAAAGATACAGTCTCTTCGATTCTCTATTCTTAGAGGTAGAGCTCCCAAACTGCCTTGATAGCTCATTGGCTGCAGCGACAACTAGCAACAATGGAGCCACAGGAGTATAAACATACTCAAATCGTTTAGATCACACCTGATGGCCACCCACAATCAACATGTTTTCTGGTAGCTGAAATGGAAGCTGGGGTAGTTCAGAAACTCATGACTAGATCCCATAAACTGTAGGAGAACTTGTCCCTGAAATTGGAGAATTGGAGCCACAAGGATCAATATGGATATGGCTGTGGACCACACGGAAAAGACTGGACAGTTTGGAAGGAACTAAGGAGCACAATGAAATGAGCATCCTCAAGTCTGTTACGAGGCTCTTCTCCGGATGCCTTGCTAGACTTATTTTCTTCCCATACAGGGAATCTCCTTTTTGAGGAAGGACGCCTGTCAGAATTTGCATAGGAGTCAAGAGTTTTGGCCTCTAATGTAGAAGAGAGTGGAGGATTTGGTGGGACTCAAATCCTTAACTGTATTGATGTGCTGATTCAAAGATATTTTCACTAGCATTATCCTTCCTTTTTATTCAGGAAGGGATCGGTCTGGCAACGAGACGAGGGAAACCTCCAGGAGTGGTGACAGAGGTTCAAAGCAATATCAAGGTCTGAGGAAGGTAAAATGCAGCATGGCATCCCTAGTCTAGGGACAATAGCATAGTGAATGTGGGCACTGACAACCATGGAACTGCTCAACAAATGCCCTGGATTGAGACATGAGCTGCTGCTTGAAGAGGCCTGCACCGCTGTTGAATGGGCTCTCAGTGAGTGGTGCTGATGGAACACCCCAAAGTGCAGAGGCACAAAGTGATCCAGTTTGAATTTCTCTGGGTGGAGACAAGTAGGCCCCTCATTAGCTCTGCCACAGAGATGAATAGTTGGGTAGATTTTCAGGATGGCTTAGTTTGGTCTACATAAAAGGCCAGGGCCATCCTCACATCTAATGTGTAAAAGGTGTCTTTCCTCATTCAGAGTATAGACAGACTACAAGTTTTTGTCGGAAAAAACAGAAACTTGTAGTCTAGACTGGGCCAAATGTCGGGAAAAACCCCTCTTTCAGAAGCCCCCTTCTTCCTCGTGAAATGAGGAATACAGGGGCTTCCGAAAAAGCGTGTTTGCACTTCCACAAAAAAAAAGTAGAAGAGCAAACATGTTCCCTGGACATGGCAGAGTTTTTTCAGGATACCTCTGCTATCCCACAACCTCCCTCGTCCCCCACAGTCTAGCTATACCCTCAATGTGTAGGGCTGACCCCACCGTGGAGAGTAAGACTTGGTATCAGGAATGTAATAGTGTAGTTTATTAACCAATTAGCAAAAGGAGCTTCAGGGGGTAGCCAAGTTAGTCTGTTACAGAATAAAAAACAAGTGGTCTGGTAGCACTTTATAGACTAACAAAACATGTACATGGTATCATGAGCTTTCGTGGGCACAGCCCACTTCTTCAGATGACCGGAGTTATGAGTAGGGGATATGAAAACTCTAATAAATAGGAGAAGGGAAAGGGGGGGAGGAGAGAATGATGCTCCGTCTCCTACCCCCCTTCCTGTATTTTCTTTAAGTATCTGGAGAATGGGTGCTAAACCTAAGCAGATAAAGATCAAAAGTTTATCAGTTAATGCTAAAGACTACATGCATTCTCTCCCACACCCCCCACCCCCTCCAACCCTTGCCAGTAATTTTTTTTAGCAGGCTGGCCCGCAGCTCAGCACAGTCCTGGCTTGCACTGGGTCTGAGCCAGAGGAAGCAGAAGCAGCAGTGCAGGGCGATAGGCAGCCAGTCTGGGGGAACTGGTTTTTAAACTGGCTCCCCTTGAGGACCAGCTCCCGCTCGGCACCTCACGCTGCTGCCTCTGATACAGAGGCAGCAGCACAGAGTGGCAGAAGGCTCCTCAGGAGTGGATGTGGAGCACACTGGCTGCCAGCCCCAACTAGAGGGACACAAAATAGTCAAATAACTACTAAGAATGAATGAGTTAATCAACTATTCAATTAAGTGATATTTAACTTAACCTAGCAGGTATGGCTGAACCATATGGACAAGATCCAGGAAGGCCATGCATGGCAGTTCTGAGGTCAACGCACAAGGCTCGGAGACCTGTCTGGCCGATGTTCTAACCACGAGGAAGGCTGCTTTCCAGAACAAGTGGGATGAGGAGCATGTGGTCAGAGGCTTCAAGGGCGACCCCATGAGCCTGGGTAGGATCAAGTTCAGATCCCACTGGGAAAACAGAGCTCTGATCTGAGAGAAGAGTAATTCCAGACCATGGAAAAATCTTCCTATCATGTTATAGGAGAAGACAGTGTGACCTTGGACAGGAGGAATGTAAGGTGGAAATAGCCAACAGATTCTCCTTGAGTGAGGAATGTACTAGACCCAGATTCTTTGGGTGGAATCCAGGACTGATTGGAACAGTGCATCAGATGGGAAGATGCCACAAACGACCACACAATTGTTCATTTTGCCAGGTAGGTCTGATGGGTCAGCAGTTGTCTGCTCTTGAGAAGGACCTGGCAGATGGTCTCTGAACAGGTCTGTTCTTCAGGGTTCAGCCATGCAGCATCCACACTGGGAGGTGAAAGAATACAAGGTTGGGGTGCAGGAGGTAAGCCATGGTCTGGGGACAGTAGGTCCAGGCAATCTGGCAATGGCCACAGGAGCGAGCACTACCAGGCTTAACACGATCCCAAGCCCATGTTGCCAGGGCCATGCAGGAGTGATCATAATGAGCCTTGTCCCATTTGATCTTCTGCATGACCTTGTTGATGAGTGGAACTGGGAGACATGTATAGCAGTTCTTCCACCCATGACAAGAGAAAGATGTCAGATAGGGAACGCATGCTCGCAGGCCCTGTCGGAGCAGAAATGGGGACATCAGTGGTTCTGCCTGGCTGCAAACAGATCATTTCTGGAATATCATGTGAGCAACCTCGAAGTGCAGCGTAAAACAGTTACCTACTTTTCATAACTGTTGTTTTTCAAGATGTGTTGCTCATGTCTATTCCATTTAGGTGGGTGCAGGCGGCATACACAAGTGTGGAAAAGTTTTTCCCCTCAGGCTGTCAAGGGAGCCCCCTGAAATACTTCTCCATGGTGGTACATATATATCCTCGTTGGTCCTCTGCCCTCTTAGTTCCTTCTTGCCAGAACACTAAGGGGAAGTGGGCGAGTTTTGGAATGGACATGAGCAACACATTTTAAAGAACAGTTATGAAAGGTAAGTGACAGTTTTTTCTTCAAATGATTGCTCATGCCCATTCCATTTAGATGAATTACAAGACGGATGATGGGAGGCTGGGGCTAGATAAGAGCTAGGAAAATATGGCCTGGGGGCCAGACCCAGCCCACAGACCATCCTGCCAGGACCCTCAGGTGCATAGCTGCCACGGTTTAAAGCTCAGTCCACGTGTCTCTCTGCTCTGCAGGAAGGGGGAAGCCTCCTGTGATCTCCCCACCCTCAGCCCAATCCTCAGCTCCTAGTGGCCAGAAAAAGCTGGCCAGTGGGAACTGACCGCAGCCAATCTCTCAGCTCCTATTGGCTGGAAACAACCAGCCAATAAGATCTGATAAATTGGCCTGGAGGATGGGAGCAGCGCAAGTCTCTTCCCCTCCCAAAGCTAAGAGCCATGTGGAGGGAACAAGCCTGCAGTTTAAAGTAATGTTGGACTACAGCAGGCAGGGAGCCCAGCCTACCTTGGGTGTGCTGCATGACTGCTGGCTTAGATAAGTGCCTCCCAGTCAAAACCTGCCTCTGAAACCCCAGCCCCTCCTACACCCCAACTCCCTCCCCCAGGTCACCGTTCAAACCCTTTGGCACCTCCTTGCCCTCGGTCACAACTCCCTCCCAGACCCTGTACCCCCTCCTAACACACCTCTCCCAGGCCAGAATCCTTTCTTGCATCCAAACACCCTCCTAGACACTGCACCCCATTCCCCTGCTCCAAGTCACCACCTATACCCTCTGTAGTCTGCACCCCTTTTTCCCTTCTTCACAGGTCACAGCTCCCTCCCAGACTTTGCACCCCTCCTAGTGCCCCTCTCCCAGGCCAGAATCCTCTCCTGCACCCATGTCCCCCCGACCCTACACCCTATCCTCTGACCCAGGTCACAGCCTCCTCCTTTGCCCAAACTTCCTCTCAGACTTCACACTGTCTCCTGCACCCCAGTCTCTTACCCCATGTGCCATTCTGTGGCCAACCTCTATCCTATATCGTGCACATCCTCCACAGAAAAGCACAGCCCTTACCCACTTTTCAAAATCTTGAAGTGCCCCCCGCAAACAATGACTGCCCACCTGGTCTAGATGAAAATGGACTGCAACACAGCTCTGCCAAAGGCTGCATCCTCCTACTCTGTTAGGAAACAGCATGATAATTTGTGTATGGATGGATGACCCTGCAAATATCATAGGTACTTATGCTACGAAAGCAGCTGAAAAGGCTTTGGCTCTGGTGGAATGGGCTCTAAGTACTGGGCTGACATCTTTGCGAGATCATAGCAAGCCTTAATACATGACATAATCCACATCGATATATGCTGGGCTGACACAGGCAGGCCCTTCATCCTTTCGGCCATGGAGATGAAGAGCTGGAGGGATCTGTGGAATGGCTTTGTTTGCTCTAAATAAAAGGCTAAAGAATGTCTCATCCAGGGAATGGAGTATAGGTTGTGTCACTGGTGTGCAGTTTAGGAAAGAAAGCTGTGAGGAAGATATCCTTCCTGACATGAAAGTGTGATTCTACCTTAGGTAGGAATGCTGGATGCGGGAGCAGTTTCAACTTGTCCTTAAAGACAACAGTGTAAAGGGGCTGCGAGGTTAGCACTCAGAGCTCCAACATCCATCTAACTGACGTAATGGCCACCAGGAAAGTTGCTTTCCAGGAAAGATGTAAAAGGGAGCAAGTTGCTCCCTCAAACAATGGGCCCATGAGTCGTGTGAGAACTAGGTTCAGGTCCCCGAGTGGGAGAGTATGGTGTACATGTGGGAACAGACTATCCAGGCCTTAAGGAAACAGTGTACAAGAGGGTTGGCAAAGACTGACTTCCCCATGCCCTTTGGTGGAAGGCAGAAACAGCTGCTAGATGAACTCTGACTAAAGATGTGGCCAGACCCTGTATACTCAGAGTTAATAGCTAGTCCAAAATTAGAGGAATCGGAGCCTGTAGTGAGGTCATTCCCTACTGCAGGGACCAAATGGAGAAGCGTTTCCATTTTGCCAAGTAAGTGGCCCTACTAAAGGGTTTTCTACTGCTCAGTAACACTTCTGGCACAGACTTTGAACATAGGCATTCCATGCCTGTCAGCCATTGAGCTTCCAAGCCGTTAGGTGGAGGGGCTCGTCAGATGAGGTCTGATGCCTCCAACACTAGTTCACTGGTGGAAGGATAACTCAGGAATAGGATCCCTTGAATATTAAAAAAGTTGCTCCACATCTGAGGTAACTAAACCAGTAATTATGAATGAGATTCAATTAGTGAGCTACAGAGGCTTTGCTATGTTCTGATTTCTTGTTCATGTAAGAAATCTAGTTATTTAAAAAAAACTTCACACGCACAAAAATTAACCTAGAAAGAGATTGACTAACAAGTCTAAAAGTAACTATCTATACTGAATGTGAATTGGTATGTCTCATAGACTCATAGACTTTAAGGTCAGAAGGGACCATTATGATCATCTAGTCTGACCCCCTGCACAGCGCAGGCCACAGAATCTCGCCCACCCCTCTTAGAATAATCCTCTCACCTATGTCTCAGATACTGAAGCCTTCAAATACTTTGAAGGCCCCAACATGCAGAGAGTCCTTCAGCTGTGATCTGTGCCCAATGTCAAATTATGCTAGTTAATAAGTATTAATAAGATTAAACACTGCACTCCTATCCCCCTCTCTTCCCAAAGTCTAGACATGGCATTATATCATAAAGCACTTCAACATCCAACTACCTCAGAAAGCACTAAAGGCCACAAGTTTGCCCCATTAACAGTTATACAGGATATTAGCGTCTCTTGTCTCAAAAGCTCCCCTGAGGAACATATGTCCCTGTGTAGACAGTGCTAGGTCAACAGAAGAATTCTTCCACCAACCTAGCTACTCTCGGTTGGGAAGGATTATTTACATCAACAGGAGAACCCCTCCATACAGTGTATGTAGTGTCTACTCTGAAGTGCTACAATTATGCAGTTGCAGCTTTGCCTCTGCAGCATTTTACGTGTAGACAAGATCTAAAGATTTTTTTTTTTTAATTAGACCATTGGAGGGCAGGAAAACAATGAAAACCCAGAAATTCTCAACTGGAGAGATCTTGTCCAAATCCCCTCTACTTTCCAGTTCCCACATTTTTTTCGGTCTGAAATTTCTAGTAGCCCTAAGGCAGGTTTCTACAAAGCTAGCCACAACCTCAGCTATGAAACAACTTCCCTACAGTTCTGGCCAAATACTCACCAACGCAGGCCACTGTGCAAGCGATGCCTGTGTTCCCTGCAGTAGACCTGGATCACTCCGAGGAGCCCATACCAGTGACCCTTCCAGCAGCAACACTATGACTTCTTCAGCATGAACTTTCACCCAAGCATGTTGCTTCCAGTTGCAGCCATCAAACTCCACAAAGATCTGCAAGAAATTCCAAAAACAGATTTAACATGGTTCTGACACTGTAGATGGGCAGAAATCCCACAATCCCACATAGACAAAGACTTCAAGTTTAATCAGGAAAATTATACCTCCCGCCCAGACCCTGCATCCCAGCAGCCCCTTCCGGCACAATCAATAGGGGTGTAATAATGTATCTGGTTAAATGATTAACCAATTAGGGATGTGAACAACTAGTTGAGTAGTCAACTATTGGCTAAGCAAATGCTTATCAGATAGTCAACACACAAGTTGACTAGTGGTTCCCACCGCCCACTTGCTGTCTCTATCAGAAAGAAGAGAGGGTGCTCCAAAGTGGTAGTGCTGGGTGGAGCCAGACCCCGGCCTCCATGTGGTGCTGCCACTTTGAAACATCACATGCAGCCTGGGGCCAGCTGGAGAGTCCCCAGGCTGCATATGGCATTTCAAAGTGATAGCACCGCATGGAGCCCAGGGCTGATCTGGACTCCACGGGGCGCTGCCATGTTGAAATGCTTTGCGGAGCCTGACGCCGGGCTCCGCGCAGCGTTTCAAAGCAATAGCACCGCACAGGGCCCGGGGTCAGCGGGGGAGTCCCCAGCTGACCCTGGGCTCCACTGGGCACTGCCACTTTGAAATGCCCACATCTCTGAAAGTTAACTGTTTAAACCAACACACTAACACTTCTCTACTAGGCACTATCTTTTCCAAGACCAAGAAGAGGCTACCATGTGGATGGGTGAGGTGGAAATAAGAGATTTTCAAAATTCTATCCAGACTAAATTCTCTCAATGAAAGGCGAATGAGATTCCAGTGGAATATCTAACTCACTGAAGATAAAAAGAGAACTGGACCCATTTTATATCAGCAGTACCATCAGTAGTGTATTGGGAAGCTGCAGTTAGCCAATGGAATGGGAGATAAGCTTCTCTCAAGGGTCAGAATCTCCCTGCTGAGGGTCAGTCCTAAAAACAGGGCAGACTGCAGGTCCAGAAGATTGCCTCTCCTCTGTAGGATGTTAGAGCCTAAGATGACATTTTCATTGCCCTGTACCTTCAGAGGCAGCAACTGGTAGTTGGTGGGGCTCTCTGGCTGTGGAAGCAAAATCTCTGACTGCGTGTGTATCACCAGTACTGACAGTTCAATCTTTTGGCTCTCTAGTTGCTACAGAGAGTGGTGGCGATGACACTTGGAGCAGTGCTGTAGCAGCCTTCCTCTTTTGGGTCTTTTGATCAGTCGTAAGACTTAGGAGTCCCAAGTCCTGAGTGCAAAGACTCACCCAATGTAGACAGGACGGGAGAGAGATCCCTTCTCTTAGAAGATCTAGGAGGAAGCTTACTTTTATGTTTATGAGTGCCAAGCAGTACCCACTCCTGAGTCAGGCACTGAGATCCTTCAAAGCCAGAGTTCTTGCACCTGATAAGTTTATACAGGAAAATAGGGATGCAAAGTCCCAAATAATCAGTTAACCAGTTAAACTTTAGGACAACTTAATCTTTAACTGGTTAACCTGCTAAGCAGGATCCTGGCCCTAGTACCAGGCAGCTGCCAGCTAGTCAGAGCAGGCCCTACTTGCAGTCTGCCATGTACAGGGGCTGTTTCGGCCGGCTGGCTGGCTGGAGCAGCCCATGCCTGCAGTGAGCCCCTGGGGCTGGAGTAGCTCCCTGCCCACAGTGGGCAGGAAGCTGCTCCAGCCCCTACCAATTAATCATTCATATCCCTAATGGAAAAGCAGAAGCATATATTGCAAGTAGTGGAGATATGAGCTTCTTCAAAGAAAGCAGTCATCCATGACCAAAAAGGAGCAGGGATAGGAGGCACAATTCTTAAGCCCAAGCACCTATGCATAAATCTAAATCCCACTAAGAGACCGAACAATTCTCCAGATCGGTGTTTCCCAAACTATGGGCCACGGCCCACTACTGGGCCGCAGGAAAAAAATACCGGGCCTCAGAGTGGTTACCAGGGTGTTCTGGGCTCCCAGAGTGCCTATGTGGCGCTGGGTCCCCCAAGCCCTCGGCCAGCCTGGGCAGAGTCTATAGCCGGATGTTCCGGCTCCCAGCAGAGGCGTAAGCTAGGGGAGGTCGGGGGGAGAAAGGGGGGAAAGCCGGCCACCGGAAGCAGCACTGGACGGGGGAATCGGGGTGGGCCAGGGAGAATTGGGGGGGGGGGGCAGCCATTGGAAGCAGAGCTGACCGGGGGGCAGGGAGATGGTCGGGGGAAATTGGGAGGAGGCGTAGGGGAGAAGCGGCTGCTGGAAGCAGAGCTTGCCCGGGGCATCGGGACTGGCTGGGAGAGATTGGGGGGCCGGGGGAAGCAGGGCTACCGGGGGGCACGAGGTCAGGGGCAGGGAGCTGGCCGGGGAAGATGGAGGGAAGCAGCTGCCGGAAGCAGGGCTAGCCATGGGCAGCGGGGCTGGCCAAAGGAGATTGGGAGGAGAAGCGAGGGAGAACTGGCTATCCGGGAGGGGGTTGGAGGAAGCGGGGCTGGCCAGAGGCACAGCGCGGTAGAGCCTGGGGGGGGGGGGGGCACTGACCCGGCCATATGGAGATCTCGGGGTGCTCCCCCCCCCCCCCCCGCACAAAAGAACAAGTGAGTCCGGCCCGGGGGTTCTATTGTTCCCCTCCCCCCCATACACACACCCTTGAGTAATTGTGAGCTGTCTGGCTGCTAGACACACTCATGCAGCCTGAGCACATTTAGCAGCCAGGCAGTTCGAAACTACAAACAGATACATCTAGTAATAATAAAACTTACCTAATGAGCAGATACCAGACATGTTATATGTCTGGTATTTTCTCAGTTTGTTTTTTATGTGTTTATATTTTTGGGCTGCAAAAAACAGTACTGAAAAAAAAAGGGTCCAACTAAAGTAAAAAGTTTGGGAAACCCTGGTCTAACCAGCTTTCTGTCTGTCTTACACTCCATTTATCCAATCCATATTCCTTAACTTGCTGGCAAGAATATTGTGGGTGACCATATCAAAAGCTTTGCTAAACCTGACACTGGGGGATTTGGAAGGACCAGAAACAACTTTTTTGAATATTCATCATTTGATTAATGAATATGCAAATATATGTTACTGGTCCTCCAAAAGTTCGTGAATGGATTTACTGGTCCCCATGTCAAAAAGTTTGGGAACCCCTGCTCTAGATCTCAGCCAGGAGTAGAGACAGTTTGACCATTTTTTCAAGGAGGAAGGACATAATAGAGAACAGAAGCATTCCTTAATGAATCCATCAGTAAGGATGGTGGCTGACAGAGTGAAGTACACATCTGCCTTCTCATACTTCTGTCTCCAGCTGCTGCTGTGGAGTATGCGCAGCCTCCTCTAGAAACCCCTCCAATGGGAGATACTGAGGCTAGTGGAGTCCACAAAACTGTAATCTTTATCCGACCCTGAAACTCCTCAGAGCAGTGTTTCCCAATTTTTTTGGCCAAGGAACCCTTTTCAGCTTAAAAGAATTTCAAGGAACCCCTAAGGTTGCCAGGGTAAAATTTGTCAACCAAAAAGAAGAAAAAAACCCCACCAGAACTGGTCAAGCAAAAAAAATAAAAATAAAAATAAAAAACTGCAAAATAGACACTGTCTCTTTAAGAGGGGGCAGGAGAGTGCCATATTCCCGCAGAACACCGACTGGGAAACACTGCTTCAGAGGACATGTACCTGCATTTCCTCAAGAAACACTGGCAGCCAGTATTCATCCCTTTCTGAGGGGAGGAAGGGGGCAGGGCCAGAAGTACTGTGGGTGGTGTTCATTATGCACAAGTTATTTTTACTAAACAGTTATGTTGAGCACAAAACACTAGATCAACATTTTCTAACAGAATTGCAGAAATAAAATTGCCAGTGATTTATATGTTGTCCCTATTTACTATTACTTAAATGTTTTCCTTTCACAGAGAATCTTCTAACTCTTAGGGTTAAAAAAGTGTAAAAGTGTTTCCCCTCTCTCCTGTGGTCACCTTCCTTTTTCAGACCCACACAGAAAACAGTAAAGCGCAGAACCGATGTCTTTCTCTATTAAAATATTTGACACGTAGGCCAAAAAACCCCATACTTATACATGCACACAGATCAAGCACATATGGGCAATCAGGCAGCACCTGCCAGTTCACTGTAATGAAACTACTGTCACTGAGAAAAGAAGAGAATGCTAAAGGCAGAAGTGGCATTGGATATTCTGTCAGAATATTGTGTGTAATATTACTTAATTAACTTTGGTTAACCTTATGGGTATTTTGACAGGGTGGACTAGGCCCTGAGGCACTCTGCTGAAGGCTTTGTGGTCCTGACACACCCTCCCCGGGGAAAGTAGAGAGGTCCTACAAGCTGCCTATAGCAGTGTTTCCCAACCAGTGGTACAAGTATCCTTAGGCATACTCGAGAGAAGTCTGGGGGGTACATCAACACAACTGAAATTTGGAGAAGACTAAATTTTTGGTTTTAAGTTTTACAATGCTTTATTATTTTTGTACAAAAAAATTGTGTGTGTGAAAACTGTAGTAGTGGGGGTACTTTTTTTTTTTTTTTTTTTTTTTTTTAAAGGAGTACTTTATAAAAAAAGGTTGAGAAACATTGGCCTACAACAGCAGTGTCAGACACACCCAGGCAAGACCCAGCAGCCTAGCATAAGAAGAGCTGCACAGCCAGAGGGAATGCATTTCCTTGCTAGAGCAGGAAGAGAGCAGATAGTGCTCCAGGCTAGCTGCTGGGACACCACCCAGGACAAGGCCCAGAGGTAAGGCTGAAAAATGTGCTGGACACATAAGGAAGTGGCCCAGGGAATTTTAGTAGCACCATACTTATTTAAAGGAATATTGCAGGCAGCTGCTGTTTACTGGATCCTGGACTGAGTGGAGAGATGGACCGAAGTTTACCCCCAATATCCCACTAGAGACTGGGGAAAGTGGCCTGGACCATCAGAAACCCCAGAAGAGGGAAATGGAGACCTGGAGCTAGAAAGGCCTTTAGATGGTGAAAACATTGCCTCCCTTCGGGCGCCACTCTAGTCCAGAGCGGGGACAAATAGACACATTACAGAGGGCAATGAGAAGGGATCTGCACAAACAGACTCGGCCAGAGGGATAAGTCACAGAAGAACCACCACAAAGACAGACAGTGCAGGTGCGCGCACTTGACCAGGGGGTACTCATGACAGGTGAGTGCACCCCTATTGTAGCCTGCTCATTTTTGACACTTCATTAATATTTATAAGCAATCATTAATATGTATGATTTGTTATGAATATGTAGTAGCTGTTAGGAATGTTAATATAGAAGTTTCTAGGAATGTTGCACACAGCACGCAAGTAGCTGTACATGTCACACTGTGCTGCTGCATGCAGCACACTGATCCAGGCTGTTACAACTTGTTTATCAAAGCAACCAATCAGGGACCCTTGTTTTCCTGTACAGGGTCCAATGATTTTAAAGATAAAGATCATGAATATTTATGAGAAGGGTGCTTGGAAGGCCTGGCTAGCAGTTGTCTGTGTTCCTTCGCACCACCCTTGTTCCTGCTTGTCTCCTGTCTGTTTATGTTAGTCTATAGTTAGTCAGGGTTAGCTAGATCTCGTCATCGAGTGTGTCCGTTAGGATTAGTGCGTCGGTTCACTGCACCAGCGGCTGGGTTCTTGTCCGTGACGGGAGCGTCGTGTTAGCTAGTCAGGTTTTGTGTCCAGGTATTAGGGATAGGTAGCTGTCTATCATTGGTTCCTGCTGAAGAGCAGAAGCCACCTGAAGATCAGCGCCAGGCAAGTCTCCACCGGTGATTCCTGCGCCGAGGAGCGGAAGGCCCCAGACGAGGATCATCACCACCTGCCTGCACCACACCCGTCCCCAGGGTCTCCGAGGGATCGCCTCTCTGTTCCTCGCTGAGGGCTCGGAAGGAGCCTAAGGCTTGAGGTCCAGAGCACCGCAGAGGGTCACCGCTGCGAGGGATCTCCTCCTTGTCTTTCACCAGAGGCTTTAAATTAGCCAAAGGTTTGAGAGACAGGAGCTTCTCACCAACTGTCAACTACTGGACTGTGTAATTATTGTATTTCGTGTAACCTAGTGTTTGTGGGGAACTTTTCTATCTTCTTTCCTTCTTGGGGTTGGGATAAAAAGTGTTTACCTGCTTTTCCTTGTGCTTTTAAAACTTTTACAATATATGGTTTGGCCCTTTTAAAGTGAGCAATGTTTTTATTTACTGTGGCATTCTTGGGTCAAACAAACACCTATGATAGATGAGGTTTAGTGGTATCTGCAACTTCCACTGAGGCTTAATTAATAATAATCAGATGCAAATTTAGGTACAAGCTTCCCTCAGTGCAACACTTTACAGGATTCATGTTTTTTCAAAGGAAACATTATTTTAAAAAGGGAAAGCTAAGGGGAAATTTGTACTCATCTGCAACTAAAGGTAGTAAGTACCCACGAGTCTCATAAGGTTTTTGTTTGTTCTGAAGGTGGAAATTCAAAGACAAATTATTTTCAATTACTAGGGCAGCTTTAACAGCCATTTCCAAGTTGAAGTCTGTGTGTGGGGAAAAAAACAAACTTATATTCTAAAATCTCTCCTCAAATATATAGGAATAGATACATTTATATTTATAATATTAAGGTGTCACTGTCAAATGTATTCAGTTTAAATACATGCTAAGTTTACAGGTCTACACTTTACTGCACAGAGCTATCTAGGTTATATATTTTTTATTTAAAAATATTCACCTCCTGATGTTCAAAGACCTACATAACCAGAATGACTATACAGTGAAACTGTCTACACACAAAGTACTATGCAAAAAGACAAAGTTAATAAATTGAAAAAGAGAAAAATAACTCTTCATACCCAGCTTCATTTACACCCAAGTTAAGGGAGTTCTCGGGGGAAGGGGGGAGCAATTGTTAAGTTATCAGTTCCCAAACACTGGTGCGTGTGCCACTTAGTCATGGGCCACTGAGCAGTGTTTGGTAGTGGTCGACAGAAGATAATTGATCATACAGTAACCACACTCCTTGTTTCTGCCTACTCAAGTATATTTAAAAAAACAAAATGATTGCAACCCCACTAAACCTAAGCTGTTAGGCATGGGCAGAAACTGATGGACAGAGTCAGATGTTTATCGGATTCTCTTTTTCAGTCAGAGCTGCAAAACACTCCCCACATTCCCATCACACACCAGAGCCTAGGGGGAGCCCAGGCTAGAAGATTTTGTGTGCTCCAGCTTCATCATGGGGCAGGAGCACCAGTGCGGACTACCCAATGTGGAAAGGAGCCCTGAGCCTTGGGGGCCGCATTCAGGCAAGCTGGCGTGCCACATCAACCCCAGGCCTGAGGTCCCCACCCCACCCTAAACACAGGAATCAAACAAAATCTTCTTTGCTCAGTTCCAAAACCTTTTTTCACTCAGCATGTATATCAAAAAGCATCTCAGGACTACATTCCCAGTGTTTGTTCTGAGTGCATCCTTGGCTTTTATTGCTCCCAGCTCTATGCTGGTTTGTGAGCTTTCCATCCCTCTTATATGTACCTCGACTCAAACAGCCGCCAGCAAAAACCTGCTTATCCACATATTTCCCCCATTTTGTGCCTGTTTCCGGGTGGACGTTTCTATTGTTCCAGCTTTCTGATCTCACCTAAAGAAGCTATTAAGCTTCTCTATCTCAGGCCTAATCTACACCTAAAATGTATGTCAGCCTAGCTCAGTGTTTTACAACCTGGGGGGGTCAACAGACTATGTCTAAGAGACATGTAATAGGTGTCATTAGGTAAAACAGTTTTCAACCTGGGGATCTGCAAACTATGTCTAACATTTCTGAAGTGGTCTGCCACTCTGTTTGAATGTTTTTAAGGGCTCTGAAAATTTTAAAAAAAGGTAAAAACCACTAATCTATCTACATCAGCAGTCTCCAACCTTTTTACACCCAAGATCACTTTTTAAAAGTCAGGGCAAGACAAGACCTACCCTATCCCTTCCCCAAGACCCCCACCCCTTCCAGGGTTAGTGGATTCTATGGGGCCCCCCTAGACTCAGAGGTAGGGCCAAAAAATGAGGGATCCAGTGTGCAGGACAGAGCTGCTAGTGAGTGGAATAGGGATGGGATGCAGAATCTGGGTAGGAAGTAGGCTACAGGAGCAAGCTGGGGGTAGGTGTCTGGCCAGGAGGGAGGATCAAGAGCAGGGTACTGGATGGTGTCTGGCTAGGGGACAAGGTGCTGGTGGGGGGGGTCTGGCCAGGGGAAAGGGGAAGAGCAGATCGGACAGTACCTCGGGGGTCTCCAGGGATGAGGATCACTCAGGCAGAATCTGCAGGCAGCACTGGAAGAAGCGTACGTGTGGCTCCTTTAAGAAATCCAGTCACTCCAGATCCTGCACCACCGTCCTCCCCGGAGAAGGAAGAGAAAGGGTGAGAGGTGCAAGCTCTGGGAGGGAATTTGAGTGCAGCAGGAGGAGAAGGGGATGCTGGCTCAGGGACGGAGCTCCAGGCTGGAGAGTGTTGGGATCAGGTGGAGGGTTGTGGTGCTGAGCAAGCAGCAGACTTGTGGATATGTGGGTGCAGGAGTTTGGGTTGGGGTATATGAGGGGCTCAGGGCATGGGGGTTCCCTCCCTCTCCACAACAGTGCACACACTTCCTGAGAAGCCAGATCTGGCATGGAACCTCAGGACTTCCCCCTCCTCCCCTCACCCCACGATGCAGGAAGCTGGAGTTAGCTCCATTTTTGTGAGGAGTGGGAGGCTATAGCGCCAGTGCAGGCTCCTCATTATGGATGGTGGGGAGCAAAGGGGGGCTGAGAACACTGCCTCATGATCAACTGACAATGCCCCCCCCCCGAAATCGACCAGCCAATCACGATCAAGTGATTGGTGACCACTGACCTACATCATTCAGGGCTGTGCAAAATTTTGCACCTTAAGCACCACAATTCAATCATCCCAACATCCAAAGGTAAACTTACCTAGGTTGATGGAAGGATTATTCTGACAATAGCTACTAGGGATGTAAAATCTCGTTTAACGGGTTAATTGATCAAAGGGATGAGGGCAGGGGGTCATTCCAGCCCAGCTAGTTGAAGTAATTCCCTACCCACTGTGGGGCTGGAGCAGCCCCTACTTGTGGTCCTCCCCACCGCGGACAGAAGCTGCTCCAGATACCGGAGCAGCCTCTGCCTGCAGGGTGCCTGGGGCCACTGCAAATAACCAGAGCAGCTCTATCCGCACCGGACCTCCTGCGGGGCTGAAGCAGCCCCCTGCCCGCAAGAGGTGGGGAACTACTCCAGCCCCTCATATCTACACAGGAAGAACGCACTTAGGAGTGAGCAACAATTTTTGATGGGGGCCACTAAGAATCCGGTCAGTGGTCAAGGACCTCAGTCTTTCATGATCTTATCGGAGGAGGTGCAAAGTCTGGATGGAGGTTACATGCAGAAGGGAGTTCGGGATAGGGGAATGAGGTATAGGAAGCAGTGTGAGCTCTGGAAAGGAGTTTGGATGAAGGAGGGAATTGTGACCTGGAGCAGGGGGCTGGGGTGCAGGGTCTGAGAGGGGATATGGGTGAAGAACTGGGGGGTACAGAGGTTTTTGGGTTGTGGGGCAGAATGTTGGTGGGTGGGAGGGACTGGAGTGCCAGAGGCAGGCTCTGGACAGAAGGCATTTACTTCCCTGCCTCCCTTACACCATAATGGCAGGCTGCAGGAGCCAGGTGCTACTTTGAGTGCTGCTGCAAGCAGGGAAACCAGCCAATAAGAGATGCGAGATTGTGCTGGAGGCAGGGTTAGCACACAATGCCTTGCTTCCTGCTGGTTCATGGCAATGCTCAGAGAAGCACATGGCCCCTGCCCTGGTTGCTCTGAGCACCATTCAGGGGCAAGGCGGAGCCTGCCTGAGGTTCCTGACTGGGCTGTGGGCTGCATTTTGCTCACCCTAGATCTGCACTATGCATTACAGAAGCACAGCTATAGCACCATAGATGTGCTGCTGTAATGGCTGCAATGTAAACATACCCTTAAATTAATGGCTCTCAACCCGCAAGCCAATGAACACATAACTGCAGCCCATGTGATGTGGGAAATGGTTATGTTCAATCAATAATATCCATCATGCCAACAGAGCTTAAAATGGTGACAACTCTAAACAATCCATCCCAAACAGAAAGAAATTAATTCAACAAATGATAAATGATATAATCAACTATTCATTGGAATTTTCTGCTTCTTGATTATTTCAGCCACCCCCTTATTACGTCCTTTGCATTCTTTTGTCAATATTGTCATCAATCCATAAGTACTAGCATCTATATCCAATATGAAAGATGTTTTGAAACAAGGGTAGGTTAGGACAGGAGCAATCACAAGAGGTTTTTTGAATTATGAAAAGGCTAAACTACATACCGTTGACAGTGTGGCACAGTGGGCCCTGCCAGGCTGGGGCAGCTCCCCATCCGGAAAAGGTGATGCTTACCATTTAACCGGTTACATCCCTATTGCTGACCACTGAAATTGTTTTCCCTTTTTCACAACCTATGCAACGATTGTGTAATATTGGCAAACAACTACTTCAACAGGAGCAGAGCCTACAAAATGTTGTGCATTTGAATGTGTCTGGAGAGTTGGAGCTAGGGATGTTAAATTTAATCACCTAATTGACTAGTCGATAGATTTTCCATCGACTAGTCGATAGATTTTCCAACCCTGGAAACTAGCCCCACTGCAGCTCTGCCTTTTAAATGTGTTAAGAGCCAGTAGGCTCTTAACACATTTAAAAAGCTGGAGCACAACAGGGGACCTGGCGCAATCTAGGCCAGATGATTCTTATCTCGTGCTAGGTCCCCCCTGCTGCAGACCAGCCTTAAATGTAAAATGGCTAGAATGTAGCGGGGAGACCCGGTGTGAGCCGGGAATCAGCTATCCCAGCTCACGCCAGGTCCCCCACACTGTACCGCTAATTTTTAAGTGTATTACGAGCCAGAAGGCCCTCCATATATTTAAAAAGCAGAGGCAGAGCGTCTGGGACGGGGTACAAGCCAGGAATCAGCTGATTCCCAGCTCGCGCCCTGTCCCCACTACTCCTGCCTTTCCTGCCCCATGTGGAGACAGTGCTGGGGGGAGGGGGGGAACTGACTTTTAAGCTGGCTCCCCTCAGCACCTGCTTCTGCTCATCCCCCTCCCCTTGCTGCCTCTAATAGAGGCAACAAGGGTGAGGGAAGAGCAACTAGTTGAGGGACTAGTTGACCATTGGATAAGCGCCGCTCAACGGGCTGCCGTGTGGGAGCAAGTGGCGCAAGCGACCGTTTGGGCTCCGCAGTCCCCCAAATGAGAGGCAGGAGGGGGAGGAGAAGAGAAAGAGAGCGACAGAGAGAGAGGCAGGAGGCGGAGGAGAGCTGAGAGAAAGAAGGGGGGGAGGCAGTAGGAGGAGAGAGGGAGAGAGAGGGAGAGAGAGACACGGAGCGAGAGACCACAGGCTCAGGAGAGAAGACCATGGAGGAAAGATCTGAAAATCCCACTTATGATGGGCTAATTGGCTAGTTCATTATAATTAACCATAACGAAATCCAAACCCATTCAACCACTATTATACCTGCTAGCAAGACTTCTTATTTGAATTCCAGGGGTCCTTCTTCCCACAGGTGCACATTCCTCACACAGCGTCTCCATTTGAGACCAATTAGGTGATTTGGTTTTGGATCCCCAATTCCCATGTCTTGTTAGCCTGTCTGATCTAGTAACTTCTGTTTGAGCCCATGTCCTCTATTCCCATAGATTTCATAGATCAGTTTACACGGTCAAAGCTCCATTACTGTTTAACCAATCAGCCCTAAGCAAAGATTGTGGGGTTGATCCCTGTATATCTACACTTTGCCCCTTCAAGTTAGTCTCTCTTGTGTCCCAAATTGGGAGAGTGACTTTCACTGGCCAGTCTTATGTTTTCTAACCATTCTTTTTTGTAGCCATTTCTCTCACTCTTACACATTATCTGCCTCCCTAAATCTTTGATCTATCACTAAAGGAATTTTTTTTGTTCGGTTTTGTTTGGTTTTTTACAAGCCAGATTTCATTTTTAAATGGTCAAAAATGATGCAAAGCAGATTAGAATCCCCCTTCCCATCATACGTTTGATAAAGAGCTAAACTTCCAGGCTCATGATGATCCGGTTTCATCTTCACTAGAAGCTACCACCTCTTTCTTCACTACTTCAAGAAAAGAAAAGAATTCTCTGGCAAATTCCACAGCCCCCAAAGTGTCTGATCTTAATCTGCAAATTCAGGTCCAATTCTACATCTGTAAATTCGTACACTGCCAATTTAATCTAGAAATTCTCACGGGTATCTGGATTTGCTAGAAAGACAAACCTCCAAATTCTCTACCAATTCAGGTGGAGTGTCTTAGTTAAGTCCAAAACAGTCTGAAAAGTTACCCCAGTTTTGTGAGATTTCTGTAACTGAGCAACAAAATGGCAGATAAAATTCAAAACTATTACAGTAGGCTTCCGATAATCCGGCACCTTTGGGATCTAGGTGGTGCCAGATTATTGTATATGCCAGAGTATCGGGAGGTACTCTGGCGTGGGGCTGTCATGGGTCTGCCGGACCCGCACTGGGTCCGCCGGACCCGCACTGGGTCCGGGGGCTGGGCAGGGAATGGAGCAGCGAGGGGCGAACCATCCGCCATTTTGCAGGAAGATGGGGGAAGCCCCATGCCGCCGCCAAGAGTTTCCAGGAGGGGAGGGGAGCAGGCTCCCCACCCCCCAAACTGCAGTAGTTATCCCCAAGCAGGGGGATGAGGGGTGGAGCTGCGGGACCAACCAGGCAGCACCCCAGCTGCTCTGCTTTGCAGCTTCCCCAAGTCTGCCGCTCATCAGTTTCAGCAGTGGCAGCGACAGACTTGGGGAAGTGGCGCAGAGCAGAGCAGTTGGGGTGCTACTGGGTTGGTCCCGCAGTGCTGCCCCTCACCACCCTGCTCGGTGCCCGGCAGCATCCCAGCTGCTCTGCTCTGGCTGCTTCCCCAAGTCCACTGCTGCTGCTGCTGCAACTGATGAGTGGCAGACTTGGGGAAGCTGTGGAGCAGAACAGCTGGGGTGCTGCCAGGTGCGGAGCAGGGAGGTGAGGGGTGGAGCTGCGGGACCAACCCGGCAGCACCCGAGCTGCTCTGCTCCGCAGCTTCCCCAAGTCGGCCGCTCGTCAGTTTCAGCAGCGGACTTGGGGAAGAGACACGGAGTAGAGCAGCTGGGGTGCTACCGGGCACCGAGCAGGGGGGTTAGGGGCGGTGCTGCGGGACCAACCCGGCAGCGCCCCAGCTGCTCTACTCTGCGCCGATTCCCCAAGTCTGCTGCTGCCGCTGCTGAAACTGATGAAGAGGGGACTTGGGGAAGCTGCGGAGCAGAGCAGCTGAGGTGCTGCCCAGTTGGTCCCGCAGCACCGCCCCTCACCCACCTGTTGGCGCCCGGCACCACCCCAGCTGCTCTGCTCCACAGCTTCCCCAAGTCCACTGTTGGTCAGTTTCGGCAGCAGCGGACTTGGGGAAGCGGCATGGAGCAGCTCCAATTGTCCAGCTGGCCAGAGCACTTGCAGGTTCCAGTTGGTGCCGGACTGTCGGGAGTGCCAGACCACTGGATGCCGGACAATTGGAGTTTTACTGTACAAAGTAATACACATTGGAAAACATAATCCCCAATTATACAGCCCAGCACTGTCTGTAGTTAGCAGTTATCAGTCAAGAAAGATCATGAAGTCGTCTGCTCCACCTTCAGCAGGAGTCAAAAAAGCTAACAGAATGTAAGCAACCATTAGGAAAAGCACAGATCATAAGACAAAAAAAATAATGACTCTTTATAAACCTATGGCACACCACATCTTGAATATTACATGCAGTTCTAGTCACCCAATGTCAAAAATAATAAAATTGGAAAAGTTACAGAGAAGGACAACAAAAATGATCATCAGCTTCCATATGAGAAGAGGTTAAAATGACTGGGACAGTTCAGCTTGGAAAAGAGATGACTAACGGGATCTATGATAGAGGTCTATAAAATGAAAGTGAAAAAGAAAGTATAGTTAACTCTTCCCATAACACAATTTCACTAGGTGATCCCTAGTTCTGATCAGGCAGCAGGTTTAAAAGAAAAGGAAGTACTACTTCACACAATGCACCCTCAGCAAGTTCGCAGATGACACTAAGCTAGGGAGAGAGGTAGATACACTGGAGAGCAGGGATAGGGTCCAGAGTGACCTGGACAGATTAGAGGATTGGGCCAAAAGAAATCTGATGAGGTTCAAAAAGGACAAATGTAGAATCCTGCACTTGGGACAGAAGAATCCCAAGAATTGTTACAGGCTGGGGACCGAATGGCTAAGTAGTAGTTCTGCAGAAAAGGACCTGGGGGTTACAGTGGATGAGAAACTGGAGAGGAGTCAACAGTGTGCCCTTGTAGCCGAGAAAGCTAATGGCATATTGGGGTGCATTAGGAGGAGCATTGCCAGCAGATCCAGAGAAGTGATTATTCCCCTTTATTCAGCACTGATGAGGCCACATCTGGAGTACTGTGACCAGTTCTGGGCCCCTTCCCCCCACCCCACTATATGAAGGATGTGGATGCATTGGAGAGGGTCTAGCGGAGGGTGACCAAAATGATTCAGGGGCTGGAGCGTATGACCTATGAGGAGAGGCTGAGGGAGTTGGGTCTGTTTACTCTGCAGAAGAGAAGAGTGAGGGGGGATTTGATAGCAGCCTTCAACTTCCTGAAGGGAGGTTCCAAAGAGGACGGAGAAAGGCTGTTCTCAGTAGTGACGGATGGCAGAAAGAGGAGCAACGGTCTCAAGTTACAGTAAGGGAGGTCTAGGTTGGATATTAGGAAAAACTATTTCACAAGGAGGGTGGCAAAGCACTGAAATGGGTTCCCTAGAGATGTGGTGGAATCTCCATCCCTAGAGGTTTTTAAGTCTCGGCTTGACAAAGCCCTGGCTGGGTTGATTTAGTTGGGATTGGTCCTGCCTTGGGCAGGGGGCTGGACTTGATGACCTCCTGAGATCTCTTCCAGCCCTATGATTCTATCTGTGGAACTCATTGTTGGGGATGTTGTGAGGGCCTTAACTATAATTGGGTTAAAGAATTACATAAATTCATGAAGGATAGGTCAGCAATGGCTCACAAACTCACTCTCAAATAATATTGCTCTGGGGTGAGCATAACCTTCTCCCTTCATTTAAAATGATTGCAAGAAATAATTAAGTTCCTTTATGCAACCAAAAAGCTGAAATAGCAAATCTGCACCAAAAACATAGGCAGGTGTAACTGCCCAAAACAAAAGCACATGTAGAGTGCATCTGTGGAGGGCTTTTGGTTGCTACTGTTTGAGCAGAGGTATGTCTGACAGGAAAAGTGAGAAAATACTGGACAGACAGAACAGGGGCAGAAAAAACCCAAGGAGACACTCAGAAAAAGCAGTGGTAACATGGCTTTGAGAAAAGTTTAGAGTTTTTATTATATGTGTTGACTGGAAAAGGGGCATGGAACTTTGAGTGAAGACATTCACTTGTTTTGATTTCTGTTTTGTTCAGGGAGACAGGACTTTGATGTAATCCTGCTTATTCACAAAAGAACACTTGACTTGAAAATCACTGCCAAATAATTTCTTTTGCTAAATGGAATAACCTGCAAGTAGTAACATTTTTGGCTAACTCTTTGTATCAAGAGGATTAACACCAGTGTCACAAATGGAATCCACTTTCAAGGAATAGTAATTGTGAGCCGGTCGTAGTCTTGTTCCAGGATGGAGCAATTGATGACACTTACAGAAAAAAGGAATTAAGATAAGACCTAAAATAGTAGCTAGATACAAGAGGAATTAAAGCAACAGCTGGAAGCCTTCCAGAGAGATGACCTGTAATCAGACAAATCTTTGTTCAAGCAGCAGTTCTACCTCTTCAAGCAAGTCAGATTATCTGTTCAAGAATTCCTCCTAAACAGTAAAAGCTAGAACCACCAAATTTAGTATATAACTTCCTCTTATAACTTAAAGCAAGGTCAGGATTTGGTTGTGCGAGGGGAGATGCCGAAGCGCCCCTTACCCCGAATGCATATAGGGATGCATGAAACCATTCAGCAGAGAGACAGAATTACCAAGCAAGTGACGGGGCTGGCCGGCCAGGGGATTGCCCCATCCTGAACTTCCCCAGCCCCAAGCCTCCTACCCCTCCTGGTGCCCTTTAGGGAGGGCATGGGAGCTGCAGCTCTCCCTCCACTCTCAAATTTGTACAGGAACATTGCTGACTGTTCCCTTTTGTGCACTTTCATCTGGATCCCTGACAGTTTGCCCCATTCCTCAATTCTGGTTAGGGAGTACAGACAAACCTGGACCTGCCCCAGTTGTGCACACTGAAGCTGCAGTGGCCATAAAAAGGCACTTTTCGCCTGGTCCCAAGATGCTGGTGTGAGAAGGGGATGGGGTTGTCCTCTCTCCCTGAGGAAACCTACATACTGAACCCCTCATCCCCCTTCCTACCCCAGAGCAATGACTTAAAGAAAATCAAAAATTGAGTTAAGGACCAATCAACTTCTGGTAAATCTTCTAGCATTAAATACTTGTTTAATGCTAATTGTTCAATTTCTGTAGTTGCCACCATGTTGTTTTCATGACCACTATAAATAATTGGTACATGTAATCCAGTCAAGCATTCTTATCAATGAAGATGTGAAGACCTCCAAGAGGTTGTCATTTTGCATTCCCCAACAATGAGTCATGGGTTGTGTCTACCACATTAACAGGGCTCGCCGAACTGCAGCAAGCCCCGCACGCCAGCCGCTGTCCAACAATCTGCGCATGCGAGGATCGCCTGAACCCAGCTCTTCCGGGTTGTAATCTACTCGCCCGTGTCAAGCCCTGCACATTAACATAATGGACTGCCTCTAAAAATCCACTGAAATTCTGCCTCAGCACAAATTCCATGTCCAGTATGAAATCAGTTCTGAAGGCTCCACTGCACTTGCAACAAATCAAACCCAGGTTGATGTTAAGCGCAAATTGAGACAATAGTTATTTTGTCACTTTCTCTGCACACTATGAAGCTGCCACATGTCCTCTAATGTAAATCCCTCACCCAGTAAACTTATTCATAACAGGCAATGTAAGGGCAGACAACATGAGTGCAGATAACCAAGTCGTTAACAGTAGATGTGGCACATCTCACAATTTTGTCACAAGCTTAGCTAAGCTTTCCTCTCAGCAAACATTAGACAGAACAGCATTGCAGATAAAGCAGTAACTATGGTAGAGGACAAGATTCAAAGGGGGTAACAATGTTAGTCTGTATCTGCAAAAACAATGAGGGGTCCCAAGGCATCTTAAAAACTAACATTTATTTGGACATAAGCTTTCATGGGTAAAAACCACTTGATGCATCTGAATGGTTTTTTACCCATAAAAGCTTATCGCAAATAAATATGTTATTCTTTAAGGTGCCACAAGATTACATTTTGCATAGTAGAGGAGTAGATTTAAGTGTTCCTGAAATAATGTGTGGTAGAATGAAGTTGTACACCTATTATATTTGTGGGAGACAAGCGAGTCCCTATTGGAGTACCAGAATATCAGAATGCCAAGGTTGAAGTATGTAACATTTGGGTGTTGATACCATATATCATCTCAGCCACTGATGAGGAAAATGTCCATAAAATGTGAGCCACACTCTGGAAAAGCATGCATTGGATTTTTTTTTTTTAGAGAATACCTGTAATGCTGATAGTCATTATGAATTGTAATGTGAGAGAGCTGGTATTCAATGTTGATTGGCTATTACATTTGAGTTCAACAACCACAACAGAGCCATGCATTGACTTGGGAGAAATTCTGTATGTATTGCTGTTGCTTACAGCCAGACCTTATTACATAATCTTGGCATTAGCCATTTCAATCCCCTGCCTTAAGTCTGTATTTGTTCAATTTCTCTAAATTAAACCTTTTGCTGAAGGGAGTATCAAATTCCTCTCTATGGTCAGTTCAGCAAAAATGCATTTGGAATTTGTAAGTCACACAGTTTGAGATGGAAACCATTAGAAAGTTGTCAGGCTTTGAGAGAAATGAGAAGTGCTCTTAGGCAAATCTCTGAAATACCTTGTCAGATTTCCCTCAAACTTCACAGAAAAAGTCCATCATTGAGAATGACCCTGCAAATAAGTTTTCAGGGAGAATGGTTACACTTTAGCAAGCAGAGGAAAACACTAGCTTTATAAGGGAAAGGGAGTTTAAACTGTAACTATGGGTGAGCCTGCACAGCTACATAATATTTGGTAGTTCTTTTGTCACCACATGCCCCAGGCAAAAGAAACCAAATTCTAAAACAAGGCTTGTTGGAACAGGGCTGTAGACAACCCCACTATTACAGTAACAGTCCCACTGTCCCTACCTGCAACAATTCCTATTGTGCTTTTACCTTGGGCTCTGATATAAATAAGTGGTAATAAGACAACAATCATGTAAGATTTGGCAATAGAGGAACAGGCTGCTACCAAGAGCTAAAATTTCACAAAAGTTCCTACTCCACAGACTGTTAGCAGGCAGAGAAGCACACTCCCCAATAAAATAAAAAACAAACAAGTGTTCCACAATGATACCACCAGGCGCTGCGTCGTGACAGTAATAACCAACCAGGGTGCTTCATGAAAATCTCCATCCATGTAATGAGTCTGAGATTCAGAAAGCTCAGTGGGAAAATCTTGCATCAAGATAATATTAAAACCAGGGGTGCCAGCATTAACTCAATACTATATACAAACCTGTACAAAATTAAGACTGGGATAAGCTGAGAGCAGCATCACTTAGAGGCCACATCTCCCTCACCAGGAAAAAAAAGACCTATAAGAATCTCAGCTTTGCAAAAACATTGAATAACGAGGACAGATACAGTAAGAAAACTACTCTTCCAGAAGTTGGCCAGAGGGAACAGCCATAAAACTCTCCCCCTCTTAAAAAGTATTCCCAGTGAAAACTGTTTTCCTACTTTTGGGAGATGTGCCTATACAACACAATAGGAATCATTCCTTAAAAGCTGGCTTATAATAAAGCAATTTGAAACTGTCAAAGAACCTGTTCGTTAACATATTGACCATAGTACAGGTTGCACCTCTATAAATGGGACTCTTTGGTCTGGCAACATCCGTGGTCCAGCAGGATCATGGATGTTCCAGGGTCAGAGTCCCTAAGCGCTGGGGGGAGGGGGAGGGGAGCCCCGCACGATGCGAGGGAGAGGAGCATGCAGCCCAGTTGGGTTGCGCAGGGGAGGGGATAGGAGCCAGTGCATGTGACCAAGCTGGACTGTCTCAGGAGCCGGGGAGCCCAACAGATGGCTCAGGTGGGCTTCAGGAATGGGGGGCAGGAAGGCCAGTGTACAGCCCAGCTGGGTTGGGGGATGAGGCAGGGAGGGCAGGAAGCCTAGCACGCCATGAACCTGGACTGCTGGCAGGGGGGTGGGCCAGCAGCCTGGTGTGGTGGCAGGGGAGGGGTGGGGACAACAGAGGGCTAGAAATGACCTTCCCAGTCCAGCAAAATCCCGCCTCTCGGATGCTGAACCAGGCAGGCCCAACCTGTACTCACATAGCACAGAACCTCACATACAGTGTCACATCTTCAGCATTTGTTTTATGTTTATTATGAAACGTAAATACTACACTCTTATTCTAGAAGCTCTATGACTATTCAATTGGGAAAAATCAGGTCATTCCACTTTATTTTTTTATCTTCCAAGTGTCCAAACACATGCCAAGAACCGCAAAACAAAATGCAATGCATCTACACCACAGAGCACACAATCGAAAAATTGACATAAGCTGATTGCACCAAAAGAGGGAGGAGGAATCAGTAAAATTGGACATATTACCAAATAAAACAGGATGATAAAGATCCAAGTTTCATTGCTTCTACGGCCTAAAGTGACTACTGTTATCTCTAGTCTGACCTCCTACATAACACATGCCACAGAACCTCTCCAAAATAACTAACAACAAATCTTGATTTAAATATTGTCAAACCATGACCCTTTGTGAATTGTTCCAATGGTTAATTAATCTCACCATTAAAAACGTACATCTTATTTCCAGTCTGAATTTGTGTAGCTTCAATTTCCAGCCATTGGTTCATGTTATACCTCTCTCAGCTAGACTGAAAAGCTTATTAATAAATAGTTCTTTGGTTAAGTACTTACAGACTGTAATTAAGTCACACCTTAATCTTCTCTTTGTTAATCTAATCTAAACAGAGTTCCTTGAGTCTGTCACTTTAAGACATTTTCTAATCTTCTGATCATTTCTGTGACTCTTTTCTAAACCCTCACCAAATGTATCAACATCCTTCTTGTATTGTGGATACCAGATTCTGACAGTGGTTTCACCAATACCAAATACAGAGGAAAAATAACTTATTTTCTCCTATTTAAGATTTCCCTATTTATGCATCCCAGGACCACATTAGCTGAAAATCAATTCCCAGTATAATGGTTTGGAAAAATGGGCTGAATATCCAGGACGATCCAAAATGTTTTTTCAATGACAGCACCCAAGAACAGAGCCTCCAAATGCAAGTATGGCCTACATTCTTTGGTCCTAGATGTATACTCACACTTTCTACAGATGAACATTCCCCAGACTGGGTTTTAAACTTCCAGGATCCATGCTAATAAACAAATCTTAACACTTTTCTGGCAAAAACAGCTATTGGGTTTAATAAGGTTTTATGCATACAGATCTGAATAGTGCAACACACAAAGATATTTAGGCACCTAAGTCCCAGTTTTGGCTCCAATGCAATCCACAAAACTCATATCAAACCTCATAGACACTTACACCAACTCAATGCTTAAAAGCCTTTGGGATTAAATTTTTTCCTTATTGACTAAGTTTCTGTCTCTGAGCAGGCACACTGCTGCCTTGTTTTAGGCATCTGGACAACTTTCTTCCCACCTAAGCCCCAAAGTGAATCATAAACCAAAGCAAGATAGTTTTTCAGCTGCATAACCTGCATGCAGGTCTGATTTATAAGCAACCTAACCAATCTATAAGCATGCCTAACAAATTGGGTCCCATTCAAAAGCTGTCCAGAGGAGATGACAGTAGTGGTAGAAGTTGCCCACCTTATAACTTTCAACTCAGTCATTAGAGCACTTACCCAGAACATGAGAAACATGGGTTCAACTCCCCCTCTCTACTATGCCAGACAGAAAGAAGTGAAACTCCTGTTCAAATCACTTCTTTCAATCTGGCAGAGGAGGGTGAATCGAACATGGGCCTCCTGCATTCCAGATATATATTCGAACCACTGAGGTAAATTAGACGGGCACCACCAGTTCGCTCTTTGTTATTGGAGAAAGACAAGTGCTTAATTCATGCCTGCAAGAAATACATTAAGGCTATGTCTACACTGGCGGCTTATTGCGCAAGATGAAAATGTCCACACGGCCATGTGCGAGCTGTGCTTTTGCGCAAGAGCGCCCATGGCAGTGTGGACGCTCTCTTGCGCAAGAAAGCTCTGATGGCCATTTTAGCCATAGGGCTTTCTTGCACAAGAAATCCCTGCTGAGCGTCCACACTGCCCTCTTGCGCAAGAGGGCTTACACCTGTTAAAAAGAGTATAGCTCTTGCGCAAGAGCAGGCGAGCAGTGTGTACACTCTGCGAATTATTGTGCAAGAACGGCCATACTTGCGCAAGAAGCCACGGGTGTAGACACAGCCTAAGTGACTAACCAACTTGACTCCATGTAGTAGGAATAGTTAGTTTCCTCACTGCTGCCTAGACTTCAGCACCTATCTCAACCAAAAATGTAGTACACACTCTCTCCTTAGCACATCTAAAAGGCTAGGATAGGCAGCTCCCTGCCTAGCATGCTAGTTTTTATGGATCATTTTCTTGGACACCTACTTCTTCCCATAAAGGCTACGTCTACACTGGCCCCTTTTCCGAAAGGGGCATGCTAATTTTCAACTTCAGAATAGGGAAATCCGCGGGGGATTTAAATATCCCCCGTGGGATTTAAATAAAGATGTCCGCCGCTTTTTTCCGGCTTGGGGAAAAGCCGGAAAAAAGCGTCTAGACTGGCCCGATCCTCCGGAATAAAGCCCTATTCCGGAGGATCTCTTATTCCTACTTTCTTCCCTCCTAAGCCCCAAAGTGAATCATAAACCAAAGCAAGATAGTTTTTCAGCTGCATAACCTGCATGCAGGTCTGATTTCAAAGTAGGAATAAGAGATCCTCCGGAATAGGGCTTTATTCCGGAGGATCGGGCCAGTCTAGACGCTTTTTTCCGGCTTTTCCCCAAGCCGGAAAAAAGCGGCGGACATCTTTATTTAAATCCCCCGCGGATTTCCCTATTCTGAAGTTGAAAATTAGCATACCCCTTTCGGAAAAGGGGCCAGTGTAGACGTAGACTCATAGACTCATAGACTTTAAGGTCAGAAGGGACCATTATGATCATCTAGTCTGACCCCCTGCACAGTGCAGGCCACAGAATCTCACCCACCCCTCTTAGAATAATCCTCTCACCTATGTCTCAGATATTGAAGCCTTCCAATACTTTGAAGGCCCCAACATGCAGAGAGTCCTTCAGCTGTGATCTGTGCCCAATGCTACAGAGGAAGGCGAAAAACCTCCAGGGCCTCTGCCAATCTACCCTGGAGGAAAATTCCTTCCTGACCCCAAATATGGCGATCAGCTAAACCCTGAGCATGTGGGCAAGACTCACCAGCCAGACACCCAGAAAGTTCCCTATAGCAACTCCTATCATCCCTCCATTGACCTATTTCCAACTGGAAATGAATGGTCAATTAGTTACCAAGATCATGTTATTTCATCCAACCATCCCCTTATCATAGAATCAGAACTGGAAGAGACCTCAGAAGGTCGTCAAGTCCAGCCCTCTGCTCTAGGCAGGACCAATCCCATCTAAATCAACCCGGCCAGGGCTTTGTCAAGCCGAGACTTAAACACCTCTAGGGATGGAGACTCCACTACTTCCCTAGGTAACCCATTCCAATGCTTCACTACCCTCCTAGTAAAATAGTTTTTCCTAATATCCAATCTGGACCTCTCCCACCACAACTTGAGACCATTGCTCCTTGTTCTGCCATCTGTCACTACTGAGAACAGCCTCTCTCCATCCTCTTTGGAACCTCCCTTCAGGAAGTTGAAGGCTGCTATCAAGTCCCCCCTCACTCTTCGCTTCTGCAGACTAAACAGACCCAAGTCCCTCAGCCTCTCCTCGTAGGTCATATGCTCCAGACCCCTAATCAATTTGGTAGCCAAATTGTGTAGAAAGATAAAGAGCCTAACTCATGTGTGTGGATTATTGTGATGTTCTTGTGATCTTTTTAGGCATCTCATTGCTTAGTACTGCAATGTCTAAGTCCACAGATCCAAACCTAGCAGACAATCTGAAACTGTCCATTTCAGAATTACATCTCACAAATATTGCAATTGAAAATTATTAGCCATGCTCCATGCTTGTTATTAGCCAGCATCCTTTCCCCAGTTGCCACTTTTTTACCCACATCAGATGACTACACCAATGGAATCACTCCCCTATTCAGCCACCCCATCCCATCCACTGTGGTCGGACTCCTCACACCTACAAAGTATACATGTACCGAGTGACTGGAGACCTTCAGGGCAAGTGTCTTATGACAATGTGGTATGCATGCACAATACACTATTTTCAAGTGTGCAGTTTGTATTTCAAAGTCAAGATGCTAAGTGACATTTAAGGCTACATGAGATCTTTGGAAAACATTAGCAGCAATTAAATTCCTCTCACCTCTACAGAGCATCATTGGAGAAACCCTGAAAGTAAGGCTGACTGAGAAACGAAACTTGCTGCTCTAACCCCGACAGAAATAGCCTGGGTTAAACCTGCCCAGGTATGTCTGCCCCAAGTGCTGCCGAACGGAGCTAGCGCCTGGCAACTGCAGCGAAAGTGAAACAAGCTGCAAGCGAACTAGGGAGGCCGAGACTCGCAACACCCCAGGCGGGCGCAAAATGCCCCTGGCGCGCGCGGAGCCCGGGAGGGGGGGCTGAGCCCCCGGCCCACGAGACGCCGCGACTGTTCCCGCCCCGCCCTCACCGCCAGGTCCTGGGGCACCGCTCCGCTCATGGCCCGCACGGTGCCGCTCCGCCAAGCCCGCGAGGGCAGGGCAGGCCCCGGCTCCGGCCCCGCCGCTTCGCCGTCGCTCGCGCTGGCCGCCAGGAGCAGCAGGAGCCGCTTCCCCACCGGGGAAGCCGCCGCGTCCGCCATCCCCGCCGGGCAGGAGCCTCGGGAGCCGCCCCAACGGTCGCCGCCGCCCCGAGACACCGAGCGAGCGGCCGCCCAGCAGTGGGCCTCTCCGTCCGAGCGCCGCCCGCCGCGATCCCGGCATGCACTGCGACGGCCCCCGCGCCCCCTTCCTCCTCCGCTCCCAGCATGCCCCGCACGAGCCCGACCCCTCCCGGCATGCACCTCGCCAGCCCCGGCGTGCCCTGCGCGCCTGCCGAGCGTTGCCCTGGTGCGGCCGGGGGCCTGCGCAGACTCAGCCGCCAGCGGGACCAGAGACACGGGCCGGCCGCGCTGAGGTGCGTCCGCGGGCGGGAGTCGCGCTGCCCGCCCCAGCCGTGTCCCTCCGGGGGCCGGGCGCCAGGCTGCCTCAGGCGGAGGGGAAGCAGCCGGCCGAGCCCAGGCTGTGAGCTCGGCCCCCCCCGGGCCCCCACCCGGCTCCGGGGCATCTGTGGGGGCTGGGGCTGGGCTGTAAGCTCAGCCCCCCCCGGCTCCGGGGCATCTGTGGGGGCTGGGGCTGGGCTGTGAGCTCGGCCCCCCCCGGCTCCGGGGCATCTGTGGGGGCTGGGGCTGGGCTGTGAGCTCAGCCCCCCCCGGCTCCGGGGCATCTGTGGGGGCTGGGGCTGTGAGCTCAGCCCCCCCCCGGGCCCCCACCCGGCTCCGGGGCATCTGTGGGGGCTGGGGCTGGGCTGTAAGCTCAGCCCCCCCCCGGCTCCGGGGCATCTGTGGGGGCTGGGGCTGGGCTGTGAGCTCAGCCCGCCCCGGGCCCCCCCGGCTCCGGGGCATCTGTGGGGGCTGGGGCTGGGCTGTAAGCTCAGCCCCCCCCCGGCTCCGGGGCATCTGTGGGGGCTGGGGCTGGGCTGTGAGCTCAGCCCGCCCCGGGCCCCCCCCGGCTCCGGGGCATCTGTGGGGGCTGGGGCTGGGCTGTGAGCTCAGCCTCCCCCCGGCTCCGGGGCATCTGTGGGGGCTGGAGCTGGGCTGTGAGCTCAGCCCCCCCCGGGCCCCCCCGGCTCCGGGGCATCTGTGGGGGCTGGGGCTGGGCTGTGAGCTCAGCCCCCCCACGGGCCCCCCCCGGCTCCGGGGCATCTGTGGGGGCTGGGGCTGTGAGCTCAGCCCCCCCCCGGAACCCCCCCGGCTCGGGGGCATCTGTGGGGGCTGGGGCTGTGAGCTCAGCCCCCCCGGGCCCCCCCCCCCGGCTCCGGGGCATCTGTGGGGGCTGGGCTCCAGGGCCCCTCCCAGTTCTATCTCCACAGGAGTGTCCGAGTCCAGACACCGTGCAGATGGGAATGTGGGACATCCAAGGCCAGCGGGAGATCAAGGAGACAAGGGGCATGTGGGGTCGGGGAGGATGCTGAAGTGATGGCAGTATGGGAGAAAAGGAGTTGGAGGGACACAGGAATGTCAAAGCTGGTGTGGGAGAGGAGAAGGGTAAAATATGGGAGGGGCTGGAGTCTTGGTAGGGCAAGAAGAGAACAAGGGTTGCCAACCATCAGAAAATTTACAGGCAGTCCATAAAAAATTAGCTGAAATTTTATATCTGTAAAAAAATTTAGGAGTCCATAAATTTCATAAAAGTGCCATACAATTTCAAAAAACAGCAATTATTCAATAGCAATGAAATGTCTTCTGTGCTGCTTCAGCCATTTTACTGCAGAGCAGTGGAAATTGGACATTTTAGTTTCTTTAGCTTAATGGTTGAGGTGACGTAACATGAATCATGTTATCCACTAGATGTTATCATCTACGTTATCCCACCAAGTTAGCGTCCGCACATTGGCAATTTATGTAATTTAATATTGTTTACCATTAAAGTTTACAATGTCAAAATCTATGAGAAGAATGGATTGTGCCAAAGAGAATAACGAGTCCAATGACTCGGGTGAATTATCGCCTGATGAAGAGCCAGTTATTAAGAAATCAAAAGGTAGAGCATGCGTGTTTTCATCCAAATGGCTAGGAAAGGGTGAGTTCAAAGACTGGATTTGCATAGACAGTGAAAGCAAGCACAGCACCAAATGCATTTGGTGTATAAAGCTGTTCAGGATAGCTTCTGGTGGAGTACGAGATGTTCGTAGCCATGCTGCAAGCAGTAGGCACCAAAGCATAATGTCTGCAAGATCTAGCCGTGGATTTACGAGTTTCATTGCTAAAGTTAATCCAACAGCGACTAATCACCAGAAGATGGTCACAGAATGTGAATTAAAAGTAGCAATCTTCTTAGCCAGACAAAACCTACTACTGAGTTTGATGGATGAAATCTCAGATAATGTTGCTGATTGGTTTCTTGATTCCAGAATTATATAGGTTTCACTTGCAGAAGAACTAAAGCATCCATGATGATTAAAAATGTTGTAGCAAAAAAGACCAAAGAGGAATTGTGTACCAACCTGAAATATTGCCAATAAACTCTCCACTCCTATGCTTGAAGGATTAATAACTGTCAGAAATTAAACTGGGACAATTACTTCAGCTATGGTTAACAGTGTCAGTGTTCGGATGTATGAACACGAAATGGAAAACTTCCAGGACCATGACTAACTAAATGAAAGTGAGTTAAATGGCATATTGTTCTTGTGATGTATGAATTATAACAATTACTTTTCACTTTTGGCCATTTACATCGTCTTAATATAGTATAAAAAGTATGTCCGTAAAAAATGTGTCCGTAAATTTTTCCTATTTTGTCCGTAAATGAAATTTCTGTGGGTTGGCAGCCCTGGAAGAGCATCAGCATAGTGTTCTAAGGGTGATGGGTCTGGAGGTGGGGGAGCCCCTTTACCCTCGCCCTGCACGAGCGTACCACACTTTGAAGTGCCGCGCGCTCCTCACAGGACGGAGGGGGAGGGCGGAGGAATCTTTGTGCATTCCTCCCGTCCCCAGGCCAATCAGGGCTTGGGGGAGCGCATGACCTCTCCTCCTGCCCTGAGAGGGGCGCATGGCACTTGAAAGGGCTGCGTGCTCCTGGCAGGGTGGGAGGAAGCTTCATGCGCTCTCCTGCCCCCAGACCATAATTGGCCTGGGGCAGGGGAGCGGCAAGGCCTGCACGGGCTGGATCAACCCAACTGGTGGACTGGATGTGGCCCATGGAGGCCCTTTTGCCCACCCCTGGATTAGAAGTGAATCAGTTGTTCCCCATCCCTTTCCCTGTACAGGTTGAACCTATCTAAAAATCTCAAATGAGAAGGCAAATTAATAACAATATTAAAACAGTCATATAATTTATTGGGGCCTGAATAATGATTTTTGAATATTGGGAGCTGGAAGTACTAGACACTTACTGATTATAAGGTATTGACAGTGTAGCATTGAACTGGGATGATTCTGGGATCTCACAGTAATTTATGTATTCATAAAGGCATTTACTTTGGAATTAAGGCACTGATGTCCTCTCATTATAAGCTTTTGTTTTCATTCAACCCTCTTGTAGAATACTGCAAAGCATAATCCCATCTCCTCTACTTTTCAATATACACGGGAGATTTCTATAGGAGAATGGGAGATGCTCAGACTCCTATGCCAATAGGCACATGGCATGCATCTTTTTTTCCTGTAAATGTCGTTAGCATCATCACACTGGCTAATGTAGTGCCTGGAAGAGATAAACAAAGTAATGAATTATCAGCCACTTCACTCCACAACAGAACAAGGAGCTAAGGATAGCAAGAGGGAAAACACTTTACAGCCTTGGTGTCCAACCAGTTCTGAAGCAGTAGCCACTGTCATGGCTACTGCTATAGCGAACTATCCACACTCAACCTGCCAAAAAGCCACGTGTCTAGTGACTAGCATGTTGGATACCAGTTCCCCACCCACCCCCCATGCATCATACAATTCTCTATTCATTCCACTCACATTCTATTTGATTCCGTAAACAACTCAAGGTCTTTGTGCAAAGGGAAAATACTGGACATTTTATTGCTTCTTTGGGATGTACAATATGGTCAAAAGGTTTATTATTCATTATTATTATTATTATTATTATTAAAACAGGAAAAAATACTTCAGTTTGTTTCTTCTGGATGTTTTGTCTGTCCTGGAAAACTCCAGACAACTGCAAAACTTACACTTACTATATTAGAGCTACCAAGAAAATCAAATATTAATTGCAAAAACTAATGAATATTACATGTGTTTCAAACACTTTTATTGTAACATATTTAACTTATTAAACTCAGCTAAAAATGTGTTCTTTGCTTAAAAATGTAAATCAACATTTACCATGTCAACCACTAAGGCTGAAAAAGTTCTCTCAGTGAATGTGAGAGTCATCCAAGGAATCCTCCAACAAAAAAAAGGGAAAAGGAGAGGAATTTTTTCCCCCATTTGAAACACCATTCATGACATCTTTATATATTATAAAGCTGCAAGAAATCATAAAGGCTACTTTGCAGATTATGTTTAAGGGCATAAATGGTCCACCTATACTGGTAAACACTCTTGGCTGCGTCTAGACTGGCATGATTTTGCAGAAATACTTTTAACGGAAAAGTTTTTCCGTTAAAAGTATTTCCGCAAAAGAGCGTCTAGATTGGCACAGATGCTTTTGTGCAAAAAGTGCTTTTGCGCAAAAGCATCCGTGCCCAGTATAGATGAGCTTTTGCGCAAGAAAGCTCTGATGGCCATTTTAGCCATCGAGCTTTCTTGCGCAAAAAATGAAGGTGCCTGTCTACAATGGCCCTCTTGAGCAAGTATTCTTGCGCAAGAGAGCTTATCCCTGAGCGGGAGCGTCAAATTATTTGTGCAAGAAGCACTGAATTCTTACATTAGAACGCCAGTGCTCTTGCTCAAATTCAAGTGGCCAGCGTAGACAGCTGGCAAGTTTTTGCGCAAAAGCAGCCACTTTTCGCAAAATCTTGCCAGTCTAGACGCACCCTCTTCTGTTCTCAGCACCAAAATAGCTTTATTCAAAGCGAAGCTGGTGGTACCCAAGCTGAAGTTTTTGGGAGAAAATTCACCAAAAGGGATCAGAACTAGCCCACACTTAAGTATTTTCAGAATGTCTCTCCTCAATAAAGCAAGTTGAAAAGAAACTGGGCATAATCCACTATAAAGAGTGGAAAAGAAAACAAAACAGCTGATGGAAGAGGTAGGAGTAGAAAACTGGGAAGCATAAACAGAAGTTACAAAGATGATTTGAGGTCTGGAAAATACTCTTTATTAAGGAAAGACATAAGGAGCTCAAGCAATCTCAAACAGAAGGGTAAGAGGCAACTTGGTCACAGGTGCAGTGAAAGCCCTCTGCAAGAAAGTACAAATTGCAGGATACTGATGAAGAAAACAGGGCTCCAACAGAAATTATGTTTAAAAACAAAGGTTCATCTATCTGGAGATATATGTTCAATACTATAGGCTCTTTAACAGAAAAGGCATAATGAAATCCACTGATTGAAACGTGAAGCTAGAAAATGTCAGCTGTAAAGAATTTGGTTTTTTTCTCTAGTACTGTATGTAAATATATTTTAGAGTACATCTGTTCGTCCTTTTGTTCAAGAACTCCTCCTAAACCGTAAGAGCTAGGACCACCAAATTTGATATGCAGCTTCTTCTTATCCTAACTTAAACTAAGGTCAGGGTTTGGTTGTGCCTGAAAAACAGGAAGTGCCTGGAATGGGACCATTTCCCACAACATGAAAAGGGAGGGGCAGAGAGAAGAAAGGGACATGTTACTGAGAGTGGCCATAGGGGCATCTGCAGCACCAAGAGTGTGGCCAGCAGAGTTGGGGCATTATCAGCTTGCCTGCCAGCACACTGGTAAGGAACCCCCAGACACCAAACCTGGAGCCTACCTCCAGAAAGCCTGCAAGCCACACAGGGCAACTGGAGGGGGGAAGCCCCAGAGCCTGCAAACCACAGGAGGAAGGGGGCTGCTAGAGGTGGGGAAGCCCCTTTAGCCTGCCACCTCCCCCCCCCACCGACAGCCTGCAGACTGAGGGAGAACGTAACTGGGGGCACCCTCTGACAGTGGAGTGCTACTCCGGCCTCCTGGGAGGAGCTGCTGCTAGAATACCACCACCCTTGCTACCACAGTTGGCCCCCTCACCCCCCCCCCCCGCTACTTCCCAGACCCCTGCCCTGAGTCCTGCACCTCCCATGTGCCTTGACTTCAGCACCCGCTGTCCTTGGCCCTCTTTTCTCTCTCCCCATGTCAGGAGGCCCCCCATACCTCCCAACTCTTTGCTCTAAGTCACCTACCCTCTGCCCCTCCTCACCCCAGAACTATCACTCCAATCTTCATTTTTTAAAAAGACAATTGAAATAACGCATGTACATTTTTCATTTATTTTTCCAAACAAAAGATATTCCTTCAGTTATAGACCTGAGCAATGCCAGGTACATCTACTAGTGTTAAATATGGAAGAAAAGCCTCCAGGCAACAGCATCAGATAGTTCATCTGCACAGTTCTTGGAAATAATCGTATGTATCTTAACATTAAAAACTGGTTGCCTGTATTTTGTTCAGGCACCTCATCAGAGATCTGTTTGTCTGTTCAAATGCTCATCTTCATTGAAGATGTAGTCCATGGAAAGTTTGAAAATTTAAAAATTAACCAATCTGACTGGACCATAATAAAGCATTTTTTTAAAATAAGGTAGATGTATTCTTTATTCTATCATACTTCAAAACTATCCTGCACTTTGCACTGTCTTACAGAAGGCTTTCACTGCTAATGAGTTTTTGGTAGCTCTCAATTGCATAAATGCTTTATTCCAGAGCTATTACATGGTACAAAATCCTTTGTGCAAAACTTTGGTCAAAGCCACAGTGCTCAAGTGCTTCTCTAAACTCAAGTTTTATCTGTAGTTTGGACCAAGAAGCATGTCGTCATGCTGGATTTTTTTTTCTGCGGGGGGAGAGGGGGAAGCTTTAACAGGCATAGCACTTCTTTAGCTCAACCTTTTATCAAAGCTAGGCTAAAGTATCCATTTCCATTACAGCAAGGACATTCTTGAACTTGCACAGACATAATTCATTATGGCTACGTCTAGACTGGCATGATTTTCCACAAACGCTTTTAACTGAAAAATTTTCCGTTAAAAACATTTGTAGAAAATAGCGTCTAGATTGGCAGAGACGCTTTTCCACAAAAGCACTTTTTGCGGAAAAGCGTCCATGCCAATCTAGACGCGCTTTTGCGCAAAAAAGCCCCGATCGCCATTTTAGCCATCGGGGCTTTTTTGCACAAAACAGTCCTCCCCTGTCTACACTGGCCCTCTTGCGCAAATGATTTGCGCAAGAGGGCTTTTGCCTGAACGGGAGCAGCATAGTATTTCCGCAAGAAGCACTGATATCAGACAGTAGGAAGTCAGTGGTCTTGCAGAAATTCAAGTGGCCAGTGTGGACAGCTGGCAAGTTTTTCCGCAAAAGCAGCTGATTTTGCGGAAAAACTTGCCAGTCTAGACACAGCCTACCAGTATGTTTTTTGCCCTCCTGCTACTCCATATCCTCATCAGAATGCAGATGTATTTTTGCACATGTTTAACTTTCTGTATTCTACTATTTTACTACGGGGTGTGCGCAATAATGCGTGAGGGAGCCCCCAACCCTGCACTTTCATCCCCAGCCAGTAGAGTAGAAGGTTTTATTGTTTCTCAGAGATACAGCGTAGCTTAGGAGCAATGTTAACACAGGAGCCAGGGCAGAGCCTTATTCCTCTTGGGGGGAAGGGGCTTCACCCCCTTCCTTGGTCCAAAACATCCTCACTTCCCCTAGCCCAGCGGAGACTAATCCAACTCCCTGGCCCTACCCCGCAGCCTGGAGACAGTCCCCGCCTATATTCTTTTCTCTCTGTGGAAACAGGGTTATCTGCTCAGGCTGGGACTTAATGTATGGCCAATACACAAGTGAAGTGAGTCATTGGGAATCACACAATACAGCCGGCAGGAACACTGGGTTACAAAAAGTAGACAGCACCCCCACTAGGTCACAGCCCATTATTAATGGGATTCAGACATATAGTACACTTAAATGCATTCATATTAATGAAAGGTGCCAGTGGAGCATAATCCAGTATTTAATCCCTTGAATTTAGAGACTATTAGCAATGCAAGCTTTTCTACCATGTAACCAAGGTCAGTTTTGAGGTACCACATCTTTAAGTCAGGAAAGTTTTAGGTCTGTTTCTTGGTTTTTCTACTGAGATTACTAGTTATCTATGTGTTGGAGAGCGCTTGTGACTGTTAGTTTATTCAAGAACTTCTAAATGGTAAGAGCTAGAACCATCAAATTTGGAATGCAGCTTCCTCTTTAACTTCAAGCAGTCAGGGTTTGGTTGTGCTAGGACAATGGGATATGCATTGAATGCCACTGTTTCTCATCAAATGCAAAGGGAGGGGTGTGATAGCAGGAAGTTATTCTCATGAATGACCATGGGAGCAGTAGCAAGCCCCTCAACCCGGGGGGGCAGCTGGTGGAGCCCCCCACCCCACACACATACCTTCCTTACCCTAAGCCTATCCTCCTCTAGCCACAACTCCCTGCCCTGAGGACCCAAGTAAGCCTTCGAGTAATACCAATAATGGGGAAAAAAATCAGCTATCCATCTTTCAGAGGATGCTAGGATTTGTTTCCTTTTCAAACTCACACACACTCATGCTGAATGAGATTAGTGGTCCAGCTAAGCCTATAGCCCATCTCTGACAGGCCATGTACCCAGAGCCTTCAAAATTGCAATGAAATCCTACAGCAAATTATGGCATAATCTTCCATTAATGGTGGTTTTATGCCCTGAAACACCAGGTTTATAGATCATACTTAAAAATAAAAATAAATATATATACATATATATATAAAAAAATATTTGCCTCACAAATGTCTTTCTTTCTTAATCATGCAAGGCTCTGGATTTCAGTTATACCTTGTGATAGTGAATTCCACAGGTTGATTTTGCTTTGTGGAAATAACTATTCACTTTTCCCCCTAGTATAATCTTGTTCTTGTACTATACGGAAGGGTAAATCAGATTGCCCGATTTACATAGTTCACCTTTAACCCACCTACAGAGTTAAATGACCCTGTATTCCATTGCCACATCTTCACACACACCCTTTCTTTAATCATGGAGAGTCTGGTACCAGCAACTAGCAGGTCCCTCCTTCCAATTCCAATCCCTCCCTCTCTTTATTTGAAATTCTCTCTTCCACAACATATCAAGGATACAAACCACTTTCCATAATAACTTTAATCTAGGGAATCACAGAGTTTGGGTCATTTGCTTGTGAAATAAGGTAAGAAGTGGGAGTGATGAAGCCACTGATTCATACTGATTTCCCAGCTTCCTCCACCACCAAACTGCAGCCACATAAGTTGGAGAACTTTATTAAAATATATCCAAGAAATAAACATTTCTAACAAGAGGCAAGAAAGAATTGAAGTGAGAAAGACATCCATAAAGGGAACATTGATGTAAAGGTTTGTTTACATGCTTTATTTTAAAATGTTTCACAGTTCAGTCATTCTCTACAAAAATATATTTCTGAAACTTTGAATCCTCTATAAAAAAGCTGGTCAGCAGCAGTGAACCCAACAAGCAAATGTACCTTGGGACAGAGCGAGCACCTCCTATAAGCAGATCAGTGTGACTAGGGCACTCCTGCCTCACCCTGGAATAGAAGGTTTTTGTTCTTTGGGATTAAGCTCCATACTCATTTTGAAGGAAGGCAATATTTAAAAAAAATCCTTCCATTGCTCCAGGCTGCATAAAACCTGGGACAGAGGATGGTGGATCAGTGTAACACAAGAGGATGCTATGAAAAGGAGAATGACATGGAGGGGAACATTACTGCTTTAGTACTGGTATCCATTTTTCTATGAGGAGTCTGATCACAACAGCCCCCTTCTTGATAATGGCTAGCTCCAGGCTAAATAATACTAAGCACAGGTACTCTGGGGTACCACTGGAATAGTTCACCAGCACCTGGAGAGCCCTTCTTTGGGATTAGGAGAGGATTCAGCTTCATTTTAAGAAAAAATAAAATCTTGCTTTTGTATCTTCATTATGGCAACTGTGACCAAATAGGAACTCGCTTTTATTTCCAAACATAGGTCCATGTGGTACTGGATATAATGGAATCAGTATCTTCAGGGCTAAGGCTTAAGTCTATCAGCATCCAGAACTGCAGCTAGCAGTCCTCACATTTCCAAATATGTATTCCTAATATACCAGTCTCCATGGTATCTAGGCACGAAATATAAGAATTAAGAGGCTCAGTATCATTCCAGGTGAAATCATCTTCCCCACTCCTCCCTTGGGGATGTTATATTGGATAGGTCTTCAGAGATAATTGTGAGTAAAATAAAAATGCTGGCTCTTAAGTGTCTTGCACTGCATTCTAAAAAAACCCAAGATTAACGAATCCTGTGTTTGGAAATCCCACCCATGGGAATGCCTTAACCTAAAAATAATGTGTCTTCCTGGATCTTTACATAAAAGGTAGTAGTTTCAGTAGCAAGTTGACAAAATTATAGTTGCTGATTGAGAAACCAGTCTAATACAGTAATTACATTTGCAATCAGCTTTCTGAATCCTTAAAGGAACCTTTCTTCTCACTAGACATGCATGCCTATTAGAAATCTACTCTCCCAAATTACAGCCTTGAGTTTTCAGATTTAAGAGTAGATTAGCAAATCATTGAAGGGAAAGAGAAAAATGCTACTTTCACTTCCAATTAGTATTTGTCTGAGCTACAGGCTTTGCTCAAAGATGACTCCTCGTGACACACGGCTCTTACTAACCCTAACTACTGTGCCCCAGTTCAGTCTTCTAAAATCTTGAGCAATCAAGGTATGTGCATTTTAAAACTGGATCAGCATCATCCAGAACACAGAACCTGACTGCCTGCATCAACCTTAACAGCCAGCCCAAATTCATCTTCAAAACCAGAACCCACTGAACTTCAAAACTGTTAAAGGGAAAGCCCAAAAGGGAAAACTGAAGAGTTCCACTCATTGTAAATACTCCTTCCTCCCTGGCCCATTTACCCTGAATTAAAAAGCTACTCCTTGAGATCAGCACAAGTGTACAAAATGAACCAGTATCTGCCAACAGAACTGGAGACTGATTTAAAACTAGAAAAGAAAGAGAAACCCTAAAAACTTACTTGAGAAGTTCTACAGCTTCAAGTCCCCAAACTAAACAATAATATAATTTGGTGGTTCCCCCTACTCCCCACCCAATTACCAGACTCCTTCCTTCAGAAACAAGGGACTGTTTCTCAGCAGAAAACTGAAAAATCCGACCCTTCCTTCATTAGTTATATGCACAGACTGTTCAGCTTCCACACACCCAGCAAGACTTCTGAAGGGCACCTACTTTGAAGTACCCAGCCAACAGGAATAACACATGAACTGCTGTAATCCAAAAGAGATGTCAGCTTTTAGATTATCTAGAAATATTTAAATGTGTAAACTCCAAGAAGGGAGCAGAATTATTTTGAGCAGGCCCAGGGGGATATAAATAGAAGCAATGGGATGAAATGGAAAAAAAAAAAAAAAAGGAATATTAGGAAAATAATTTTGTCATGGAGTCTAGTAAGCTGAAGAATCATCTCCCTCTGGACAGCAGCTTATGCCCCAAAGTGTGGGACACTTAACACTGGAGTAAGATAGAGACCAATCCTGCCCTGGCCTTGTGGGATAGGCTAATGGGGACCTATGTCTCTTCCTTCTCCAATTTCTAGGACCCTAGTATAACATTTCTCTTGTGGATAAATGCATTAAGCAGCATGTGAGGTACAGACATGTGCAGGAACAGCTTCACAATGCTTTAACGTCTGCAGCCTGCCACTGCAACTGTCATTCTTGCTCTTATGCTCATGCCCTGCATTAACATTACAAGAGCAAAACTTCACACTGTCCATTTGCAACAACCCTAGTGGTGCCTGTGCTCAGCGCCACCTGAGTCAGGATAAGCAAGGCAGTGCACAGCACTGCATGTGATCTTTTTCCTGCAATGCAAATCACCTGCCTAACTTCTCTTCAGCTTACTAGTCTTGCTTGAACACTCCCCATTACCTATGCTTCCTGAGACAGCAAGTCACTCCTGAAAATCTGCATGCAGTCTGGTACTGGAGACACTGGGACCTCTCCCTGTTCAGCCAGCTCCTGTTCTGCTGCATTCAAGCCCATGAGGGTGCCTTCCTGTGAAACATAACAGAGGCAGATTCATGGGACACTACATGTTAAACTAAATTTCAATGGGAAGGCAAGGTCACTGCTTCTGCCACAGATAAGGAAAAAGATCCACCAAGAGGTTAAAAACTAAATGTTATAAAATATCTGTTGAAAGGCAAGAACTAATTTTTGCCAGTAATGAAATGCATTCTCCTGCACTGTGTGAACAGGAAACAGTCTCAATGGGGTGTTAGAAAAGATCCTAGCAGGGAACTTGCTCCCGACTTTTTCTGCTGCCAGAGGAGAAAGGAGAGAGAAGATGCTATTGGTCAGCAGGGATTTCTCTGTCTGGGTCCTGTTTGCTTGCCTCTCCAGGGGAAGGGGTACGTGGTGCAGAGTGAGACACAGAGGGCATCCCGTGAGCTACAATCCCCTCCACAACCGCTGGCTCCGGCAGCCCAGGGGCTGCTACTCCCACTACTCCTGGAGGAAACCTGAAACCAACAGAAAACATGTGGAGATTACATGTCTGTCTAAGGAAGATCACTGCAAAGACAAAGGACAACAAAGCGATGCCCTCACCCACATGTTCTGAATTGGCTATCACAGCTCAGAGGAAATGCAAGTCACGATGCTGCACTGAGCAAAGGTCTCCAAACAAAACTGCTCTGAGCTAGGATCACAGTAAATGCCATCAGGACTGAATGGGCTCAGTTATGCATTGATCCAAAAGGCACCTATTCCCAGACAACTACCAGAGCAAAGATCACTTCAGGGTCACAGTCAACACACAGTACATTGAGATTTTGTCTCCGCTAGAAAGTACAGAATGCCCCACACCAATTCACACCCCTGTGAATTCTTCACATACACAAGATGCTGCAGTTCTCCAAGGGGAATGTACTTCTGGTTATACCTCCCTGGGCTGTGACAGGAAGATATTAGCAATTTCTAAGCAAATTTTTCCTTTCTTCCCATTATCCCTGACTGATTCCCTTATGCTATGAGCATTGTAAATGTTGGTAATATGTGCTTGTCATGTTATTGGATTTTAAAGATCATTGCTATACCCATGGGAGGGGGGGGTGTTTGCCCCAAAAGTCTTTACAAAGGGGGCCATGTGAGGTGTCAAATGAAAGCTTGTGTTCTACTGATTCTGTATATGCTATTCATGTACTTGTATAATATGTGTGTGTGGAGTTATAAATATGTACTCTAGGTTGATGCTGGAAAATTCTCTGAGGCAGAGCAATGTGCCAGGAATGCTCGTTCAATGGCTATGCTAATTAGCAAGGCTCCAGGGACAATAGATCTCTAGGTGCCAAGGACACACCCGAGGAATGAATCTGGATGTCTGCAACCAGCCAGAATAAGGATTGCTGGCTTGGGACACAAGGATAGGTCACTGGGCCATGTGACCTGCTCCAGCTTGGAAGAGACCAGGGATGGATATAAAATGCCATGTGGCAATCTCCATTTTCTCTTCAGTTCAGCTACTGATTACAGATGCAGCCTTGCGAGGAACAGCAAGCTGGAAAGAACCGTGGACCCATCCTGACATAGGATGTACACCAGAGACTTTTAAGAGAGCGGTTGTAACATCTCTGATAAGAGCCTGTATCGAGAACTGGGTGATTCGATGCATGTAATGTATTCTCCTTAACAACCGCACTCTCTTGCTTTTCTTTCCTTTAGTGATAAACCTTTAGGCTGTGTCTACACTGGCACGATCTTGCACAAAAACTTGCTGCCTGTCTACACTGGCCGCATGTTATTGCGCAAGTAAACTGACACTAATGTATGAAATCAGGGCTTCTTGCGCCAGAACTCTGACGCTCCCGCTCAGGAATAAGCCCTCTTGCGCAACTGTTCTTGCACAAGAGGCCAGTGTAGACAGGCAACATGAATTTCTTGCGCAAGAAACCCCTATGGTTAAAATGGCCATCAGAGCTTCCTTGCACAAGAGAGCATCTACATTGGCATGGATGCTCTTGAGCAAAAGCACATGCCAGTGTAGACGCTCTCTTCTGGAAGAGTTTTTGCAGAAGAACTCTTCTATGCACCAATGTAGACATAGCCTTAGATTTTAGATTCTAAAGAACTAAGAACGGCCATACTGGGTCAGACCAAAGCTCCATCTAGCCCAGTATCCTGTCTACCGACAGTGGCCAGCACCAGATGCCCCAGAGAGGGTGGACCGAAGACAATGATCAAGCGATTTGTCTCCTGCCATCCCTCTCCAGCCTCTGACAAACAGAGGCCAAGGACACCATTTTATCCGCTGGCTAACAGCCTTTTATGGACCTAACCTCCATGAAATTATCTAGCTTCTCTTTAAACTCTGTTATAGTCCTAGCCTTCACAGCCTCCTCTGGCAAGGAGTTCCACAGGTTGACTACACGCTGTGTGAAGAAGAAATTTCTTTTATTAGTTTTAAACCTGCTCCCCATTAATTTCATTTGGTGTCCTCTAGTTCTTCTGTTTAGGGAACTAATAAATAACTTTTCTTTATCGGCCCTCTCCACACCACTCATGATTTTATAGACCTCTATCATATCCCCCCTCAGTCTCCTCTTTTCTAAACTGAAAAGTCCCAGTCTCTTTAACCACTCCTCATATGGGACCCGTTCCAAATCCCTAATCATTTTAGTTGCCCTTTTCTGAACCCTTTCCAAGGCCAAAATATCTTTTTTGAGGTGAGGAGACCACATCTGTACACAGTATCTGGCCCAGCGTGATCTTGTGAGTAAGATCCAGAGTGTAAATTGACCTGGGACCTGTGGCTGGTTTCTTGGGACCGGAAGAACCCGTTGGGGGTAGGTGAGATTGGGTTCTATAACCCCTCACCTGTGTGTTAGGCCCGGGGCTGATTGCGGCACAGAGGGAGCTGGAGAGTCAGAGTGGTTTTGCTCGTGAGGCTTGAGGCTGGCCAGATGGGCAGCTGGAGCGCTCAGTGTGACTGGTTTGTGACCTATTTGGGAAGGTCTCCAGTCAGGAGCTGTACGGAGCCCCAAGTTTGAGCAATTCGCTCTGAGCAGACGCCCTCAGCAGTGCCCAGACCCGGCCCAGTCAGTCACAGTGCTCAGTTCCAAGAGGTGAGTCATTACCTCATTTCCCCGAGAAACTATCTGCCCAAGATCACACAAGTTTGGGGCCAAAAAATAAAACCCCAGAAACCTATTCTTAGTCTTCTGCCCAATCCACTGGACTGTGATGCCTCACATTTTCCCTCACCTCATGACTGCTCTGTAAGAATGCTGTATGCAGACAATAATTCCATGCTGAGATGCAGAACTTCTTCATTCCCAGGAGTCAGATCCCTTTTCATGGACTCAACAAGCTATCACATACAAACAGGTCCCTCTGTCACTTAACCTTTCAAAATCCTTGCAGGACTGATGCCCGGAAAGTGAATTACATGAGCCACAATTCCTGAACTCCCAGAGCTGGTACAAACCATCACTTTACTTTCAGAGGGCACCTTATTGCTTGTGGGCCAACTAAAGAACCAAAGCTGACAGATTTCTGAAGAAAACTCACCACCATTCATCTTGTAAGAGATATGCTGCCTGGGAAAAGCAATTTTCAGAGGCCTAAGAAAGGTCTCTACACAGGATGCTGGGGTCTTTATGTATTAGATAACCATGAGTAAATGACCTGCACATTAAACAAGAACTCAGAAGGCCTACTTCTCTCACCTGTAAGCCGCAGCTCCATTGAGTTCTGGATGGACAGCTGCAGGATCAATACTGGACCACTGAGCAGCTAACAGCAAATACTCCTTATTAACACAGTTCCTCAAAGTATCAGGTATGTGACCTGTGGTGACACCAAGGGCAGAGGATAGTAGGAGACAAACAGCAAGTGCAGATGCCCAAGGATTTGCACATGAAAGCAGTAAAGAAGGGACCCTAACAGCGCCTCCTACCTCAGTACCATAGGAGAGAGGTGGGGAGAGATCTAAATCAAGACCCTACACACAACGCACTAAGTCTCAAAGGAACTTATACTCAATGAATCAATCATCCCTCCCCATCCCCGGGACCTCAGTGGCTCCTTGTGTAGCACTGCCTGTCCCCACCTTTCACAGAAGATATTGGACACAAATGCTCCCAGCAGAAAATGGGAGCACAATGCAGTAAAGAATCTCTCTCCAGCATTAGTTATAGGTCCCTCATAAGTCAAAGACAATCCATGACTTGTATTCCAGCTCTAGAAATGAGTCAGCGAGCACCATCCCAGCAGACCTAGCTTTAACAAAACAGTCAGGAGTTACTGCGTCATAGCACTGACTCAGGAAATCAATTAATCACTCCCATCCCAGCAGCAGCTGCAGAGCACCAGGCAGACCTGACCTCTCCGGTTACCTGTGATAGCTCTGCGGATCTCTTTAGCTGCATCTTCCCTGGACTCAATGGAAGCCTGCTCACTGTACCAGGCTGTGTGAGGGGTGCAGATCACATTGGGAGCATCTTTGAGGGGCCCCTGAGCAAAGCTATGACGGAAAAACAAACATGTGGTTTCTGCTGGAAAGTGAAATTCCCTGTCTGTCCCCCCCAAGTGTAACAACCACCCAATTGAAACCAGTGCAGAAGAGCCCCAGGATGGTAGTAGGTATGTGGCTGCAGTGTTACCTGAAGGGTTCAGACTCATGCACATCCAGTGCTGTTCCTCTGATTCTCCCTTCCTTCAAGGCTTGTGCCAAGGCCTTCTCATCTACCAGCCCCCCACGGGCTGTGTTCACCAGAAAGCAGCCATGGCGCATCTGGAGGGGGGAAAAAAGAATGTTTGAGAATTCCTGCCTTCCTGTGCAGCCAGGATGCAGTCTGGAGGAGACTGCTCAAAAAAAAGAGCAGAAGCAAAGAAGCCAGGCTCTCCAAGAGCCAATTGGAGGGAAGAACACTTGTCAGTTGGGTCTGTGGATTTAATTCCTAACAAAGGAAGGAGGAAAAGAAGGTCATAGGTTTCCCACCCTAAAGACCACTACCTCTCTCAGCAAATTCCTTGAACAACTGATCAGTGCAAACAGAAGTCACAATTGCATAAAACTGGACTGTTTTTTTCAGGAGGTGCTCAATTCCCAGAAAGCATTGAAAGGCATCAGCAGAGTGGCAGAAAGAGTGTCTGAGACCAGCTTAGCACAGGGTACCATAGATTGGAATCAAGGGGCATTATGAGCACTGTACAAAGGCACTTACAGCACCTTGGACCAAATCATTCCTGGCTTTGCCAAGCATTATCAGTTACTCATTTTAAATGTAATTTGAAGCTAAATCACCTAAAATGTTCTTCATAAATGAAATTATTCAGAGTCAATCTTGTTCATTTCCTAAGAACAAATTTTGCACAGCACAGAGCCCAGACAGCAGGAACCACACAGAAGAGGTAGCAGAATTCACATATTATCAAGCCTCTGTGGAAGCAGCAGTTTTTATTCATTCACTTCTCAAGTGCTTTTAGGGAAAGACAAGCTTCTGGGTGCACCTGTTTGATAGTGAAGTCATTGATGAGGTGATGATTATGTTCATTCAAACTGCAGTGCAATGTGATACAATCACTGTGCATTAGCAAGTCCTGCAGTGTCCCTATTCGCTGTAACCCCAGGGATCGTTCCACGCCATCTGGCAGATACGGATCATAGAAAATCACGTTGAAGCCAAAGGGCTTGGCTCTCAGGGCCACAGCCTGCCCAACTCGACCTTCAAAACAGAAAACATATTAACGTCAAGCAAAATGCAACCCAAGCATAACATCCAACAGGAGTATGGATAAAAGGATCAGGGCTCGACAAATCCGTGTACGTACTCGCCCGTGGCGAGTAGATTTCAGCCGGTCACCCCGTTCACCGGCGGTACGCGCATGCACAGTGCAGGTCTGGCGCATGCGCGGTGCGGGGCTGGCGAGTGGATTTTGCCACGGTTTGTCGAGCCCTGGTCATTCCTAGGGCTCATGGGTTCTACAAGGAAATGACAGAGCAAATAGTGGTCATTTATATAGTTCTGTATTGCTCCCAGTGTAAGAATCAGCCCCCATCCATGCTACAGCAGCCAACTGTACTCAGCTCATTGGAGAAACAAAGAGCTCCCAATGCCAGGTCTGCCCCTTGATCCAAAGGCCCTACAGACAGACTGGGGAGCAGGGGCTGGTACACATGGTGACGTAGCCCTTCCAGTTGTAGTTGTCTGAAGCTTTCCATTTTTCTAATCAGTGGAATAGCAGAAAAGAAGAGATCTTACTATCATGACTACTGCCCAACTTCTGGGAGCAGCAGCATTGCAGCCTAGGGCACTGGTGATATAAGTTAGAAGTCTGATGTTTACAGAATCTAGCTAGTGTTGCACTTGTTAACAGCCACTGTAACTATCTATTTCTGAGCCAGCAAGTGACACCAACATTCTCAGTAGCTTTCAAGGCTCCCTGTTTAGTTTAACAGTCACCATTTCTTACCAAGGCCAATGATGCCCAAAGTTTCACCACGGATACGCACAGCACCTCCTGCCACCTCTCGAATTTGCTCCATGCTTGAGGCTCGGTTTCCTTCCCGCATAGCCTGATGAAGCCAAGTAACCCGGCGATACAGGTTCAAGATGTGACAGAGGGTAGAGTCAGCCGTCTCCTCCACAGAAGAGGAAGGAATGTTGCAAACTGCAATGCCTAGAAAGAGGAGATACAAATGAGATTCCCAGCCTAGCCTATAGCATTTCTGCTGCCAACTCTCCTCATACAACACGATGGCTAAAAGACAGCAATAGTCCTGGAGCATGAGATTAAGGTTGCACACTCTACCAACCCAAATATCCCTGTTTGAGACTTCACCTTTGTATTGGGGTGGAGAAGTTCCCCTCAGTCTTAAGGACAATCTCCTAAAATGCCTTGCTTCTAATTGTACTACCACCACAGAAATGTGGCAAAATCAGAGCAGAGATGTACAAAAAGCACAAGCAGCAGTGTCTAGAACAGGGGTGGGAAGCTGCTCCAGCCCCAACCAATTAACAGGAACAGGTAAGCTTTTACATCCCTAATTTGTATCCTTTCGCCACCGCCCACAAGCAGTTGGAGTATCAATCGCTACTCTCACTCAAACCCAAATTATCTGACATCCTTACTCCATCTATTCCCTGTCCCAGAACGTAGTTACATATCAATCTATTGGAAAGGCATATAGTGATTATTACTAAATATTTGAAATAAACTTGTCCAATAGCTCAGTTCTTTCCTTGTAAACTTAAAAAACAACAAATGGTCCGGTAGCACTTTATAGACTAACAAACCATATAGCTGGTATCATAAGCTTTTGTGCCCACGAAAAGAAGCTCCATCCTGAACAGTTCTCTCTAAAATTCTTTTATGTATGTTGACCAGCACAGGCCTGGTTTCTCAAGAACAAAGCAGAAAAAGAAGTATGTTGCTCAGGTCCTTAACTTAATTATTATTATTATTATTTTGGAAAATAAAATGAAAACATTCCTGCTTCATTTAAAGCATTGCTCTTGGGATGAAGGGGTTCAGGATGCAGGCTGCGGCTGGGAGAGAGGACTACCCCAGCCATCTTTCATTGAAGTAGCTTGGGATTAGGTGAGAAGCATCTCTCCTTAGCCGCTACAGCTCCAGGGGACACAGCAGAGGGAGAGGTGCATGTCCCCCAGCAGGGGCAAGCCAAAGTTCATCTGTCCCCTATGCTCCCCAGCCAGAGTGAGGAATGCAACAAACTGCACTTTCCCCTCGCTCCCTGATGGGGTGGGGGTGGAGGGAGATTCAGCCTCTCCCACCCTTCCTTGAATACAACTCGGGGGGTGGGAGGCTAGAGGCTGTGGTAGCACTAGACTGGGGGAGGGCATGCCACCAGCCCTTTCACCTACCTGGTGATTGTCTCTTTTCCGTATGGCTTTATGAAAAGCAACCCCATTTCAGGTACATCCCATTTTCCTGGCACAACCAAACCCTTACCATGCTTGAACTAGAGGTAAGAGGAAGCTGTATAACAAATGTGGTAGTTCTAGCACTTACTATTTAGGAGGAATTCTCGAACAGAGGCAGACTGTTGGATGCATGGATGGATGGACCAACTGTCTCAAATATAGATCAGATCTGTGACGGGCAACCCAAGCTAGTAACTGGGAGATGAGTGACCCTTCATCTCACTGGGCCACAACATTGAAACTTGGCATGTGCACTAACCGGATTCCAAGATTAAGATTAAATACATGGCACTTGATTCTTCCTCTTCATCACAAAAGAATCCATTATAAAGAGCAAATTAAATTGTTGACAAAAGTAACAATGAAGCAGAGGGAGTGCTTGGCTCTCATGATGATATGTGCAATCAGCACAAACATCGTATGTGCCCTTGCTTCAAATATGCATCACTTCTCATTTTGTCACAGGCATTCAACGCTCCTCTCTGCTGCAGTCACTGCCGCCACTCTACCCTCTCCCTCAAACCCCCACCCAGCCTCTTCTCTACCTCCTCCCCCAAGCCTGCCCCATCCCTTTTTCTACTCTCCATCACAGCATTTCCAGACCCCTGTGAATCAGCTGATTTGTGCCATGTCCCTGCTCTTCTCCTTCCCCAGAGCTTGAACACAGCAAATCAAATCAGCTGATTCGCAGCATTCAAGCTCTGGGAGCAAGGGGACGGGGTGTGAATCAGCTGATTCACAGAAGAAGAGGACTAGGTAAGTGCAGGGCCCCAGAGTGATAGAGAGATGGGGCAAGCGAGTAGTGTGTGGGAGTGAAGGGGTGCATGGGCCACACACAGAACCCCGATGGGTCGCACAGATGTATACATCGACTTTTCATTCCAAAACAGACATATTGTGGTCATCATACCTAATTCTGCAGCTGACTTGATGTCCACATTGTCGTAGCCACTGCCAATACGCACAATGACTCGGAGGGCTTTGAACTTCTCCAGATCCTGGCGGGATAAGGTGATGGTGTGGTACATCAGAGCTCCCACAGCCTCATTCAGCACCTACAGCCATGAACAGAAAGCATACCCATCTGAGAACCATTCCCTACTCCTGCACATCTAGAGTGGCACAGAGGTGGTCAGATCCATCCCCACAGTGGCTCATTTCATCTTCCTACCTTCTCATGGATTTCCTGAGTTGACTGAGCATCACAGAAAGCCACTGTAGCGACATCCTTCAAGATGGGCATTTCCACAGTACAATCCCTCCCATCCAGGAGTGCAACCAGTGGTCGGGCTGGCATTGGGCCATTCACAATAGGAGGCCGTATACCTAGAGACAAAGACAATAGTGAACAGCTGTGCAGAAGAGAAGTGAATTCTGGAGCTCATAATTAACATGAGCAAGGGAGTTTATACAAGACCATACTGATCCAGCAGGGTACAAGAGGCTACACTTCCACAGTAGAACACTAAAGAAGAAACTGGTCAATGAGAATGTGAAAGCAACAACAAGCTCAGAAGAAACATAGGAAAAAGAAGCCAGAGTAGAAATATCTAGGCCTCTGGTGTGTAGAAGACAGAGCAGAAAGTTTTGAGTGAGGACCCAGAATGAGAAACCTCATCAGAAACAAGGTTCAGAACATTTTTATTAAGTGTGCTGAATGTGAAAAATCACGTATGCACACAAGTGTAACAAGGGTCTCAATATCGTTACAGAATTCTCTTCCTAGAAACTTCCCTCAATTCATTTCATATATCATGTAACAGAAAGGGACTCCTAAAAAATGAGGTCAAGCAACAATGGGTTAACAGCAGGGCTTTTTCTTCACAATTCCTTATATCCCCAGCTGCTCACATTCTGCTTTCCCTTCTAGGCCCTGGATCAAATTTAGCACCTTTTTAGAGGGCTCCTAACAGGAACTTCCTGCCTCATATACTTATTAAGGATGTTAAGATGTGGTTATCTGGCTAATCATATAGTCAATATAATTAATTGATAAGGACTGCTTTGCAAAGAAGCAGTGAGGGTAGCTCCTGGAGCCGTCTCAAGCTGGGACTGAGTAGTCCTGGCTTGTGCCAGCTCTGAGAACCACCCGTGCTGCACCTCTACATTTTAAATGTAGTAAGAACTGCCAGCCGCCAGGCTCTTACTACATTTAAAATGAACAGACACTCCGTCCTGGACCAGCCCACACTGAGGCCAGCAGCCCCTGCTCATGCTGGCCAGGGCTGGCCGTGGGAAGGGGCTGCTGCCCAAGGGATCACCATAAACAGGGCTGCTTGGCGGCAGCAGCACCACCTGTCCTGCAGAGGGGAGGGGGAGAGGTTATTTAGATATTGTTTCATTATAGTCACAACAGCCACTTTCTCAGCTCTCAGTCTCACTGAAAAATCTCTACTGCATCTTCTAAATCCTTTCAAAAATCTCCATTCATGGCAATAAGAACAGAAAAACTGGGTGATGAAAAGTGATGGGGTTTAAAGAGGTGGTCCCAAATTCATTGTAATCCTAATACTCTGGCTCTAGGCTGTAGCCTGAGCAGAAGTGAGAGTGGAGCACCGAGTCATTCCAGCTGCCCCTGCCCGCAGGACCGGAGTTTCAGGTTCCCCCATCTCAAGCCAATGCCCGGGCCTCAGCGAGGGGCTTTTACCTTCGCAAATCCGGTCCAGCCTCTGTCGCTTCACTTTGTGTCTGTCCATGAGCCACGCCACGAGTGGCCCGCGCAGCCCCCGCGCAGGATGCTCGGCTCGGACCCTGAGCAGCGCTGCAAAGAGACGGGCCGTGACATGGCAGCTACCGCCGAGCCGAGCCCCGCCCCGCCCCGCCCCGCGGAACCCGCCGCCCCCAGCCCCTGCCGGCACCGAGCGCCCCGGGCCCCGCCCCCGCCGCAGCCAGGCCCGGGAGCCGGGGCGCCAAGCGGCTCCCTGCGCGGCCCCCCCGGCCGGGCGCGAAGCCCCCAGGCCGCACTCACCGCCGGGCCCAGGTCCTGACTCCCAGCAGGAAGCGGAAGGGCCGGGCCGGGCCCCAGGCTCCCTCGCTCGCTCGCTGGGCAGCGCCCCGTCCGGCCCGGAGCGGAACGCGCCGCGCAGCCATAGAGACGCAGCGCAGAGCGCCGCCACTTCCGCGCGCGAGCCCCGCCCTCCCTGGCAGCCCGCGGGGCGGGGCCTCGGCCGAGCGCGCTCCCGGGGCAGGAAGGGCCGGCGCCGGGCGCGCGCCCCAAGGAAGCAGGTCGGCAGCGGCACTTGCCGCGCCGGGCTCACGGGGACCCAGGCCAAGGCTGCTGCGTGCACCGGGGACTTGCCAGTTTGACATGCTGCGCTAGGGCCTTGGGGTGTTTCTCCAGTGGCACCGCATTTACAGCAAGACTGGAGACCTTCGGGTACTGCAGCTTAACCACACGTTCGGGGCTGAATTCAGTTTCTTGAGAGAAATTATTTGGTCTGTATTGTACAGGAGATATGTGTCATTATTTCCAGCTGGTAAAAAACCCACCAACCCCTCTCCAAGACACCCTGGCTCCCTCTTCTTACCCCACTCCTTCAATCCTACCTGGTTCATCTTGCATCCTCATCATGGCATTGCATGAGGCAATTCCTGCTAACAGGTCACAACACTGACTAGCTGCATGAAAGGCCATGTTGGCACCTAGCAGTTCTGGAGTGGAGGAAGCAGACTTCCAGGGGAAGGCAGGAACCAGACAGGTGGTAAGGAAAAGCATTGTTGCAAAAGTAACAGCTACAAAGTCTTCTCATTCTCCCATAACCTGCTGATTGGGGATTCCTGGGATAGGACCAGACGGAGAAAAGGGGAGCTACTGCCATCACAACCTTGCACATGCTGAAGAGAGATGCACCTGGGCCTTTGGTCAAACCTGAAACTGCAAGCTCCATGGTCTGGGATCAGGTGCTGCTCTTCCAAACTACTTTTTTCACTACTGCCCCAATGCTTGGTAGTCATCCATGCTTTCGAGCCAAGGGGTTTCCAGTACAAGCAATCATCAGCCCCTGAGGATGAGTAGCAGTGCCTTTTGGTGGGGGGCCCAAAAGCCTTCCCCAAGCTAAGCAGGTCTGTGGCCAGTGTTTGGGATGGGAGGCAGCTATCTTGACTGCAAGGAGACAGACTTACATGGGAGTGGTGGCAACTGAAACCTGTGCTGTCCAGAAGGTGAATCCTAGGAGTGGAGATCAGTTCCCACGAGGAAGCCCTCTCTGTAAAAGACACCACAAGAAAGAGATTTAACAGCATGGTCTTTGCCTCAACAGGTGTCTCATAGTCCAGGGTGAGGGACCAATGCCACAACACCCTGTCTAGCAACTTCTGACACCCTCCACAGAACCTTTAATTGGGGAATGTGCACTGCATACCCCTGCTAGAGAAGGGCTTGTCCATTTCCGACCACTGGGCTTTATAGTTTAACTGCCTTGATTCGGTGTGCATGGTGATTCCCACTTCCACATGAGGATGAGCACAGGCAGTCCTGACTGACTCAGTATCTGGTACCCACTGTTGTCATTACTTGAGAGGTTCTAGCTCTTTATTTCCAAACACTGGTTCCAATTTGTCGCCTATAAAGCCTTTTACGCAAGAGTTTTTGCGCAAAACCTCATTGCGCAAGAGCGCATCCAAACCTCAAAGCACATCGCAAAAGCGATGTGCTTTTGCGCAAGAGAGCATCCACGCTGCATGGGCACTCTTGTGCAAGAAAGCTCTGATGGCCATTCATAGAATGGCCATAAGAGCAACTGTACTTTTTCCCAAAGGGGTTTCTTGCACAGAAACCCTCTGAAGCGTCCACACTTGCCTTTTTGTGCAAGAACTCTTGCGCAAAAGGGAGTTATGCCTCGTAAAAGGAGGTATACTTACAGCAGAAAAAGCCCTCTTCTGCCATTTTACTCTTGATTTCCTTGTGCAAAAGTGCATATGAGGTGTGGACGCTCTATGGGTTTTTGTGCAAAAACCTTGCAGTGTAGACATAGCCAGGAAGTCTGGCCATGCTCTCTAGTGAGGGATGTAGATGAGTCACAAGGGTTGTACAGAGGCAACAAAAGGAGAGAGCATGTGGCAAAACCCCTCTTTCTGCAGCCATTTTCTTTCCTGACCAGTTCTCCAGCCATGATTAGCAGAAAGACCCTCCAGAACCAATATGCCTTGGCTCCTTCTGCAACCCATATGCCTGAGGGCAGGAATGAAAGTGTGTGAATCAGTGAATGAATGAAGTGGAAGCGTGAGAGAGAGAGTGTGAGTGTGTGTGTGAGAGAGAGAGAGAGAGAATGAATAATTTTTTGGGTAACGATCAAATGAAATTAATAGATGGTATGTTTAAAAGGACACCTTGCCCAAGAATTCTGTGGAGTCCAAGACTATAACTGGCTTTAAAAAAGCAAAATAAATATATGGAGGACAGGTCTATTAATGGCTATTAGCAAGGATGGGTGGGAATGGTGTCCCTAGCTTCTGTTCCATTCTGTTCATTCCTTTTAGGGCACCTAGAATCATAGACTCATAGAATCCTAGGGCTAGAAGAGATCTCAGGAGTCATCGAGTCTGGCCCCTTGTCCAAAGAAGGACCAACCCTGACTAAATCATCCCAACCAGGCAAGACTTAAAAACCCCTAGGGAAGGAGATTCCACCATGTCCCTAGATAACCCATTCCAGTGCTTCACCACCCTCCTAGGGAAATAGTTTTCCCTAATATCCAACCTAGATCTCCCCCGCTGTAACTTGAGACAATTGCTCCTTGTTCTACCATCCGTCACTACTGAGAACAGCCTCTCTCCATCCTCTTTGGAACCTCCCTTCAGGAAGTTGAAGGCTGCTATCAAATCCCCCCTCACTCTTCGCTTCTGCAGACTAAACAAATGCAGCTCCCTCAGCTTCTCCTCATAAGTCATGTGCTCCAGTCCTCTCATCATTTTGGTTGCCTCCCCTGGACCCTCTCCAATACATCCACATCCTTTCTATAGTGGGGGCCCCAGAACTGGATGCAATACCCCAGATGTGGCCTCACTAGAGCTGAATAAAGGGGGAAAATCACTTTAATAATAGAGGGGATTTAAATGTGGCCCAGGTATCCATAAGGCCATGCAGACGATGGTCAGTCTGCTCTGAAAACAGGGTGAGACCCTCAAAAGGAGGTTTTGGATGGTAGCCTGGGGCTCTGGAGGCACCGCAGACACCTGTAGCCACGAACCGTGGCATAACACAAGGCCCATGGCCATGGCGCAGGCTGCCACGTCTGCGGCATCCAGTGCCACCTGGAAGGCTGCCTGAGAGACTACCCTCCTCAGAGAGGGACTTAAACTTGGGGCAATAAGCTCAATGAACTTACAAAACATGGGCTGCAATGGGTAAGCACAACGACTCAGCAGTACCTGCTATTTCACTATGCGAAGCTGCAGACCCCACACAAGGCATAGGCATTCCTGCCCAGTAGTCCACCTTTTTGGCATCCCTACTTTTAGACATTGGACCCGGCTGCCCCTGCTAATTCCGTTGGTTAACCACCAGGACAACCAGGAACCCCAACGGGGGATGGAAGAAGAGGTGTGCCACAAGAGGGGAATGAGCAAAGTCCCATTGCTAGACCTTCTTGTCAGTCAGCGGGATGGAGACCGGAGTTTGCAAAAAGGTCTTCATGGTCTTTGTCACGGTCTTATTGAGGGGCAGAGCCACCCTAGTAGGGGCGTCAGTCTGCAAAGTGTCAATTGTCGGGTCCGAGTCATCCGACACCTTTTCAGCCTGGACCTCCAAACTCTGGGCCAGGTGACAGAAGAGGTCCTGGTGCAACCTCACATCCATGGAGGACATGTATGGAAGTGCTCTGCCAAAAGCCTCATCTGAGGAAGAGGAGGATAACCCCTTCAGGCCCACTTCCTCTGGGTCACAGTCCTGCAATGGGGCCTAGAAAGCTACCGAGGATGCCAATGTGGAAGGCTGAGTCACGCGTGGCCCTCTCTCCACCAAGGGCCAAGGTGAGGCTAGCCCTTGGGGCAAGGACTGAGCTGATGTAGGGAAACAGGTCATTGGGGTCACCAAAGGAGGAGCCCTTGGCCCAAAGTAAATGGACTCTGGTCTAGAGGGTCCCGTGCCCTGACTCTGATGGTAAGCCCAGGGGATACAGAAAGACCTCTGACCAGGGGCCTGCCACTGGGGTGGCCAGGACTGCTGCACTGGCTGTGCAAGAGTTGGCTGCAGAGGCCAGGGCTGTTGCTGTGTCCGCAATGACACACTCCAGTGCCGGGAACTGTGCCAGGAATAGGACCTGTGCAGTGACCTTGACCTGGAACCCCATGATGACATGGCAGACTCCGCCTCCAAATCAGCAGAGTATTTGGAGGTTGACCAGGGCAGTGCAGTAGCTGTCGCAGCCAGTGTCCTATGTTCAGGTGCATGCCGGACAATGGACTTGGCTTTCCTCAGTGCCAGGGAGGAGGCAGTGGCATAGCAGGCAGCAGTGCCAGACCACCCGACAGCTGAGTTGTAGTTGCAGAGGGACCCAACGCAGGGGCTGGTGCCACTTAAGTGTCTTGTGTCAGTGTTGATGCTGGTACCGGGGTCGAGGTGGGGTCCATCTCCAAGGACGGTGAGGGGCCAGTGCCACGGTCGAAGTCAACTGTACCGGAGTTGTGCAATGACTTCTGGTGTGTTGGGGTGTTGGTGGAGCAGTTGTACCTTTGCAGCAAGGCAGCCACGCCTGCCTTTTTCAGACGGTCAAACTGCACTGGTCCGCACACCATGCTCAACTCGTATGGTTGCCTCCTCATAGCTGCTTGGACATGGTGGCGGGTGAACTTAGGGTTCCTAGTCTTGGCCAATCAGCTGACCACCATACAAGTAGACAGCAGACAGCCAAAGATTCTTTGGCTGGTGAGGAGAACATCCTTCCCCATCCTTGCAGTGGCCAACAGCAGATCATCCTTGGGGAGATGGCAGATGACCTGAGACCCAGACAGGCTTTGGGCAGATGAGACACAACCCCCCAGTCATCTTAGACCTCCTTGCCATTGGTTCCAGGCTGTGCCTTGGTCAAGCATTGTGTAGTCACTGACGTGCAACAGCATCGCCACATAAAACACTCACGCACAGGCTCTCTCTTGGATAACCGCTTCTACTTCCTTCTCTTTTCATGACTAAAGTCATTCAGCAAGTGACAACGGAGGCAGGCTTGTGCGGCTGAAAGCCTCTATTCAAAACCTGGCACAGAGGTGGCAGCTGAAAGATGGTCACTGTGCACTTGGATGAGACAGAAGTGTGCCCCTGTAGCTGTGACTGAGCAGCCCTATTTAGGATCCGCTCTGCTTACCCCAAACGGGGAAGGGACTAGAAAAGATGCCCTAAAAATAGTCTGTGTCAACCCAACCTGCCTGGTAACTGCAGCCAGGGAGAGACATTTCAATTTGCAGGGAGAAGAAGAGAAAAACATTTTATACTTAGATTTAGAATCTGGAATGTCAGGACACTGATGGGCAGCGACAAGTCTGACTGGCCTGCACATGGAACAGCTCTCATTGCCCGAGAGTTGAGGAGGTTGTGACGGCGTGTTGGGGGTTCCCCGTCTCCTGCACCCCGAGATGGCACAAACAGACTGCACCGGCCAGTGGAATAGAGGAAGTTTATTGCCTCTCCAGGATACAGCATAGCACAGATGTAGTCTGGTCACAGAACTGGGCTAGGACGCCTCAGGCCCCCTTGAGTTGGGGGGAGACTGGGCCCCTAAACTCCAGCTCCTCTCCCTAGGCTGTCTCATCCATCCTCACAGACAGCCACCAACCAACTCACTAACTTCCAGCCCTGCCCCCCAGCCAAGGCAGCATTCCACCTTCCTTTGTTCCTCTCCATGGGGGGTGTCTGGCCACTGGTTTACATAGTGACTCATCCTGTTTTGCTGGGTCGTGGTACCCACGGCAGCCAGTGGGGGTTACCCCAGAGCCAGCAGCATAGAAACCAGCCAGGTACCCCCACTACGTCACAGTTCTCCCCCCTCCGAGAGCGAACTGAGCAGGGTCACTCCGCTCGTGACCTAGGGAAGTTCGGGTCCTCTGCGTGGGAACCCGCCCCGGGGACATGGGTGCTCCCCTTGACTCGGGCCGGCCGTGGCGAGGCCCCACATGAATTGGCTTCCCTCTGTCCACTCGCCGCCCCGCTCCAGGGCGACTGGCACAGGCCTGTCCTCGGGGGTCACACCCACCCTTCCACTGGCCTTGATCTCTGGCCAGGGTCTCTCGGGCTGGGGCCACTATGTCGGGCCGGGCCAGCGTCACCTCCGCCCCCGTGTCCCAGAAACCCGTCACCTTCCTGCCATCCACCTCCAGGGGTACGAGGCAGTCCCTCCGTAGGGGCCGCCCCGCCCCCACCCGGTGCACGGATAAATCTGTCTCCCGAGGGTCAGACCTCCCAGGGGAGGTGCACTGAGCATCCTTCCCCTCTCTCTGAGCTGAGGTTTGCCGGCCAGCCCCTGCCACTGGGGCAGCCTGCCCTTCCTCCCGCCCCAGCCAGTTAACCCTGGAACGTCCCAGGTCATGGGACCTGTTCTTGCGCCTGGTGCATTGAGCCCTCTTGTGGCCTCGTTGCCCACAGCGATGGCAAGTTAGGTTCTGTGGGCCCATTCGGGTCGGCTCTGCCCGGGCCCTGGCTGGTTTTCTGGGGTATCGACGACTGGTCCTGGCCCCTGGGGCTCGCCTCGGAGGTGTCTCTCTCCGTTGCTCCGCCGAGAACCGGTCTCTGCGCGATTCTCTTTCTCTCCGGGACTCCCGTTCACCCCCGGACCGGCTCTCCGTGAACTCATCCGCCAGTCTCCCGGCCTCCTGGGGGTTCTCTGGTCTCCGGTCCTTGAGCCACAGCCTCAGTTTGGGTGGGCACGCTTCATAGAGCTGCTCCATCATGACCAGCTTGAGCAGCTCCTCTGCGGTCTGGGCTCCGACTCCAGACACCCACTTGCGGCAGTATTGCGCCAGGCGGGAGGCCAGGTCCACATAGGTCTCCCGTGGCCCTTTCTGTACCCCCCGGAACTTCTTCCTGTACATCTCGGGGGTCAGCCCGAACTTGTGCAGCAGGGCCTCCTTGACTCGGTTGTAATCCCCTGGCTGTAGGTCCTCCAGCTGACTGAGCACTCCGGCCGCCTCCTGGTTCAGTGCGGGGACGAGCTCCTGCAGCCAGTCAGCTGGGGGGACCTGTTGCAGCCCACAGGCCCTCTCAAAGGAGCTGAGGAACCCGTCTATGTCGCCCACGTCCTTCAATTGGGCCACTGTGAGCCTCTCCAAGCGCCTGGCATCCCCGGGACTCTGGGGCCCATCCACTCTTGGCGCAGCCGGGGCCCCGCAGGTTCTCCGCTCTGCCATGGCCAGCTCATGCTGTCGCTGCCTCTCTCGGTCCTGGCGCTCCTTCTCTCGGTCCTGGCGTTCCTTCTCTCTGTCCTGTACTTCCAATTCCTTCATCCGCAGCTGGATCTCCAGCCGCCGCAGCTCCGCTGGGCTGGCCCCTGCCCTAGATGGGCTACGGCTTGCAGGCCTCCCGGGAGACGCTGTCTCATCTCTCCGGTGGGTTCCAGCGCTCCTCCCCCTCTCTGAGCCCGACACACTCTCAGGGGGGGTCTGGCTGCTTCCCCTGGGGACAAGATCCTGGCCCCGTGGCTGGTCATTCTCTTCCAGCTGGGTAATCAGCTGGGCCTTGGTTGCTTTCCGCACAGGCAAGCCCCTCTCTCTGCACAGCCCCACCAGCTCTGCCTTCAAGAGTCGGGCGTAGGCCATCTGCCCGCTGGGCCCCTCGGTGCAGACTCACCAGTCTAGTGCTGCAGCGCCCCACGATTCCCAGGAACCGCTTCGCTCTGTCTCCAGCACGCCTGGCTCCAGGGCTCTTGCTTCTACAGCGCCTTGTCGCTTGCCGCTGGGAGCTTCATCCACGGGGTGCAGTGCATCCCACCCCTGACACCAGTGTGACGGCGTGTTGGGGGTTCCCCGTCTCCTGCACCCCGAGATGGCACAAACAGACTGCACCGGCCAGTGGAATAGAGGAAGTTTATTGCCTCTCCAGGATACAGCATAGCACAGATGTAGTCTGGTCACAGAACTGGGCTAGGACGCCTCAGGCCCCCTTGAGTTGGGGGGAGACTGGGCCCCTAAACTCCAGCTCCTCTCCCTAGGCTGTCTCATCCATCCTCACAGACAGCCACCAACCAACTCACTAACTTCCAGCCCTGCCCCCCAGCCAAGGCAGCATTCCACCTTCCTTTGTTCCTCTCCATGGGGGGTGTCTGGCCACTGGTTTACATAGTGACTCATCCTGTTTTGCTGGGTCGTGGTACCCACGGCAGCCAGTGGGGGTTACCCCAGAGCCAGCAGCATAGAAACCAGCCAGGTACCCCCACTACGTCACAGAGGTTCAACATCGATATCGCTGCTTTGAGTGAGACTCAACTAGCCAATAAGAGTCAGATTAAAGAAATCCGTGGTGGCTATACCTTCATTTGGAGAAGTAAACGCGAAGACGAGCACCGCATGCTTAGTGTCGACTTTGCTATTAAGAATAGCCTAATGTGTAGCCTCAATGAACACCCTACTGGTGTCAGCGAACATCTAATGACGCTGCGCCTTAGGCTGGCTAACAACCAGTTCCCAACAGTAGTCAGCGCTCACACTGCCATCCTACAAGCCATGAAAGATACCAAAGAATTTTTCTATACACACCTCGATAGCATCCTCAGAGGTGTCCCTAGAGAGGACAAGCTGGTACCTCTCAGGGATTTCAATGCCAGAGTAGGTACTGACCTACTTGTGGAATACCTGTAGAATGGTGTCCTTGGGAGGGAAGGTGTAGGAAAAATGAACTCCAATGGTCACCTCCTTCTTACACTCTGTGCTGACCATGGTCTAGTTATAATGAACACTCTGTTCCAGCAGAAGAACTGTTTCAAGTCCTCCTGGCAACACCCACGATCAGGACACTGGCACCTGCTTGATTATGTCATTGTCCAGTCTCAGGACCATGCTGATGTCCACGTTACTCGACCCTGAAACAAGGCTTATCTTCCAACATTGCCTTAGCAACAAGTTACGTAGCCAAAATCCACCATAGGATTGTCTCCATGCATAGTCATTTCTGAAAACTGCTGTCCTGGAAACTTATGGTGAAACCCTTGGATACACCAAGCTAAGGAACCAGGATTGGTTTAAAACTAATGATAAGGAGATCCAGACCTAACTGATGTTAAATGCAGAGCGCTCAAAGCCTGAAATAGCAACTCTCCTCATCTCAGCAGAAGAAACACGATTATAAGCTTGCAAAGGCTGAAGTACAACAAAGAATTAAGAGTCCTTAAAAACAACTGGTGGAGAGACAAAGCAAAGGAAATACAGTCCTATACCAATTCTAACCATAGTCATGAGTTCTTCGATGCTGTTAGGGCAATGTATGGACCATCAAAACTGGGATCAGCAGATGGGACATTGCTTATTAAGACCAAAAACGGCATCAACAGCCTGTGGCTGGAACACTTCAGCCACCTGTTCAACCGTGATGCAACTGTTGACGACAGCATTTTCAACATGCTCACCAGCCTCTGTGTCCATGTCAATCTGGATCATAAACACTCCATCTGTGAGATCCAAGCGGTCACCCAAAAAAAAAAAAAAAAAAAAAACACAAAACACAGCAAGGCCACAGGCACTGATGGAATCCCTGCTTAAATAATCAAGCAGGGAGGACCATCTCTGCTGTTGTGCCTATACTGCCTCATTCTGATCATCTGGAGAGAGGAAACCATACCCAGTGAGCTCAGATACGCCATCATAGTGACCATCTTTAAGAAGAGTGACAAGATGGGCCGTGGAAACTACCGAGAGATCTCCTTGCTCTCAACCACAGATAAAAATCTCACCAAAGTCCTTCTGAACCATCTCCTTCCACTGGCTGAAGAAGTCCTTCCAGAGTCACAATGTGGCTTCCAACCATGACAAGGAACAACTGATAAGATATTTTCTGCCTGCCTAATACAAGAGAAGTGTTGGGAGCAACATCACCCTCTGTATATGGCATTCTTCGATTTGACAAAAGCATTTGACTCCATCAACCGCGAGGCCCTCTGGAAGATCCTGTGACACTTTGGCTGTCAATCAAAATGTGTATTATACATCTCTTACACAACTACATGCAGACTGTGATACACAATAATGGCAATGCAACTGAACCAATTGACATAAGGACTGGCGTCAAACAAGGGTGTGTGATACCAAAAAGATATTAAATGATGTAGGTGCTATGCTCCAGATTATTGGAGATGACCTCCCAGATGGAGTCAAAATAACCTCCAGGACAAATGGTAGCCTCTTCAATCTGGTCCGCTTCAGAGCCAAGACCAAGACCACAACATCATCAGTGGTAGAACTTCAGTACACTGACGATGCCCACGTCAGTGCCACCTCAAAAGATAGGCTCTAAGCAATTGTCATTTTCACCCTGGGCTACCGCAGGTTGGGACTGACTCTCAATCCATGAAAGACCAAGTGGTAGAGATGTAGCCGTGTTAGTCTGGGGTAGCTGAAGCAAAATGCAGGACAATGTAGCACTTTAAAGACTAACAAGATGGTTTATTAGGTGATGAGCTTTCGTGGGCCAGACCCACTTCCTCAGATCAAATAATGGAAGAAAACAGTCACAACCATATATACCAAAGGATACAATTAAAAAAAATGAACACACATGAAAAGGACAAATCACATTACAGAACAGAAGGGGGATGTGCGGGGGGGAAGGAAGGTGAATGCCAGTGAGTTAATGATATTAGAGGTGGGGAAGGGGAAATGTCTGTGAGTTAATAGTATTAGAGGTGATAATTGGGGAAGCTATCTTTGTAATGTGTAAGATAGTTGGGGTCTTTATTAAGTCCGGTGCGGAGGGTGTCGAATTTTAGCATGAATGCCAGTTCAGAGGATTCCCTTTCAAGTGCAGATTTGAATGTCTTCTGAAGTAGGATGCAGGTTAGCAGGTCATGAAAGACCAAGGTTTTCTTTCAGCCAACACTCACCATATCGTTATCCAAACCAACCATCACAGCAGACGACCAAGTGCTGGAGAACATCAACAGTTTCTCTCATCTCAGAAGTGATCTGTCTAGCAATGCTGACATCGACAATGAAATCTACCATCGAATCTCCAGTGCCAGTGCAGCTTATGGACATTTACGGAGGCGAGTCTTCGATGACTGTGACATCAAGATGTAGACCAAGATTGATGTCTACAGTGCTGTAGTCATCCCAATGGTGCTGTATGGAGCTGAATCCTGGACTCTCTATAGATGACATATTAAAGATCTGGAGAAATTCCACCAAAGGTGCCTGAGGAGAATTTGGGCATCAAGTGGCAGGACAGACAGACCAACGTTAATATCCTCGCAGAGGCTGATTCTTGCAGCAATAATCGTAATAATCACCCACAGGCAGCTACGATGGTCTGGTCACGTGGTCAGGATGCCTGACACACACTTGCCTAAACATATTTTCTATGCTCAGCTGAGGACTGGGATGAGGTCTCATGGTGGGCAGAAGCAGCACTAGAGGGATGTTCTTAAGAACACCTTAATAAATTGCGGCATTGACGCTGACACCTGGGAGAGGCCGATGAAGGATTGGGTAACCTGGAGGACCATCATCAAGAATGGTTCCCAACACTCTGAGATCAAACGACGTCTCCATGAAGAAGATTGTGTAAGGCAGTGGTCCCCAACCTTTTGGGGCTGCCAGGCACCCGGGGGCGGGGCCACTCACACGCCGGGCACCCAGGAGTGGGGCCGCACACGCGCCCTGGGGTAGGGCTGCGCCCGGGGGCGGGACCACCCATACGCCATGCGCCCGGGGCCAGCACTGCTCCTGTGCCGTGCGCCATGGGGCAGGACCACCCATACGCCGCGTGCCCAGTGCTGGCGCCACCCATGCACCGCTCTCCCGGGGCTGGTGCTGCTCCTGTGCCACATGCACAGGGGTAGAGCTGCCCATACGCCATGCGCCCGGGGCCAGCACTGCTCCTGTGCCATGCGCCATGGGGCGGGGCCACCCATACGCCACGCGCCCAGGGCCGGCATAGCCCTTGTGCTGTGCACCCGGGGGCGGGGCTGCCCATGCGCCATGCACCATGCACCCGAGGGCGGGGTCAGCCCCCAATCACTTGGTGTGCGCACAGAAATGACCTGGTGGGCACCATGGTGCCCGCGGGCACCGTGTTGGGGACCACTGGTGTAAGGAGTGTGCCCGGGCCCATATTGGTGCCGCTGGAGTTAGAGACCTCACGTGCAGCCACTGCCAGAAAGTGTTCCTTGCCAGAACTGGCCTCATTTCTCATCTATGTACTCATCAGTTATAGGCATCCAAAGGGAAATCTTAATTGATCTGAGGAATTCCCAGAGATGCAACAAACAGGTGCACTGGCAACACCGGGAACAGCCCCAAGATCAGAAAACCTGCTTGCCCACCCCAGGCTTCCTTGGAGTTATGAGAAAGAATACTGGTGCTCTTAGTCTCCTTGCTCATAGTGCACTGTATGAGCAACAAACAAGAATGAAACAATGCCAGACAGCCTGAAATAAGCTACAGATACTTATTTGAGCCACAGAATCACAGCCCTGTCAGGCCCACAGTACACTAGCTCATCACCATTCTATAAGGATCTGTTTCATCACCTTTTGGGGGCTCAGACAACAATGTTTTTTGTTTGCCCTGACTGATCTCTAGCTGCTTCTATCACCCTAACCAATGTCGGGTTCTTTCCTTCAGCCCCCACATCCCAGGTACATTCCATGAGCCCAGCCTCTACAGCTAGTCCTCATCTTCCAAATAATCAAGAGGACCAAGCAAGTTTTGAGTTAGCTTCTGGTTTCTGAACCAACAAAATGAATCATTCTCCCTTGCATGCAGTTCAAGTAGCATCTCCTTTACGCAACCCCGAAGCAGCTTTCATAAACAAACTCCCCATCCCCACTCCACGCTTAGGGGAAAGGGTGGAATCATCAATCTTATGGTGACTCAACAAACATTCTGCCTTTTCAGCAATGAAAATAAGTAATGCACAGGTTCCACAGTGCTATGGTTGTAACTACAGCATAGAGTTCCTGAGGTATGGTACCAGTTTTGTCACAGCTCCCTATATTATTGTGGGTAAGTCACATCATTTCTCTGTGCCTCAGACTACCCAAAAGATGCCTAAGAGAAACAATCTACTAACATTAGTAAAGCACATTTAGCTCCTGTGGTGGGTGGCATTAAAGAACATAAGAACGGCCATACTGGGTCAGACCAACGGTCCATCTAGCCCAGTATCCTGTCTGCCCACAGTGGCCAATACAGATACCCCAGGAGAAGGGAACACAGCAGGTAATCCTCACATGATCCCTCCCATCACCCGTTTCCAGACAAACAGAGGCCAGGGACACCGTTCGTAACAGCCATTGATGGACCTAACCTCCAAGAATCTATCTAGCTCTTTTTTGAACCCTGTTAAAGTCTCTGAAGAGGGTGAAGCATTATTTACACAATTTAATCTCATCATGGTGCAGACTCTACCATCTACATGGGCAAAGCCAGCAATGGACAGCAGTACCCACTTACTGCCAGATCACGTGGCACTCCTTGTAGCTTCACTTAGTGACCACTACCACAGAGCATACTAACTTGGTTATAAGACATCTGTCTGTGAGAACGGTCTCAGAGGAGGAAGTCCACAGCACCTGGCTTCCAGAGAGATTTCTCCCACATAACATGCAGCAGCAAGAAGGAATTGCTCCACTTAACCTAATGCAGGATACAACAGGAAGGACTTACCAACAATTGCCAAAGCAGAAAACAAAACGAAAGAGCCAATCTATGCCTGTGGGTCTTTATGCTGCTCCCTAGTGAAGGGGATCCCTTTACCACCGCATCAGCTGTCCAAAGACCCAGCACCTCTCATTCTCAGCCTATACTCTTTCAAGTCAACTTGCCCCCCAACATCCAGGATGATGCTGCACCAAGTCAAACCAACCCAGGGAAACAATGTGCTCGCCCTCCAGTCACTCTGAACATGCCAAGTGCCAGCTAGCTGATCCCACAGGTCACATGAGCAGGAGGAGGACAAAGGCTACAGATGGGGAGAGGTCTCCTGGCACAGCCTGAGAAAATCAGACACAAACAGTGAAGCAGAGCAAAGTCACCTAATGTCAGCACCCCATCCAGCTCAGCCATTCCCCCACAATGGCAGCACTAGGGCGGCAGAAGGTGCCAGCCTCAGGCCTCCTTCCCCATCGCACTGACCCTCTGAGCCTAGAGCAGCACTAGGGGTCACCAACCCAGTCTTGCCCTGCTTCCCCGGGGCAGACAGACACTTATGTCTGAAAGGGGCAGGAAACTGCTAGCTTGGAGGCGTGGTGGGCACAGAAGGCTGCCAGCTGGGGAAAACAGGGGACAGCCAGACACAGGGGGCTGCCAGTGAGGAGGGAAGAGGGACATAGGGGGCTGCCAATGGAGGAGAAGGGACGTGGGGACAGTGGTGGGGGGCTGCCGGGAGGGGGAGGAGAAGGGACAGGGAGACAAAGGGGGCTGCCAGCGGGGGAGAAGGACGACACAGGGAGCTAGCTGTAAGGTGGGGTCGGAGGCAGGGGGCTGCCAACGGGGGTGGGGAGAAAGGGGGACATGGGAGCTGCAAAGTGGGGGCATAGACAGGGGGATGCCAATGGGGGGGACAAAGGAGGGCACAGGGGGCTGTAAGGTGGGGTCAGAGCTGCCAGCAGGAGGCAGAGGGAGACACAGGGGTCTGCCAGCAGGGGAAAGGGGGGGCTGCGAGGGGGAGAAAGTGAGGGGCTGCCAGTGGGGGGGGGAGGAAAAAGGGGGGGGACTCAGAAGGCTGTGAGGTGGGGGCAGAGGCAGGGAAGGGGGACAGGGAGACAGGGGCTGCCAGCAGGGGGAGGGAGGGGAAGAGGGTTCATGGGCTGTGAGGTGGGGGCAGAGGCATGGGGCTGCCAGCAGGGCAGGAGACAGGGAAACACAGGGGGTTGCGAGGCAGTGTCGGAGGTGGGGGGCTGCCAATGGGGGAGAGGGGAAAGGGGGGCTTGAGGTGAGAGGCTACGAGTGGGGGGGGAGGCAAAAGGTGAAAAACACAGGGGGCTGCGAGGCAGGGGAGGACACAGGGAGATGCAAGGCAGAGCAGAGGACTGCCAATTGGGGGTAAAGGGGGGGACACAGGTGGACTGAGGCAGTGGCGGAGCGCTGACGTGGGGGGGGGGAGAACTGGGGGCTGTGAGGTGGGGCGCTGCCAGCGGGAGGGGCACAGGAGGAGCCAGTTGGGGGCAAGGGGAGGTATGGGGGGCTTGAGATGGGGCGCTGCCAGCGGAGGGGCATAGGGGGACTCAGCGGAGGGCAAGGGGGGGTAGAGGGGCTTGAGGCGGAGCGCTGCTAGCAGGAGGTAAGGGGGGGCACAGGGGGAGCCAGTGTGGAGTACGGGGGGCTTGAGGCGGGGCGCTGCCAGCGGGGGGGCACAGGGGGAACTAGTGGGGGGCAAGGGGGACACAGGGGGAGCCAGTGGGGGGGTAATGGGGGTACGGGGGGCTTGAAGCAGGCACTACCAGCGGGGGGGCATAGGGGGGCCAGTGGGAGGTACGGGGGGCTTGAGGCGCAGCGCTGCCAGCGGAGGGGTACGGGGGGGCCAGTGGGGGGGCAATGGAGGTACAGGGGGGCTTGAGGCATGGTGCTGCTAGTGGGGGGTACGGGGGGGCCAGTGGGGGGGTATGGGGGGCTTGAGACGCAGCGCTGCCAGCGGGGCGGTACGGGGGGGGACAGTGGGGGGGCAATGGAGGTACAGGGGGGCTTGATGCGTGGCGCTGCCAGCGGGGGGGCACGCGGGGGCCAGTGGGAGGTACGGGGGCTTGAGGCGGGGCGTAGCCAGCGGGGAGGCACGGGGGGGCCAGTGGGGGGTACAGGGGGCTTGAGACGCAGCGCTGCCAGCGGGGCGGCACGGGGGGGCCAGTGGGGGGGGGCAATGGAGGTACAGGGGGGCTTGAGGCGTGGCACTGCCAGCGGGGGGACACGGGGGGCCAGTGGGAGGTACGGGAGGTTTGAGGCGGGGCGCTTCCAGCGGGGGGGAGCACAGGGAGAGCCAGTGGGGGGGGCAATGGAAGTACAGGGGGGCTTCAGGCAGGATGCTGCCAGCGAGAGGGCACAGGGGGGCCAGTGGGGGGCACGGGGGGCTTGAGGCGGGGCGCTGCCAGCGGGGGGGCACGGGGGGGCCAGTGGGGGGCACGAGGCGGGGCGCTGCCAGCGGGGGGGCACGGGGGGCCAGTGGGGGGCACGAGGCGGGGCGCTGCCAGCGGGGGGGCATGGGGGGGCCAGTGGGGGGCACGGGGGGCTTGAGGCGGGGCGCTGCCAGCGGGGGGCACGAGGCGGGGCGCTGCCAGCGGGGGGCACGGGGGGGCCAGTGGGGGGCATGAGGCGGGGCGCTGCCAGCAGGGGGGCACGGGGGGGCCAGTGGGGGACACAAGGCGGGGTGCTGCCAGTGGGGGGGCATGGGGGGGCCAGTGGGGGGCACGGGGGGCTTGAGGCGGGGCGCTGCCAGCGGGGGGGCACGGGGGGGGCCAGTGGGGGGCTTGAGGCGGGGCGCTGCCAGCGGGGGAGCACGGGGGGGGCCAGTGGGGGGCTTGAGGCGGGGCGCTGCCAGCGGGGGGGCATGGGGGGGCCAGTGGGGGGCATGAGGCGGGGCGCTGCCAGCGGGGGGACACGGGGGGGCCAGTGGGGGGCACGAGGCGGGGCGCTGCCAGCGGGGGGACACGGGGGGGCCAGTGGGGGGCACGAGGCGGGGCGCTGCCAGCGGGAGGGCATGGGGGGGCCAGTGGGGGGCACGGGGGGCTTGAGGCGGGGCGCTGCCAGCAGGGGGGCACGGGGGGGCCAGTGGGGGGCACGAGGCGGGGCGCTGCCAGCGGGAGGGCATGGGGGGGCCAGTGGGGGGCACGGGGGGCACGAGGCGGGGCGCTGCCAGCAGGGGGGCACGGGGGGGCCAGTGGGGGGCATGAGGCGGGGCGCTGCCAGCGGGGGGGGCCCGGGGGGGCCAGTGGGGGACACAAGGCGGGGTGCTGCCAGCGGGGGGGCACGGGGGGGCATGAGGCGGGGCGCTGCCAGCGGGGGGACACGGGGGGGCCAGTGGGGGGCACGAGGCGGGGCGCTGCCAGCGGGAGGGCATGGGGGGGCCAGTGGGGGGCACGGGGGGCACGAGGCGGGGCGCTGCCAGCAGGGGGGCACGGGGGGGCCAGTGGGGGGCATGAGGCGGGGCGCTGCCAGCGGGGGGGCGCGGGGGGGCCCGCGGGCTGTCGGGGCCGCCCCGCCTGTTGCGCTGCGGGACCCAGGGGCCCGGCTCGGGACCCACCCGCCAGGCTGCTCCGCGCCGCGCCCGCCGCAATCACATCGGAGGTCCCGGTCAGCGCCCCCCCCCCCCCCCCCCCCGGGCTGTCCCGTCCAGCAAAGCATGGCGGGAAATGTAGTCCCGCCCTCGGGCACGCGCCGCGGGGGCCCCTGCCTGACTCACGATGGCTGTCACCGTAGCCATGGCAACGGGCTAGCCATGCATTCCCCATCCCCCGAGGGCTCTCGCGGCACGTGCTGCAGCGCCCCCTGCGGCCTCGTCCGCGCGCTGGCGCCTTTTGGTCCGACTGTAACAAGGACGCAACCCTGGGGCTGCTCCAGAGCAACGCCCGCCGCGTGCGCTGAGCGTGCAGACGCGCGCTTCGCCCAGGGACGCTGCTGCTCCTCCGGGTGCTGGTGTCAGGCTGGAGGGGGCCGGGACTTCGCCTCTTTCTGGTTAAAGATCTGCACCGGCAGCAGCCCTGCGGAGACACGAGCTCTCCCGCCAGGCATCATCTTCCCTTCTCCCCTCCCACAGCGCTGCCCCGACTGAGGGCACCCTTACCTGACTTGGAGTGCCCGCTGCAGGGGAAGGGTCCCTACTCCCCCTTATCTGAGTTCTCATCAATTGCCAAAGCCTCCCTGTGGTGAGCAGAGCCCTAGGGACAGAAAGAGAACCCAACCGGCACCTATTAGAGTCTTTTGGAACATTTTATTGACCCACACTTCCATCTCCCTCCCCCAACTCCCTCTGAACAGATCTCCCAGGGACAGACCAGCCACCTGAACGGAACCTTCAGGATAATCTCACGTCCTCCATAAGTTCAGGAGATCCTTGCAGCTGGGCTTATATGTAGTGGGATGACTGAGCTCTTTCCACTCTCCAAACACTGCCAATTCTGAGGCAGCAAACACTCTGGACTCTCTGGAGTCATAGCCACATCCAGCAGCAGTATGGACAAGCATGTGTGTTTCCTAGGAGGGGCAGCAAGTTGCAGTCAATCTGGGGCAGCCATGGGGAGGAGCAGCCAGCTGACAGGCCAACAAACTGAAAACATGACAAGACAGAAATTAATACAAAACAAACCTGATATGAGAAGCACAAGCCTGAAATCCAAAGCATGACAGTGTTCCACTAAAGATGCCCCCCCCCCCCCACACACACACACTTCACTCCTTCCCTAGGACAATGGCCAATAATACCTTCCTGCATCAGTGTCCAGAGGAAGGCACAAAACTTCCAGACTGTATGGCACACACAATACCCCTCCTGCCAAGCTAGTGAGATAATGCCAAATACTCTTGTGCTCCCAATGAACCAATACATACCATCCTCTACTGCTGCCCTAAGTCCCTCTCACCAGCAAAAAATAGGAGAAAGCAAGCCCACATACCTGTGTGCCCAGGGATTCTCTTGGCAGGTTTTCAAGAGACTTCAGAAGACTAGCCTGGTACTCCGAGAAGTCACTCACAGAATTTGCCTCCATCATTCCTGAGAGTCTCACCAGCCCCTGCCTTGCAGACAAACTGCAATTTAATTCACATGGACCCAGTCAGTGGAAAGGAGCAGGAAAGATAATTGGGTGCACTGGACATCACATGAACCAGCACTGTCATTCCACACCATGCTTCAAACCTAGGAGAGATCATCAGGCCCTGCATGCCCAGACTGGGAAGGGCAGGCAGGACTCCTCTCCAGTGAGCACTGGAAGAAGAGACAGGAGACACTGGACTTAGTCCTTGCTCTCTCCTCCAAGTCAGCAATTGGTGTCCCAGTCCCCTGATCTTTTCTCCCCAATGCCTACCATGCAGCTGGGGGAGATGGCAAAGCAGATACCCATACATCACAGGAAGCATTTTCAGAGCACTGGGGAAGTGATACTATGCTCACCACTGGGACATTTTGAGTATCAATCCCCCTTTTGTATGGCATAAGGCTCCTGACACCTAACTCTTAAGTGTCATACAGTACAAGACTTCACAGAACCCCCCAGGCATGGCTACATACCATTCACTCTACTTCTGCCTAAGGCAGCTCAGTGTAATGGTCACTGTATCCACAGGGATACTAGGAAGCTCCTGGAAGGACAACACATTTGTTTGGGTGGATCCACCACATTGTTAAGCTTCTGCCTCTTCCTCCCCCAGAAGAGGTTCTCCCCCGCAAGACTCTAGAGCCATGGGCAACTGGGAGACACTTTCCTTGGAAATCCTTCTCTGCATGGGAGAGGGTGCTGGGTGGGTGGGTCCCAGGCATGCAAGGCCCGTCTCCACAGCTTGACTTGCATGTCCCAGGAGCGGCGGCTGTACTTCTTGTACTTATTTGGAGTTCGGGGGTGAATCCCTGGCTGCCGAGCAGCCCTAGGAATGAAGCAAACATTAGCAGTGACAGGTGCTTCCATTAAACATTCCTCACCCCAGCAAAAAGACCACCCTAATCCAGCAGGAGCATGGCACGAATAGCCAGATGGCTCCATCACAAACAGCATGTAGGAAGCACACCTTAAAGGCTCCTGAATAGGCCACATTTCTGGGACTTTTGAAATGGGCAGGGAAAGGAAGTTGCCCCCAAGCAGGATTAAGAGGACGGACATCACTGTATATCAGTTTCAGATATCTCTTCCCTTGGTGGGGAAACCATGGCCACAGGCAGAATCATCAAGCTCATACAGGAAGGGGAGGTGAAAGCCAGGGACACCTCACTTGGGGACTACTTGTAGGAAGTTCTGGTAGCCAAGAGTGTTCTTCCCATAATCTATCTGCTTCTGTCTCCTCTGCAAGATGCTCTCATCTGTTTCAGTGTCACATCTGGTGAAGAGAATGAGTTAGCACTAGAGACACAGAAGGCAGCCTTGGACAAGCCACGTGGGCCAGTGTGTCCAACACACCTCAATCCTGAGCTGGCTCCTCTTGCAAGGCCTGGCCTTGTGCCAACTCCTACGCTGACCATATTAACTCCAGAGCAGGATTTTGACGACAAGGACCTGTCCCTAGGAAAAGAACATTTTTTGCACAATAAACTGGCTTGTTTCATAGCCAGGTGTGAGACACAGCATCCCACAGACTAGCCAACTGTCTGCTTGGTTCTGGGAAGCAGAACTAAAGCTGCATTGCCCAGTTATCATAAAGATCCAGATCACCTTTTGGGACAATTTATTCCTTTGGCACTCAGAAATGAAGCACTGAGATCTGTTAGGGAAACAGGTCTGAGAGGGAGACAAGTCTGCTCTGGGATTCATGATCAAGGCAGGCACTCATCCTCAAATTATGTGTGTTGTGGCGGCACTTGCAGTCCCCCACTCGGAATCAGAGCCCCATTGTGCTGCATGTTATTTGGGGACAGAGACATTGCCCCCGAGTTTACAAGGGGGAAGGAAGGGGGGAGTCAGACAGGAATGTGTACCTACAAAAAACAAACGAGCAGATGTATGCCTCTAAGAGAGAGTCAAATATCCCCAACTGTCAAAGAAGTTAGATCTTCATTTACTGTCAGATTTCTGCAGCGTAGCAAATATCAGTGGCTAATCTATGCACTCTTCCTATCAGGCCAAGAACATCCAAACAAATCAAGGAGTCCAATCCCATCCCCAAACACCCTTTGCCATCAGCAAAGATCCTGTCAGCCTCACCTGTAAACCAGAAAATGGTGCCTTAGGAAAATGCTTGAATTAAACACCTTTTTCCCTTCTTATTTTCTGTTTATCTTTTAGACTAAGCTCTTTAACGTAGGGAACTGTGTACGTTATTCATGGTCAAGAAGTGTCAATGCTCAGTAAGTAAGAGGAGATCTCAACTCCCAGTAAAAATATGACTGCTAAGCAAGGTAATCAAACCACATCTATGGCCCCATCTCTTACATAGGTCTATATTAGCCCTTAGGACTTCTGTGTGTCTAAGAAGGCCACTGGGAAATTAAAGCCAAGAGTTTATCACTCTGCAACAGCAGCAATCCTACTGAGATATTTTAGCCTGCTAAGATATACTTTTTCCTACCCTTTATTTATTTTTAATAATATGCTAGTAATACAAGGGGCCTACTGAGTTAAATTTTCTGTATGATTTAGCTTTAGCAGAAATATGGTAGTTGACAATAAGTTAAGATTTATTTCTTGTTATTTTCCCAAGATGTATGTTGTGTAAGGCTTTGTGGTTAGCTGGACAAGCATCTCGGGAACCATAACCCTAATCTTGATCAGAACAAGAAAGCAGAATCTGCCAACTCCCATCAACTGACTTTTCACCCTTCCACAAAAATAAAAGTACCAGATTTCCTGCACCTAACCTCAATGTTCCTGCTCTTTCTGGTTGTTCCGGGATTTGGTCCAAGAAAACGTCACTCCTCTCTCATGAATATTTATGGGCCACCTCCATATCTCTTCCAATCAGGTATAGGCACCCACAGAAGTCTTAGGGTACCAAGACCAATTTTGGGCAAGGAATTGAACATCCAGGACATTTTGGTGCCAAAAGGGTAATATAAGCCCAGGAATTAGGAAAGTCAAGGCTGCTGCAGCCGTCACTGACAGAGCCCACTCTGGTGTGTAACCTGTTTTCCCTTGAGGTCAGAAATCAAATACTTATCACTATTCTATCTTTTATTTTATTTCAGTCTTGCTTTTAGGTATCGCATACTCCACCTGCTCCAAAGCCTTTCAGGCAACGGGAGGCTGGTCCTTCCACATCCAGCCTTGGGGAAAATAGGATCTTGTGGGTATGAAATGCTGTTAGATAATCATAGGACTGGAAGAGACCTCAGGAGATCATCACGTCCAGCCCCTTGCCCAAAGCAGGACCAATCCCAACTAAATCAACCCAGCCAGGGCTTTGTCAAACCAAGACTTAAAAACCTCTAGGTTATGTCTAGACTACGCAAAAGTTCTGAAAGAGGAGATGCAAATTCCTGGGAATTTGTATATCTTCTTCCAATCTAAATGTTCAAAATAGGCGTGTCCAAAATAGTCAGGACATGTTTTTTTTCGGCAACCCCCCCTCTTTCGAAAAGCCACTCTTCCTCAAATAATGAGGCTTATGCGGCTTTTCAAAAAAAGGGCGGGGTTGCCGAAAAAACTGTGTCCCAATTACTTTCACTTTCAAAAGTTCTGATCTCACTTTCGAAAGCAGAAGATGATGTGCAAATTCCCACTGAATTTGCATATCCTCTTTCGGAACTTCAGCGGAATCTAGACGAGCCCCTACAGAAGGAGATTCCACCATCTCCCTCGGTAACCCATTCCACTACTTCACCACCCTCCTACTGAAATAGTTTTCCCTAATATACAACCTAGACCTCACCTGCTGTAACTTGAGACCATTGTTCCTTGCTCTGCCATCCGTCACCACTGAGAACAGCCTCTCTTCATCCTCTTTGGAACCTCCCTTCAGGAAGTTGAAGGCTGCTATCAAATCCCCCCTCACTCTTCGCTTCTGCAGACTAAATAAGCCCAGATCCTTCAGCCTCTCCTCATATGTCAAGTGCTCCAGCACCCTCATCATTTTGATTGCTCTCCGCTGGACCCACATCCTTTCTATAGTGGGGGGCCCAGAACCTAACAATACTCCAGCTGTAGCTGCACCAGAGCCAAATAAAGGGGAATAATCACTTCTCTGGATCTGCTGGCAATGCTCCTCCTAAAGTAACTTAATATTCCATTCACCTTCTTGGCTACAAGGGCACATTGTTGACTCATATCCAGCTTCTCATCCACTGTAATCCCCAGGTCCTTTTCTGCTGAACTGCTACTTAGCCAGTTGGTCCCCAGCCTGTAACAATGCTTCGGATTTTTCCATCCCAAGTGCAGGACTCTACACTTGTCCTTGTTGAACCTCATTAGATTTCTTTTGGCCCAATGCTCTAATCTATCAATGTCCCTCTCGACACTATCCCTGCCCTCCAACATATCTTCCTCTCCCCCTAGCTGTGTGTCATCCACAAACTTGCTGAAGGTGCAATCCATCCCCTCATCCAGGTCATGAATAAAAGATGCTGAACAAAATCGGCCCTAGAACCAATCCTTGGGGCACTCCACTAGAAACCAAACATCGAGCTGTTGATCACTACCTGTTGGGCCCAACAGTCTAGCCAGCTTTCTATCCATCTTACAGTCCATTTATCCAATCCATACTTCCTTAACTTAATAGCAAGAATATTGTGGGAGACCATGTCAAAAGCTTTGCTAAAGTCAAGGTACATAATATCCAGGGCTCAACAATTAACGTAATCTACTCGCCTGTGGCAAGTAGATTACAAATCAGCACAGCCGCGCAGCACAGTCAGCGCATGGGCAGCGTGCTGAACAGCGCAGCTGGCGAACGGGGCTCACCGTGGCTTGGTGAGCCCTGATCATATCCACTGACTTTCCCATATCCACAGAGCCATTTACTTCGTCATAGAAGCTAATCATGTTAGTCAGGCATGACTTGCTCTTGGTGAATCAATAACGACTATTCCTGATCACTTTCTCCTCTTCCAAGTACTTCAAAATGGATTCCTTGAGGATCCCATCCATGGTTTTTCCGGGGATGGAAGCAAGGCTCACTGGTCCATAGTTCCCTGGATTGTTCTTCTTCCCTTTAAAGATAGGCTCTACATTTGCTTTTTTTTGCAATCATCCAGGATCTCTCCCGATCAACGAGTTTTCAAAGATAACGGCCAAATGCTCTGCAATGACATTTGCCAACATCCCTCAGTAACCTCGGACGCATTAAATCCAGACCCATTGATTTGTTTATGTCCAGCTTTTCTAAATAGTTCTTAGCCTGTTCCTTCTCCACCAAGGGCTGCCCACCTCGTTCCCAAACTGCATTGCCTAGTGCAGTAGTCTGGGAGCTGACCTTGTCTGTGAAGACAGAGGAAAAGACAGCATTGAGTACTTCAGCTTTTCCCACATCATCGGTCACTAGGTTACCTCCCTCATCCAGTAAGGGCACCACACCCTCTCTGATTACCCTCTTACTTCTTGTTACCCTTCACATCCCTGTGAAGTGGGTCTTTGCCCACGAAAGCTTATGCTCCTACACTTCAGTTAGTCTATAAGGTGCCACAGGACTCCTCACCGCTTTTGCAGATTCAGACTAACACAGCTACCCCTCTGATACAGCTAGCAAGGGATGTGAAGTAATTCCAATTGTGCTTTTGCCTTCCTGATAACTAAAGAAATATATTTATACTCCTCCCTACTCATCTGTCCAAGTTTCCACTTCTTGTAAGCTTCCCTTCTTGCGTTTGGCTTACCGGGGAAATCCTTGGTGAGCTTAATCTGGTCGCCTACTATAGTTGCTTTTCTTACTGAGCATCAGGATGGTTTCTTCCTGTGCTAGCTCTCCTGGGCTCCTTTCCCCTTCATGTAAGCATCCCAGGGAATCCTGCCCATCAGTTCCCTGAGGGAGTCAAAGTCTGCTTTTCTGAAGTCCAGGGTGTGTATTTTGCTGCTCTCCTTTCTTCCTTTTGTCAGGATCCTGAAATCTACCATCTCATGATCACTGCTGCCAGGTTGCCACCCACATCTATTTCCTCTACTAGTTCCTCCCTGTTTTGTGAGCAGCAGGTCAAGCTGCACACGGCCCCTGATCAGTTCCCTCAGCACTTGTACCAAGATGTTATCCCCAACATTCTCCAAAAACTTCCTGGATTGTCTGTGTACTGCTGTATTGGTCTCTCAACAGATGTCAGGGTGATTCAAGTCCCCCATAAGAACCAGGGCCTGTGATCTGGAAGCTTCTCTTAGTTGTCTGAAGAAAGCCTCTTCTACCTCATCCACCTGATCCGATTGTCTATAGCAGACACCAACCGCAACATCACCCTGTTGCTTTCGCCTCTAAACTTAACCCATAAACTCTCCACAGGCTTTTCTCCCTCTATACATTAGAGCTCTGAGCAGTCATACTGCTCTCTTACATACAGTGCAACTCCTCCTCTTTTTCTCCCCTGCCTGTTATATGGAAGTATACCTCTCATATAGAACTGGAAGGGACCTTGACATCGAGTCCAGTCCCCTGCCTTCACAGCAGGACCGAGTACCATCAGGAAACACAGTTTATACCCTTCCATGACAGTGCTCTGGTCATGCAAGTCATCCTACCAAGTCTCCGTTATTCCAATCAAATCATAGTTCTTTGACTGGGCCAGGACTTCTAATTCTTCCTGTTTGTTTCCCAGGCTTCTTGCACTTGTGTGTACACTCCTTTATTGGTCCTTCCTCCTTGTGTTTTCTTCCAGTATCCAACTTCGCCACTTAACTCAGGGATGTGATCATTGTCCCCAATGAACCTAGTTTAAAATCCCTCCTCACTAGGTTTGCAAGCCTGCCCGCGAAGATCCTCTTTCCTCTCTTGGTCAGGTGGATCCCATCTCTTCCTAGGAATCCTCATGCCTAGAAGAGAGACCCATCGTCAAAGAAACCAAAGCCCTCTCTCCGACACCACCTGTGCAACCACACATTTACTTCCATGATTCGACCATCCCTACCTGGACCTTTTCCTTCCACAGGGAGGATGGACAAGAACACCACTTGTGCTTCAAATTCCTTGATCCTTCTTCCCAGTGCTACATAATCTGCAGTGACCCTCTCAGGGTCGTTCTTGGCCGTATCGTTTGTTCCTACATGGAGAAGCAGGAAGGGGTAGCAATCGGAAGGTTTGATCAGTTTTGAAAGACACTCAGTCACATCCTGAATTCAAGCTCCTGGAAAGCAGCACACTTTGAGATTCCAGATCTCAGCAGATGGATGACTCAGTCCCTCTTAGGAGGGAGTCCCCAACCACCACCACTTTTCTTCTTTTGGGGAGGGGGGTTGTGGACCCCCCCATCCCTAGGACTACACATCCCATTCCTTCCAGTAGATGGTGTTCCCTTCTGATTTCTTCCCTGAGAGGTCCCTGCCAAAGCATTCTCCACCGTAGTGCCTGTGCAGAGAGCCTGAAAGCAGTTACTTACCTCTACAGGAATGGGAGACACCTGAGTTGGCCTTCTTCTCCAGGAGATTACATGCTGCCAGTTCTCTTCCTTGTCCTGTACTACCCTGACTGGCTCTTCAGCCTGCTGTGCCTGCAGGGTTAAATGCTGCCTTCTATCGAGGAAATCTTCATCCTCTGACAGAACGTAGGGTTGATACTTGAGCCTCAAGTCCTCTAATTTTTTCTTCCAAAACGGCGACCAGCTTGCACTTAGTGCAGATGAAATCATTTCTGTCTTCTGGGAGGAAGACAAACATGGCACATGTGGTGCAGGTAGCAGCAGACCCATCACCATCTCACCGCCTTCTTTCTGAGAGATTTCTCACATGTTTTTAAATGCCCCTTTGAAGGGCAGAAGAGAAAAAAATTCAAGGAAAAGACCAAACACTATGGGTCTCTCCTCAGGGTGAACTCTCAGGCAAACTACCCTGTTGGCCACTCTGGTTGCCTTCTTATAAAGCTGATGGTAGGTCTGTCTCAAAGCCTTGCCTCTAATCCAATCAGACCTGAAGGCACTGGCCACTGTCAGCAGACAGGATACCGGGCTGGATGGACCTTTGGGCTGAGCCAGTACGACTGTTCTTATGTAATATCTGTATACATAGATAAGTTGTAGTTTGATCTGTGGAAGAAATTCAGTTAATCTATGTTCTTACTGCCATATTCTTTGTGGTTTCTGTAATCGTTATTCCTGTGGCAATAAAATTGATTTTCATTGCATTTCCTAATCTGAAGTGTGACTGTCAATCGTCTGCAAACCCTTATGAGGGGGAATCTTTTGGTTCTACCCACTTGTAACCTGGGATAGAGAAGATCGACTTAGAATCTCTGGTCAGATTGGCGAGCCTTACCCAACTAAATTCCACTATATCTCCTCCCCAGGCTACAATATGTACAACCACTTTCCTGAACAATGGGAATTCTGAGCAGGGAAGGAGCCTAGGAGAAGGGAAGTGTCTTATTCTGTGAGCCATGCACTTCATCCATCCTTCATCCCAGGGATTCTCAACATTGTTCTATTTGATGCCCCCCAACATGCTATTAAGAATTCTAGGGTCCAGCAGAGTTAGGGCGACTTCTCAGGGCAGGGACCTTGGGTGTAGGCATAGTTTGACTTCTATTTTGAGGGCATCAGGGCCAGCAGTGGTTGATCCAGCTCTGTACAGTGGGACAGTTGTGCAGGAACATTTTAAAAAGTGAGCGTGGTGAGCCCCTTACCACTGTCCAGCTGGCATGTGGGGCTGGGAGTGCTGTAGCACTCCCTATACCCCAACTTCCCATGCCTATGCAGTGGGGTCCACAGAAAGAAGCCACCTTCACCCCAATTCACCTCAGCAAGTCAGCCTGGCTGGGTTGGGGGGAGCACAAGCAGAAATAATTTAAATGTGGTGGGCACAGTGCAAAAAGTTTGAAAACAGCTTAGAGTGCAGAGAGGGAGCAGCTAGGGACTATGTGCTGACAGGGGGTATCTCAGGATGCAGGGAGGAGTGGTGGCTAGGAGATGTATACAGAGAGGAGCTGGCTTAAGGTGCAGGAAGAGGGTACTATGGGCTGTGTGCTGGAAGGTGTCCCCTGCAGTCCCTGTTCCCAGAAGGGCCTGCCAACCATGGAACTGCATCTCTCCACTTGGGTGGCTCTTACCTGCTGCCTTTGTGGGTGCAAAGGGGGCTGGAAACTAAGGAGCAGATTCAGTCTGGGGCACCAGCAGAAGACGAGGGACAACGGCTGCTTCCTGCTCTGTGGCACTGGCCAGAGCAGCCGCTATCCTGCATTGCCTGGCTCTAGCTTTCTGCATCCAACCTAGCGGGAGGGCAGCAGGGAAACAAGTGGGGAGATGTACTGGAGACAGGTTCTTACACTACTATTTCAGGATACAAGAGGGGACAATGTCCTCCATATCTCCAACTCTGTTCCAGAAATTGGCCAGAGCAGCCGCTATCCTGCATTGCCATTTTGCACAAGGGGCTTTTGCACTGCTCCTTCTTGCGCAAAAACCCCCTCTTGTGCAAGAGCCGTTCTGCCTGAAAATAAGCAGCAGAACAGCTCTTGCACAAGAGGTGGCTTTTGCGCAAGAAGGAGCAGTGTAGACTGCTCCTTCTTGCGCAAAAGCCCCTTGTGCAAAAATAGTGGCTCATTAAGTATGCAAATGAGGCATGCCTCATTTGCATATGTTCTTTCACAAGTCTGGCCAATGTAGACATACCCTTGCTGTTTTCCAGCACAAATTGCTCATTCTTATGCCCTTGATCTCACTATATTAAACATGCTTATGCTGGAAGCCATAGAAATAATCCTAAATCGAGACATCTGGCAGTTCCCTTGCCAATTCTGCCACAGCACATCTAGCCATACAATGAGGCTGCACAGGGAGCTGCCACAGCACAGCAACATCAGGCCCAACATGAGCCAGGGAGACCCCATTTGGAGGGTTGCAAGCAGCTCCCTTGTCTCTTTGCCCCGTTAATTACATGCATTTTATCTCTAAGGATACAGTCAAATGTCTGTTAACTGTAGACAGACAACACATTTCCACCCACCTGTTTTTATCACATACAGATGCTGTTCCAGAGGTAGGCTCTTCACATCCCAGAACAAGAGGTTCGTGAAATAGAGAACTGCATGTCAATTACAGAAGAAAAATCAATTCTCCACCTTAGACAGAGTTTGCAAACCTTCCCTACAAGGCAGTGAGCTCAGTGATCCTACTACTCCTCGGCCGGAAGAACACACTAACTTCTGAAAAGCCAGTGCTTAGGCCAGGGACAGACCTCTCTTCTGCAGGTTGAGCTAGCTAAAAACTGAGCTTCCAAGAACAATTCCAAACCAAGGGCAGCAGTCACTGCCTGTGAAGGCAGCCAAAGGGCTCTGCGTAACAGAGTCTCCAAATGCCTGGAGAGGATGATCAGCCAAGTGAGACACAGGCTAGAAGCGTTATGCACAAGAAGTCATGCTAACAAGGTGCCAAGCACGCCCTGCTCCTGCACTTCTGGTCCTGAATAAGCCCGGAGTGCCGCCAGCGGGCAGCAAGGCCAGCTCCATCACCTAGGCCCAGATGCTTTCCTTCCTCAGGGACACTGCAGCAAGGGCCCCAGCCATGCACCAGCCCCTAACTGGAAAGCCACTGGCCCAGAAGGCGGGAGCCCGGGTGCCCTCTGCTCCTTCCCGTCCCTGTGCACCAGGCGCAGACACACCCAGCGGCGGCTTCGCTCCGTGGCCGTGCCCGAGCCCCGCAAGCGCCCAGCTCCCAGGGACCGCGGGGGCGGGTCCCCCAGCTCGGTCAGGGCAGCGCCGGCCCCACGTGGACCGGGAACCCTCCCAACGGGGCGCTGACTGACAGGGGAACAGCGCGAGCGCGGCCCACGCGCCCCACCTGCAGGCCAGCGGCTCCCAACCGCCCAGCGCGTGAGACTCTGGCAGCATGAGAGGCAAGCGGTGGGGGTGTATGCAGCACTACGTCACAACCAAGCAAAACCTTCCCCATTCGATAGGCCGGCCTCGCCTCACTGATATCTACGGCCGCAACCCCAGCAACCACGTGCTCCCGGGGACGGTGATTGGCCTCACAGAGCCACAGATGGGCGGAACCCCTTCGAGCGTCCAATAGAAAACGTTCCGTCCGCTTCTCCCCGAATAGGTGCGCACCTCGCTCGAGTCACGCGGATTTACCCAATCAGAGAGCGGCGATTTTGTTTGGGAGGGGGGCATCCTTCAGTCGTTCTGATTGGTCACGATCGGCACCAATCTCTGTGATTGGCTGGGCTCAGGCGGCAGGTTTAAGTTCCGAGTATTCTATTTTCATTCAAGTCTGTGGGCTCGGGACCTGGAGCTAGAGGGGGTGAGGCCAAGACCTGAGAGCAGCGGGCGGGAGGCCCCGGGGATGGGCGCGGGACGCTGAGAGCAGCGGGCGGGAGGCCCCGGGGATGGGCCCGGGAGGCTGAGAGCAGCGGGCGGGAGGCCCCGGGGATGGGCCCGGGAGGCTGAGAGCAGCGGGCGGGAGGCCCCGGGGATGGGCACGGGAGGCCGAGAGCAGCGGGCGGGAGGCCCCGGGGATGGGCACGGGAGGCTGAGAGCAGCGGGCGGGAGGCCCCGGGGATGGGCCCGGGAGGCTGAGAGCAGCGGGCGGGAGGCCCCGGGGATGGGCACGGGAGCCCGAGAGCAGCGGGCGGGAGGCCCCGGGGATGGGCACGGGAGCCCGAGAGCAGCGGGCGGGAGGCCCCGGGGATGGGCACGGGAGGCCGAGAGCAGCGGGCGGGAGGCCCCGGGGATGGGCACGGGAGGCCGAGAGCGGCGGGCGGGAGGCCCCGGGGATGGGCCCGGGAGGCTGAGAGCAGCGGGCGGGAGGCCCCGGGGATGGGCCCGGGAGGCCGAGAGCAGCGGGCGGGAGGCCCCGGGATGGGCACGGGAGGCCGAGAGCAGCGGGCGGGAGGCCCCGGGGATGGGCACGGGAGGCTGAGAGCAGCGGGCGGGAGGCCCCGGGGATGGGCCCGGGAGGCCGAGAGCAGCGGGCGGGAGGCCCCGGGATGGGCACGGGAGGCCGAGAGCAGCGGGCGGGAGGCCCCGGGGATGGGCACGGGAGGCTGAGAGCAGCGGGCGGGAGGCCCCGGGGATGGGCCCGGGAGGCCGAGAGCAGCGGGCGGGAGGCCCCGGGATGGGCACGGGAGGCCGAGAGCAGCGGGCGGGAGGCCCCGGGGATGGGCACGGGACGCTGAGAGCAGCGGGCGGGAGGCCCCGGGGATGGGCACGGGAGGCTGCCGCGGGTGACTCGGTTCGCGTTGCTCCTAGGTGGCGGCTCCGCGGGCCGCAGCGCCATGGCCGGGAATATCTCCCCTGCGGGACCCGGCAGCCCCCGTTCCCGTCTGGGTTTCCGAGCCAGATGCAGGATGGTGCTGAACTTGCTGAGGGACACGGAGGTCTCTCTGCCCTTCACCCCGGAGCTGCCCCGCACCCCGGTCACGGACCTCGCTCGAGGCTTTAGGAACCTCAGCACCTTGGCAGGGTAAATCCCATCGTGGCCACCTCCTCCAGGAAGAGGCCCCCCTCGGGTACTGGCAGTAGGTGGGGAAAGTCTGCCTGGTAGTGGGATGAGGAATAGCCCCAGGCACAAGGCTCCGATAGCCACCCTGCCAGCCAACGCTGTAGTAGGAGGAGAGGGGCTGGGCCATTCACAAGCTTGGCTTGTTCTGGGCTGATTTCTTTGCACCCAGGCTGCCCAGCAGGCAGAGACCTAATAGTGCGTCTGTTCTCCCTTTAGCATAGCAGCCCTGGTGGTGCAGGTAGCATGGAAGATGAAGCTGGGATGAAAGTCAGTCTCCTTGCTCAGCGTGAACCAGGGTGCACGTCAACTGGTGCTGCTACAAGGGCTGGGGCAGCAGCTTGCTCTTGAGGGGTGGGGTGATTGAGACATTGAGGTCTGAATTTAGGACAGTGGTCTCTGCCCTTTTGAAGCACAAGATCACTTTTTGAAGTGCAGGGTTTAACTCAAACCCAAATATCCCCGCCCTGCCCCTTCTCCAAGGCCCTGCCCTTGACCCACCCCTTTGCCAAGGCCCTGCCCTCCTCACTCTGAGGATGGGGTACAGGGGAGGGGGACAGAGTGACATCAGCACCCCCTGCCTCTGACTCCCCCACCCTGCACAACAAGCAGGAGGCTCCCAGGGGGCAGCTCTGAGGGTCTGGGCAGGGAGAGGCAAGGCAGTGTGGGGAGGGGCAGCCAAACCAGTCAGGATCACCTGTCAGAGGCTCCTGTCTATAAGACTCTGTCCCTGCTTTTGCAAGGAATTCTGAGCGGGCTTTTCATTAAAAAAAAAAAAAATCAAAAGTCTTTTGGTGTAAATAGCATGGCCACTAGAGATGTTAAATGTCGGTTACCTGAATAGCCAATTAACCTCATGAATTCTTATCAGTTACTTGACTATTCTATAGTCCCTGGGGGTGAGGCAGGGGCTGGCAGCCAGCGTGCTCTGGCCCTGCTCCTCAGAGGCCCCTGCCACCACTGTATCAGAGGCAGGAGCGCGGGGTGCCAGGCAGGAGCTAGTCTGCAAAGGGAGCCAGTTCAAAAACCAGTTCCCCTCACAGACCTGCTGCCTGTCACCCCACACTGCTGCCTCTGATACAGAGGCAGCAGCACTGCGTGGCAGCAGCCCCTATCCAGGGGCTGAGCTCCCAGACCTGGCACAAGCCAGGACTGAGCTGGGCTGCCAGCCTGCTTGGCTCCTAATACATTTGAAATGCAGAGCCGCAGTGGGGTAGGTCCCAGACCTGACGCAAGCCAAGACTGAGCTGGGCTGCTGGCTGGCCTGCTAAAAGTACTGGCAAGGGGGGAATGCGTGTAGTCTATAGCATTAATTTATAAGCTTTTGCTTATTGGTTAATCGACTACACTATTACATCCCTAATGGCCGCTAAACTTCTCGGGGGGGCCTGAGGAGCCATCTCTGACTGAAAGGAGCCATCTTTTTATAAAAGTGCCCTTAAGAGCTCCCAAAGTGGCTGACAGAGCTAATGTTTTGATGGGGGTGGATAATCTTATGGTTCTGGTGGCTCTAAGCGGGGGCATGATGCAGAAGAGAGTTCTGACAGAGATCCTCCTTTTGAGTCCAGTCTTCCATCAATCAGCATGTGAACATCCTGGTAATTGTCACCAATATTTCCATCCTGATGCTTTGGGTTTTGATGTGTTGTTGCAGGAATACGCCAAAGTGCTGTCTAGATCTGTCTGATCTCAGTAGTGGTGAGGAGATGCCTGCCTTCAATTTCACCCATTCCCCAGACATGGCTGGTAAGAGCAGACTTGCTGGGACACAGTTCTGAGCCATAGCCCTAGTTTTATTGGCTGCTGTTATGCTGGTGGCAAGATCCTAAAGAGAATCTTTGGTTACAACTAGTACTGTCAGCCAGCTCAACTCCTTCCCATTCATAGTTATTATTTGTTTTGCATAGCAAGAATGCCTACCCAATTAAGGATCAGTGCCTCCTTTTGCTGTGTGCTGTTAAATAATAGAATTCTTAAGAACTCTCTCACTCTGGGATTATGAAAAGATGCAACAGGTGAATGAAACAGATAGATGGGCTGTGGGTAGACAAATATGAGTAAAACAAGCACTTTGTGCATAGTATAACTCGCTGCAAGTGCTTTGTGCATAGTATAACTTGCCTGACTAGCCATTTCCAGCAGTCAGTGCTTGTAATTGTTAATAATAGTGCCCAAGGCTCTCTGAATCCTCCACTCCAGCTGTACAGCTCTTCAGTGTGAAATTGTCTGAAACCAACTCAGCTTCCACAAGGACTAGGCTCATCCCCCTTGTCTGGTGGAAAGGAGTGTGCCATTCCTCTAGAGAAAAAGCTGAGTGTTGCAATTATTCTCTAAGGGTACATCTGTACAGTGTTGTGTAGCTCGAAATAAGCTACACAATTTGAGCCATGCAAATTGTATATCTTACTTCGAAATAGATGGTGCCAAATTTCAAAATAGACCCCTGTTCTGATAAATCCCTCAATCCTTGTGGAACAAGGTTTACTGGGACATCGGAATAGTGCACCTGTTTTGAATATATTTCAAAATAACGAGCTTGTTGCTAAGTGCCACTGTCTATATGTACCCTTAGAATGCTCCTGTGAACTGGTCCCTAAGAGTGTGCTTTCCAAAGTATGGAAAGCTGTGGCACATGGGATAATTTGTTTTTATAGTTTACAGAAATCTGGGGATGCTGTTGCAACACTCCAGCAATATTAATGAAACACACCCTGTTTCACTGCCTCAAAAGGGAAGGCTACAAATCTGGTTGCCTTTGGACAACTTAAATCAGCAGGAAATGCTTCTTCACTGGTTCTGTGACTCCCAGAATCTTCAAATCTAGAGCGGGAAAGATCGATTTTTCACCCATCCCTTGGGACTGTGCTGTATTGAGCCCTGCTGTATAAGTTCTAGGACTTTTTCCACTGTAGTTTGAAATGTCTCCAGTTACTTCCTGGAGACCATTCCACAGCCTGGGTCTCCTCACTAGGAGGCTCCCATTATCCGTTTCTGTCTAATCTCCTGTCTTGGGCAGGCACAGCATGTTGGCCTTTTCTTCATTTCTCCTGACTGCTCCTAGTTTATGCTCCATGCTCATGCCCACTGTGTGTTTTGCTGACTTACCTCTCTTGGATTGCAGGTCGGGTGGACTCCTCAGGATCTAAGGATGGGCTGTAAGTTCTGTACATCAGGGCTCTTCTGTGAATGCCCATCACCACAGTAGCTGCAGTTCCTGTTAACGAGCCAGATCAGATGCAGAATGATATACTCTGAAATGGCAGTACACATCTGGGTTGGACTGAGGAAGAGATCCCCACTCCTCTCGAGCGGGAATCTTTCCTGCCCTGCCCAGATAGTCTTATCTTTGTAAAATGTGAGTGGCTGATGGTTGGAAGATACTGTGCAGATAAGCAAGAAGTGTTAGTGCTTAGGTTCTAGATGGACTATGGCACGCCATGAAAACCTTTTCTTTCCTGCTGCGAAGTCTTTGCACTCCTTTGAATCCTATTTAATAATAACCACTGTTCATTTAAGGAGCGGCTCAGTGGACTCCTTCACCTCCTGTCAGCTCTTCAGATCTGGCTACAGTTGGTGGTAACCAAAACTAGTTTCTGTTTCATGGCTCTGGTTCTCATGTGAAATGAGCATCGTAGGTTTTGGAGGTTTTCACATCCCCAAAAAACACTGCTTTGTCAGTAGCCTCAGTAGAGAGACAAAGGACTAAATGAGCCACAGTAATTGAATTCCCATTTGATGTGAGCCTTCCAAAATGTGGTTGAGCATGCGAGGGGGTCAAGTGAAGTTCTGTGCTGCAGCTGTCCACCCAGTGCCTGTTCTGTGGCAAGGCAGCTTCAGTCTCCAGCGGGGTCAGGAGGATAACATTTATGGTTGTTTTGATTATGGATGTATCTATTTCTGCTGCATGTATGAAAAGAGCAGCAAGATAAAATCAAAAAGATTTCTGAGTAAATCTGAAGGCTTGTTGTAATTCGTAGGCATACAAACTTACTCTTAATTGTGAGCCCAGCTGTAATACATTATGAACATGTATATAATCACAATCTACAAAAACAAATGCTTGGGGGGGGGGAAGGAAGACAGAAGAACTGAGTTAGTCTAAAAAAAAAGGAACTGTGATATAACTCAAGGACTACACTAAAAGCATGTTTGGTAAACAAATAGATGATGTGGAAACAGAAATTTAATTAACCAAAATTCCTGTATTAGAAATTAGCCCTAATTAGTGGGCTAAATAATAACATTTATTACTGAAAACAATTTGACCTGCTTTCAAGAACATCTGTTATGACAGGTAATGTCTTAGAACTTTCATATCCTTTTTGCAGTTAGGGTCAAGTTGTAGGACCCGTTAGCTGCTATTTATGGATCCTTAAAGAGATTTGGGGAAGGAAATAGAAAAGGATAGAGGGAAGAAGAAACAAAAGCAAGCTGCCATCCCCACCATTTTCTGGGTCCCTGGGCCTCTGTTACCCTAACCATGAGCAATGCCATGACTAGACTGAGCCAGAGAGAGAGACAACATTACCACCCATAGCCAAGCCAAATGAATCCTCACCAACAAAGATGAAACAAGGTTGGATTTAAATTGGAGTTGCTGCTGCTGTCATTAACCTCAACTAATTTCTTTTCCCCAAGAGACAGCTCAGGACTTTAACACAAGTGGCAAAAACAGCAGCTCCAACTCAGAAACTTTTTTCTTTTACCCAAAAGGACAGTAATTATTAGGGATGTGAAAGGTTATCTGGCTACTCTAAATGGATAATGCTTACCAGTTCTGGTTAATTGGTTACTGGTGGGAGCTGAAGCAGCTTCCTGCCTGCCAAGGACAGAGGGCTGCTCCAGCTCTGCAGGGGGCCCACGACAGCCAGCCAGAGTAGCCTCCATCTGCAGGGAGCCACTGGCAGCCCAAGCCCCAGCCCGAGAGCTGACAGCCTGTCCCAGCATGGGGCTGGGAGCTGTTCCAGCTGGGCTAGAACAGTCCCCTGTCCGGGTCCCACTTCGATGGTTAACTGGTTAAACGTTAGATAAGGGCTGGGCAAGATGTGGCCCAGGGGCTGGACCCAGCCCGCCTAATAATTTGATCCAGCCTGTGGGCTGCATCTGGCTGCTTTCTATATATATATATATATCCTGCTGCCTGAATACCGATTTTCCAGGGGTGGCTCAGGCAGCAGGGCCCTGTTTAATGGTTCATAGCTCACAGTTGTGACACTACCTGGCAGGGGCCAGAACCACAAATCTTTTACATAGCTGCAGCAACCGCAGGAGGCTGCCAGGCAATGCGGTAGTGGTGGGGCTGGGAGTCACGAGCCCCTTAGTGTGTTTTTAAACTCAGTCTTCAGCCCCAAACAACTTTGGGGTCCCACCAAAGAACGTTCAGGCTGGAGCAGAGCAGCCCCAGGACACCCTAACAAGCTGTTTTTCTCCCTGCAGCAAGGCACAGAGGCAGCACATAAAATCTTTCCTGGTAAGTGATGACTCTTCATTGGGACCCAGCTTAGTTTGCTACTGAGAACGGCTGGGGCATCTGAGCAGACTGTGGCCTGGTGTTAAGGGGGTTGGGTACAGTAGGTCTCAGAGCTCCTGTTTACCATTGTCCTCCTCTGTGCATTGAAGCCCCAGGTATTGTGCAGCACGCCAAGTTCCCCAGGCGCCACGTGCCGAGAGGGCAATGAGATGGACAGCCCCTTGGAGAAGGAAAACGTGAGTACCTGCTGGACTTGGGGGAAGGGGTGCTGCACAGGCATTTGCTGGAAATGGTGGCAGATGGGCGCACATGTCAGTCCTGCAGCTCTGTAGCACAGAATCCTCCCCAAAACATTGACTATGCAAGGGGACAACATCCTCCAGGATCTCCAAATTGCGTTGCCCCCCGCTTCCTCCCAAAACCCCCCCAAAATCTACTCCTAACCAAGATCTAGTGCCTGTTTAATGCCAGGAGGAGGTTTGAAATTGTCTTTGGCTCTTGACCTTGGAGCTAGTAGAGGGGGCCAGCTCTCAGCTAGAGGCTCCTTCTCCTCATTTCGTTTCAGGAAGGCAGCTGGTTTAAGCACCCAGGTTGGCAAATGCCTAAGCCCCTGCTGTTTCGCAAGAGAGCAACAGGCTTTCTATTGACTTGCCTCCCGGCTCAGCTGGTAAGTTAATGCTTCAGGCTTCTCCGGATCCGACTGCATGATGGTGAGTGTGAGGTGGACAATGCCTAAGTGCCAGGGCTGGATGGAGATGAGTCCTCACTAAGATTTGGAGGAGGGGAACAAGTGAGTCGGAGCTCCCTTTTCCAGGGAAGGGAGCACTGTCTGTAGCCCTGCTCCTTGTGGAAAGCAGGAATCTGAGGTCCCAGGATTTGTGTATAGTTGGTTTGACAATACAGGCAGTCAGGAAGTTTGCTCTCTCTGGGGTTAGCTAACAGACTAGCCATAGTGGAACCTGGTTCTCCACCAGCAGGAGTTAGTGTCAGTGAGTGGCACTGGAGAATACAGCAGAGCAGGTCTGGGGCCTTCAGTGCAGCTTGTGTGGGTGAAGGCAAGGCACTGCTGCAGGACTCCATCTCTTCCCTGGCAGGATGTGGGGGGCATGCAGGAGTGTGATGTGAAAGATTTGGGCAGTCCAATTGTTTCCGTGGCAACGCATCCTCGCAGAATGGCAGAGAACTTGGGTGGCTTTGAAGAGCTCTTCCCCGATGAAGAAGAAGAGATGGAGGTGAGAGGAGCCACGCATGGTCCTCGTCTGTCTGCATGTACTGGCGGTCCCCGACTTACGAATGGGTTACATTCCAAACACCTGGTCGTAACTCGATTTAGTCATAAGTCGGAAATACCCTTAAACACGCTGCCCGTGCTGTTTGAAAAACTTGATGTACATGGTTCTCAACTCAAAAATATTATAATGGGGTTAATGGGAGGTTGGTCGTAAGAACGGATGGTTGTAAGTCGGGGAGTGGCTGTACTCCACTGTGTGCTTCACGGAGCCATTCTCAGCCTGGGGAAACAGGCACCGCAGACTCTGTCCTGCACTGGACTGCATGCTGCCAAGAGGCAGCCGGTGCATGGCAGAGTTCTGGCTGCGTCTAGGAACTTGGGCAGCTTTGATAGGCTGCATAAAGATCCTTGTGGGAGACGCTGCAGAGCTCACATCTCCCCTTGCACATCTGGAGGAGTGGAGTGATCTGGCATGTAGTGAGCAGCCCTTCTGGACACAAGCAGATCCCTTGCTTATGGCACATTGAGGCAACTGCTCTCTGGGGGCCCCAGAGGCCAGTGTGATTGGCCAGCATGGTTGGTCTCGGAACAGATGGATTTGTCACTTCTGCCCAGGCCCCACATCCTCCTGGGAACATTGCTGTCAAGTTGTGTGTCCTTTCTCCATCACCAGGCACAGCAGCATGTAGGCTGCAGGTTACTCTTGGTTCCTGGGTGCCTGACAGTGATTTGAGATGAGTTGTGCTGGTGGTTAATGCTCTTTCTCTGCCCCCCAGAATCCAGTGGCTGGGAACCTTTCCTCCAGCATGGCTGTCCTGCTTTCTGGACCCCTCCTCACACAGGACATCAACGTCAGTGAAGTGAGTGAGCTTACCTACTAATACGTCATTCATTCAGATCCAGCCAGGTGTCTGGGCAAAGCATGTATCTTGCAAGGCAAAAAGTGTTCTTGGACTGGGGGGGCCTGATGGGGCTGGCATTGCTACTATCCACTTATTGCCAGGCTAGTAGGAGCTGCTTTGCTTTCAGCTCCAATGGAGGTTTACAAAGATGAGTCTCTGTAATCCAGGCTTCTGAGCAGGGAGCATAAGTCTGAAGGAGTTGAGGTGATGCCTCCTGTGACTTGCCTTTCCTTCCCCTCTTGTCTGTCTCCAAGCAGGTCTCCATTAACAGAAGCCGCCTCTACCGCTCACCGTCCATGCCAGAGAAGTTGGACAGACCAGTGCTGAAGCGACTAGAGAGATGCCAGGATAATGAAACCCCAGTCAAGGTGAAACGGAGACACAGCCCTGCCTATGAGGAACTGGAGCGGGTATGGGAGCCAGACCAGGACTCCAGCTCAGCCTATTTGTCTCCTGATACCCCAGTCCTTCCCCAAATCTTATTGGCCAATTGTTTGTCACTTAGCAGCAGCTAAAATAAGGTTGATGTGTGTAGTGTCTGAATGCAGAAGAAGAAACCAGCTAAGGCAGCTTCTTCAGAATTTAATGCCAGAATTATCAGACTCACAGATGCACATGTTAGGAAAGAGTCAACATGGCTTTTGCAAAAAGAAATCATGCCTCACCAACCTACTAGAATTTGAGGAGTCAAAAGCATGTGGACAAAGATGATCCAGTGGATACAATATACTTAGATTTTCAAAAGTCTTTCATAAAGTCCTTCACCAAAGAGTAATGTAAAATAAGCTGTCATAGGAAGGCCCTCTCATGGATCAGTAAGTGGTTGAAAGATAAGAAACAAAGGGTAGGAATAAATGGTCAGTTTGGAGAGAGGAAACTTGAGGTGTCCCACAGATGTCCATACCGGGAACAATCCTATTCAACATATTCATAAATGATTTTGGAGAAAGGGGTAATCCATGAGGTGGCAAAATTTGAAGATGATATAAATTGTTCAAAATAGATAAGTCCAAAGCAGAATGCATAGAATTACAAAGGACTCTCTCAAAACTGGATAACAAAATGGCAAATGAAATTCACTGTTGATAAATGCATATTGGAAAACATAACCCCAAATATATATATATATATAATATAAAAAATGATGGAGTCTAAATGAGCTATTACAGTTCAAGACAGATCTTGGAGCCATTATGGCAAGTTTTCTGAAAACATCCACTCAGTGTTTGTGTCAAAAAAGTGAACAGAATTTTGGGAAAAGGGATAGAGAATATGACAAAAAATATCATTGCCTTAAATAAATCCATAGTACCACACGCATCTTAAATACTGTGTGCAGGTGTGGGAACTCCATATGAAGATATATTGGAATTAGAAAAGGTTTAGAAAATGGCAGCAAAATTAATTAAGGGTTTGGAACAGCTGCCATATGAGGAGATATTAATAAAACTGGGACTTTTCAGCTTAGAAAAGAGACAACTAAGGGGGGATATGATAGAGGTCTATAAAATCATGACCGGTATGGAGACAGAAAATAAGGAAATGCTGTTTACTCATAGTACAGTAACTAGGGGTCACCAAATGAAATGAATAGGCAGCAGGTTTAAAACAAAAGTGAATAGTTCGTCACTCAACACACAACTTGTGGAACTCCTTGCCAGAGGATGTTGTGAAGTCCAAGACTATAATGGGGTTCAAAGAAAGTCCTACATGAATTCATGGAAGACAGGCCCATCAATAGCTATTAGCCAGGATGGGCAGGAATTGTGTCCCTATCTTCTGTCTACCAGACGCTGGGATTGGGCAACGGGGCTGATCACTTGATTTTCTGTTCTGTTCATTCCTTCTGGGGCACCGGGCACTGGCCACTATGGGAAGATAGGGTACTGGGCCATTCTCAGGTTCTTTTGCCAGGGGCTTTGGAGGGATAGCTCAGCCTTTGCTTTGGAGAAACTGAGACACAGATGTTGCCCAGCCTACCTGGCACACATGGACAGAACCATGCAGTGATATAGCTGGTTAGAGACTGGTTGGCTTGCATATCGTTGATGGCTCTCTGGTTGGCTGCAGGGCACAGCTCTGAAGAAGACGGCTTCACTCTCAGACATGGAGATTGTCAAAGTTCTAGATCAGGACTGTGGCTTCCGACAGCTCATTGGGGACTTCTCTAAGGTCTGTGTCTGTTCCCGCCTCCTCTGCCTTGAGCAGTCTCCTGGCTCTCTGACGCGGTAGGCCTTGATGTGGGAGAAGGAGTCACCGAATGTTGATGTGCAGAGCTGGTTCTCTTCCTTGCTGCACAGCAATGAGATGAGAATCCTCAGCTGTGATTCCCCCTCCCCCCTGCCCCCGAGACACTCCTAGAGGGGAGGGGTTTGGCTTCTGGGTTAAACAATCTTTGATTCAAAATGAAATCTGATACCCGCAGGGAGATGGCAGGTATGTCGAGGATCAGAGAGGAATACCTCTCCGCAAACACGGGAACCCTATACTCAAAGGAACAGTTACAGATTTAATCAGAGGATGGAAAATGGGTGGAGGGAGCAGATGGGAGGCTGAAGGATACAGGGACAGTCACCATAAAGTGTGTGTGTGGGGGGGGGAGAATTATTCCGTGTTTGAGTATCTGGAAGTGCAGGGGCCTTGTAGCTATTATGATTCTGAGCTGGACTGGGAATGTCTCTTCAGGTGTACGCTCTGCCAACAGTGACAGGAAGGCAACAGGATCTGAGATACATCACCCCGGAGATTGTGAGCAATGCCTCCCCCCATCCACTGTGTTTGTAACTGTGTCCTTCCACACCGCAAGTGTGCCTATGCCCCAAGCTCGGTCTCCCCTGCCCTTCCAACATCCTTGTGTGGAATGTTAAGTAACAAGGAGTTACTTCTGCTTTACAACAGGTTGGTGAGGGCTCTTTGACCTGGCTGATGAAGCTGCTTCTAGTTTGCTATTTCTAAGATGTAGCTGGACACACCCCTTTCCAGCTACCAGCATTGCCTGACTGTTCCTGTGTATTTGGCACTGTGCAGCGTGCAGTATGCAGCACACAGTCTTTGCCTCTTGCTGTTTTGGCAACAACAGCAGTTCTGTCTCAAAGGGGATGCTGGGTAGCAGGGAACTGCCCATCCTTGTTGAATCCTTTAAACATACCTTGCATCTTTCACAGGTGGCTGCTCTGCTCTTTGGGCAATTCCAAAGCTTGATTGAGACATTCTACATCGTCGACTGTCGCTACCCCTATGAGTATCTGGGGGGGCACATCAAGGTGAGGGAACAGGGCAGGGTCTGAAGGAGGGGATGGAACTGGGCAGGGGCCCCAGGGGTCTGTAATGAGCCACCCCTGGCTGTTGACTTTCTCTCCCCCCTCCTTTCTGCACCGCAGGGGGCTCTGAACTTTCACAGGCAGGAAGATGTCTTTCAGTTCTTCCTGAAGAAGCCTCTCCTCCCAGCCGTGCCACAGAAACGCATCATCCTCGTTTTCCACTGTGAATTCTCCTCCGAAAGGGGCCCCAAGATGTGAGTGCAGGTGCTGTCTGGTGAGAGCTGGGGACAGGCAGCTGGATCAGGGGACAGGCACTCCAGCTGCTGCCTGGCTCACTGAGCTCCACGTGTTGCTGTTTGAAGGTGCCGCTATCTGAGGGAGGAAGATCGAGCCATGAATGAGTACCCTGCTCTGCACTATCCCGAGCTCTATGTCCTGAAGGGAGGCTACAAGGAGTTCTTCCCTGAGTACATGGTAATGGCAGGGTATCCAGTAGATGGGGGTGTAAGAAGCCTCAGACCTCCTGAGATGGGCTGACTTGCCTCAAGGCCACAAGTGTCAGCAGTAGGATTAGAAATGAGTGCCCGTTGCTGTGCTTGAGCCACTAGACTCTGCCCCACTGCCCACTAGTTGTTGTTGTTGGTTACCAGTGAGGTGAAACCAAAGAAACCATCCCATCCCACCAAAACCACAGCAGCCCCAGCTCCCGCCACAGGAATTGTTTACATGCGCTGACTCGTGTTCCCATGTGCTAGCTGGATAACATGTCTTCCCTTATCAGGAGCTGTGCGAACCCCAGGATTACTGCCCAATGCACCACCAGGATTACAAGGCAGAGTTGCTGAAATTCCGCACCAAGAGCAAGTTGTGGGCTGGAGACCGGAGGAGACGTGACCAAATTGCTCGCCTCATGAAGTTGTGACGGCAGAGACAGCAGCCTTGAGAGAGCACTGCTTAGAAGGGCTCTACCTTGCACAGTCAAAGTATCTTTTTGTTTGTAAGTGGGTCACTTGGTGTGGGTACGTGCAGCCACTTTCAGCCATTTCAGATGCTAACAATGCTACAGGGAAGCTAGTTTAAAAAGTCTTGATTCTTGAAGCTGCATCTCAGACCATGGCTGAGCATGAACTGGATGGACTCAGTTGTCTGTAAGGAAATGAGGGGTCTCCTTCACGTGGAAGGCACAGAGAGAGCCAGGTTTATGGCTGCCTCCGTGTTATATCCAGCCATTGCCAAGTGGGAGATATCACAGCCCAAGCTCTAACTCCTTTCTCCATCTCCTGCTTCCAGCAGCAGCCTCCATGTTTCTCTTCAGTTTGACTCTCGGTTTGCATTCAGTTCTCTCTCTAGTGACAGAATAAACTGTTTTAAATCCCAGCGTGCTTGATTTGAACAGCTCTCCCTGTCTCTCCAGCCTGGGGCCTCTCACCCATTTGTGCCACGGGGCTGTTAAGAAATGGCAGAAGCCTCCCAGTGACTAAACAGATGCTGAATCCTGGCCTCTGATTGGTTAACATTGTTCCAAACTTTAGTGTTGACCTTTTAGAGGCATAAGATAGAGACTTAAACATCACAGGACTTCGTAGCCAATCAGAAGACATTGCTGCTGCATCCTTATTAGCATCTCACAGTCCATTCAGGAATTGCAAAGCAGCAGCAAATCTTTTTGCCTCCTGATTGGCTCGCTAGGACTTTTATTAATTCCATTCTGTCCATTTAGAATGTGGGGAAAAGACAAGTTTGAAATTTCCCCCCCAAAGAGGGCACGTTATCCATACAAATGGGTAAGGAAAAACAGCCCCAGAGGAAGAATATGAATCTTGCTTCAAGGCACAAGGCCAACTGCCAAAGTTAGGAAGAAACTTCCTTGGGGCAGGTTGTTCTGAAATAGTCCATTCAGAGGCAGGTGTAAAACCTCTATAAGACTATGGGCCAGAGGAAGCTTGAGCATCCTTATGTCTGTTACACTGCATTGACGTTGAGAAAGTATATAGTAAAAGAGGCTGTCTTGTCCTTGTGGCAAACAATAACCCAAGCAAATAAATGCTGATACTAACTGAAACACAGTTATTCTCCATACAGTAGAGGAGTGTGTACTGTTTTACAACCTAGTAAAGGACAGTCCTGGCTCCAAAGAGCCTGCTGTGTAGCTTAGAAAAGGCATGATACAGAGAAGATGGCATTGGCCTGAGCGTACGGACAGGAGGGGGAGGGGAAGGTGTGGTGTTTTAGACACAGCTTGTGCTATTTTTTGTTAGAATTTTTAATTTACCAAATTGTAAGAAAATGTTACGATCTGTTTGCTATTTACATTATCAGTAGCTTCTACCTTGTTCCTGCTCCTCGGGCCCACAAATAGCAGGAAAGGTTGGGCGACTTCACATTTACTTCTATCTATCCCACCCGATCTGGGAGCAACAGGAAATCCATAGATTATCCCCAGGACAGAAGGAAAGCAAACTGCCTTTCTGTAATGAAAACCAAGGATCGGAATAAGCTCTGTAGTGTCCTGAGCACAGGTACACGTTTCTGTGTTTGGAAAAAAGAGATGTTTGCTCTAGGCTGTTTTACAAAGCTAGTTTCTTCAGATGTGGGTAAATTTGCTGCTAGGTGAAGCAATTCCACCAGAGGGCAGTACTGCAGCACAGTTAAGGTGAAGAGATAAAGATGTCCCTGCTGTTGGTGTATAGGTCTTCTGTGGCTGGACTCTAGGCATACCTGATAGCTGGGACGGGGGTATCAACACCAGCATAAATGTTCCATGCATAGTACAGAAGGGGGAATGCTGCGGATAGAGGCATTCCTACAGTTCTAGTGAGTTCTCTAGGAGCTGATCTTACACTTTTCCCTGGGGGCTGGATGCAAGGGACTCTTCCCTCCATGGTGTAATCAACTGGCCAGCCCAACAGCTTTATACTGTAGCTTTCATGCTCCCCAAGAAGAGCCAGTAGCAACTTCCAGTGATGTCTCACCCTCCTCCCCTTCCTGTGACTGTGTCCCTGGTTGATAGGCACTTGGGCCTGAGCTAGGGTTTGGCTTTTTTATTTTCCAAGTTTCAGCTCCCCTTCAGTAGTAAGCTGGCTCTGTGGGCTGAGGGCACAGTGTATAGGGCCGAGTGATAAGAGCCTTTGCAGCCCCTGCACACTGCTGCTTCTGCAGGAGCTCATAGCGAACATGTCTTGAAAGCGGACTCAGCATATTGCATCCAACTGAACCTTTTTTTAGTCCCCCTGCTGGCCCTCCAAGGTGTCCCTAGGCGAAGGTGTTTTTCCCTAGGCGAAGCATTCATCTGTGGATCCAGGCGCTGCAGGTGTCTCTTACAAGGAATGAGTTATCTGGAATGAGCTTCCATAAATCCCTTCACTAGCTTCCCCTCTCAGGGTCCCAGAGAATTGGGTCCAGTCTGAGTGTGAGCATCTACACGGTGATTTTTTGGGTGTCTTGAGTCCAAGTTTGCTGACTCAGCCCAGACATGCTTTTTTTTTTTCTTCCCAGATAGACATAACTTAAACATGCTGAGGGAACTCAGTACATGAAGTTAAACTAATGAGTGACAGGTTGGTTGAAATGTACTCTTCTGGGTGAAATGGGGGGATAAAGCAAAGGGATGAGAATTTCCAAAACCCCTGCTGCCAAGGACTGAACTTGGAGGATGCTGTCATTGTGTACAGAGCAGCTGTTGTGGTTTAAAGTCCTGTGTGGGAGAGGCCTGTATCTGTCACTCTTAGTAGAATTGCTGTAGCACCTGGTCCTGGAGATAAGGAGCAAAGCAAACAGAGCCCCAGTGCTGCTGCCTTACCACCTGCCTTAATTAGGAGAGCTCTGTATAGATACAAAATTTTAGTTTGCATCCGATCTGCAAAAATGATCTGTGGATACAAAGCAGATAGCCCTGAAAATCTTCAGCTTTAGATACAAAATTTGGATCTGTATCCATCCCCAATCTGCAAGAACGGCCAGAGGATATCCACAGATTTGCAGGGCTATATTTATTACAAACAAAAAGGGGAAATGTATAAGTCTGGCTGAACTAAAAATGCTGCTGTAGCCAGCAGGAAGCTGCATCCTGAGTCCTCTGCAGAGAGGAGAATGGATTAACCTGCAGCATCTGTTCCTGAGGTTTGTCAATGGCTCATGGCTGCAGATGAAAGATTCAGAGATTTCTAGGCCAGAAGGTCTCTTGTGATTATCTAATTGAATGTTCTGTATAGAACCGGCCACAGAATAGCCCCAAAATAATCACTAGAGCAGATTTTAGAAAATCGTGTGACCTTGATTTAAAAACACTCAGTGATGGAGAATCCACATTGACCCTTGGTATGTTGTTCCCATGGCTAACTACTCTTCCCTTTAAAAATGCATGCATTACTTCTAGTCTGTTTGCCTAGCTTCAACTTCCAGCCATGTTAGCTCTTTCTCTGCTGCATTGAAGAGCCTATTCTTAAATCAGTATTCTCCATGTAGATACTCTATGCACTAAGCGACCTTTTCCATGTAGCCCAGCATGAGAAGACATGCTTTGTGACTCTCTAATCATTCTTTTGTGGCTCTTCCCTGAACTCTCCAATTTATCAACATCTTTCTAGATTTGGGAAAACCAGCACTGGACACACTATTCCAGCAGAGGTTGCACCAGTGCCTAATACCAGAAATGAAATAACCTCTCTCCCAGATTCCTGCTTGCGCATCCCAGAATCACTGCAGCTCTTTTGGTCACAGGGGGAACCACATGTTCACTGCCAGAATTACTGCCAAATCAAGGGGGTGTGGAATAATTTAAAATGTTTTGTCATTTAATTTCTCTTAAATCAGCATCCCCCCTGTAGGAGCAGTAAGAGCTTGTTTTCTTCTGCCTATTATGTGCAATGGAGCACACCAGGCATCTGAACAGCTGCTGGCCCTGAGGCAGTGGAGCATCTGCTTGGGTCTCTTGTCATGAATATAGTCTCAGCACTGCACATTCATCTGAGTTTTACCACTGGCCCAGGAAGGGACAGGAGCTACGCTGTCATAGCACCACAGGGAAACCAGTGGCCCTGACGGTGAAGGACTTGTCAAACTCTAACCTGACAATGCAGGAACGTAGAGCTGTCAGCTCTTGGTGAATGACTGGGAGCTCCCCAAACAGGCTGCCCCAGAAGCCTGTAGTCACCCAGGCACTTACTTGCTAGAGACAGTAATCTGACTGAGGAGCAGTTTCCCTCCTTGCTTAGGCTGGACTCAAGTCTGGCAGGTGTGACAGACCCAGCCTTTGGGCCGCATGGGGCAGGGGTCAACATCCTGTTATTGACACTCCTGCCTTCAAATCAAACAGGCCAACTGGTGAGAGCCACTCTGTGTGCGCAGAGCAGGGGAATGAGCAGAAGGGAAAAATCTGCCAGTTGTGCAGACGAGAAAGGGAAATGGGCTTGTGGGCTGCTGATTTGGAGGGGAGGTCCCTGGCCCTTCTGTTGGAGGAGCAGACATGGCTTGTTAGGGTCAGTACCAATGTGAGGAAATGGTGGCATTGGCAGTTGGGTTCTTTGAAAATTGACACTAACTGATGCTGGGCTGTTTCCTTTAGGTTAATAATGTCCATGTTGTCCAGGTGCGTGTGTGTGGTTAGTGCATTGAGTCTGCCCTGTCTCTGTCAAGAGAGAGCTGCGGTGCAGTAAATATTAGCCTTGGCAGGAAAGTGTTTGCACAGCCTTCCTCAGGGCAAGGCTACGCTGCAGTGCTTCATTGGCACAGCTGGGCTGCTGCCGCACAGCTAGTGAAGGTGGCCCTGTGACAAGGTGTGTGTGCCCCCAGCAATACCGCTGCTCTACCTCAGCAACTTAGCTCCAATGTGACAGCACAAAACTTGTGTTGCTTGGGGGGCTTTTTCACACCCCTGAGTGACCCAAGTCAAGCAGCAGTATAGACTGGCCAGTTAGTTATCATTAATGTACCAGGTGCAGCTATGAGACCCTGTGCTTGCTGAAGGCCCCAGGCAATGCTGCACAGCGTGGCAAGTGCTGGGCTCCACTGCAGACAGGACTGCACATGATCAGAGCCTCTGAACGACAGCAGCTCCCCACTGGCCCGTGCTCCTCCAACACTGAGGACGTTACATAAAATCAGCTGCCATAAATTCAGCTGCAGGCTGTGCTGCAAAACAAGTGATCTGAAAATGAGGCTCCTTTGTTGTCAGCTCCAGCCCCACCTTTCTCTCTTCAGGGCCTGATTTACGGTGTGTGGGCCACAGCCTAATTTTAAAATACTTTTGTTTAAATAAATGGGAAATAGCTTTAAAAGCATTATCCATGGACAGGGCCACAGAAGGCCCTCAGGGAAGGCTCCTGGAAGTAGTAAACCCTAGCTGTTGAATTTCACAAGGTGTAATGAAAATAAGAAATAATTGTGCCTGAGCCAAATACTTCCCCCAAACAATGGACAAATCAAGCGTTTGATACATGTTGATGGGAGAATTCAAAGGCTGAAGTGAAAACCCAGCTAGGCAGGATAGATGTGACTGGGCATTAGGCTTCTTGAGTTTTATTCCCAATGCTATAATCAGAGCTTAACTTTTGAACCAGGGCCCAGTCATTTCTCTGTGCTCCAGTTTAACCGTTTGCTAAAAAGAAAATACTATTGACCTCACAGCAGTTTTCCGGGGCTATATATCTTACTCTGTCCACCTGTGAGTCCATTGATTCGAGAACTCCTCCTAAACAGTAAGAGCTAGGGCCACCTAATTTGTAGGCAGCTTCCTCTTATCATAACTTAAAGCAAGATATGGGTTTGGTCCTGCCAGGACAACACGGTGGAATTTGATTGTTTCTCCTAGAATGGAAAGGGAAGGGTCTGATAGGAAGGACAGTTATACTCTAGAATGACCACAGGGGGCAGCAAGTGGCCAGAGATGATACCTGGACAGCAATAATACCATTGGGCCAGCAGAGGGCAGGAGTGAAGAAAGGGTCAGCAATCTACTGTGTGTGTGTGTGTGTGTATATATATATATATATATATATATATATATAATCTCAGAGAGTTTGTGAGTCTGTCTGTTCTCAGGTCAGGGGACTTTCATCCCTCCCCCAGCTGTGCCTGCTGCAGCCATAGCTACCATGGACAGGTGCTTCTGACTTGGCCCCAAGGTGCTGGGGTGAGAGAAGGATAGGGTTGTCCTCTCACCAGGGGTAGCCTGCATAGTGAACCCCTCATCCCCAGCTCCACCCCAGAACAATGATTTAAATGAAGAAAAACAAAACTTGTTTGAGTTAAGGACCCGAGTAATGCCAGATAAATCTTCATGTTTAAAGCCTTACACACTGTTGCTTGGGTCTGTCAGGGCAGGGGCTGGGATCGGAGGTGCAGGAGGCTGAGCAGGGGATTGGGGAGGTGGGGGGCTTAGGAAAGGACATTGGGAATGTGGGGGGTGTCGGAGTCTGGGTTGGGGGTGCAGAGGGTCTAGGGGTGAAGTGGTTGCAGGAGTCAGGCTTGGGATGAGGAGAGACTCAGGATGGGATGGTGCAAAAATCGAGGCAGGGGGTGTGAGGGAACTCAAGGAAAAGGACAAGGGAGCTCAGAGGGTAGGCATGCCTACTAGCTTCTTCCCAAGGCAAGTCCAAGGTGGTAGGGCCTACACTGCCTGCCAGCTGTTCCCCAGGGCAGGCCAGGGTGGTGAGGGCTGTGCTGCTGGTCAGCAGCTGCTTCCTGGAGTTGCGGTGCTTTCTGCCCTCCCTGTGGTCATCCCAGGGTATAACTGTCCTCTGTCCTTGTTGCCCCCTGTGGTCATTGTGAGTATAACCATCCCTGCTATTACACTCTTCCCTTTTCATTTGATGAGAACTAACTGTATTCCACACACATTCCATTGTCATGGCACAACCAAACCCTGACCTTGGCTGTAAGTTATGATAGGAGGAAGCTACAGACCAAATTTGGTGATCCTAGCTCTTACCATTTAGGAGGAGTTCTTAAACAAACAGACTCACAGATGGATGCACAAACACTCTCAGATATAGGTAAGCTATTTTGAGGTTCTCTTGCCATGTGGTGTTAGGGGTGGTTCTATACAAAGGGACTGACCGAGTCTAACCTCCACCTGACCCCTTGCTAGCAGCTGGCTAAACGCCTTTGGGAAAGGATGGTGGATGTGCTGTTTATTGAGGGTGATGTAAAGAGCAAGACACCATTTTAGCAGAAGTCAGCACCTTTGGAAAGTACTATACAGGACTTTAGCAGATAGTATTTCCCATAAGGGATTTTTGCCTTCTGATTTGGGCTGCCAAAGGATGTGAATATCCAATCACAATTTTAAAAATGATCGAGACAACCTGACATAAGAAGGCCAGAGTGGGTCAGACCAAAGGTCCATCCAGCTCAGTATCCTGTCTGCCCACAGTGGCCAATACCAGCTGCCCCAGAGATGACCAAAGAGAGCAAGTAAGCGTCAGCAGGTGGTGGGTGGCTTAGCAGTGGTTGTGCAGCCGCCTGTGTGCAGGGGTCTCGGATGTAGTTCCCACCATTGATAAACACTTTGTTTTCTTTGGCTGGTGCATCTCATTAGCAAGAACCCAAACTGTACTACTCCTTAAGGGGCAGCTACAAAATACAAGCCTGAGGCCATGGTGAGATGCACACTGTGGCCCTGGCTCTTAGTTCAGACAGATTGAGAGGATGTGGCTGGGAGGAGTTAGAAGCAGGGGGGTTGGCTTTATTAGTCAAGGAAGTGGGAGTCCTACTCACATGGAACAGGATTTAGCAGAGGAGGCGAGCTGTTTGTGACTGTTCTGTGGGGGCAGGAGCAGGCATTTATATTAACCCTGACATTGCTTTGCAGCAGTTTTCCCTAGCTGTGTAGTGAGGGGGCCCATCACACAAGTGAGATTATGCAGAAGAGATACTCCCAGAGAGGGTATGTCTACACTACCCCGCTAGTTCGAACTAGCGGGGGTAATGTAGTCATCCACAGTTGCAAATGAAGCCTGGGATTTGAATTTCCCGGGCTTCATTTGCATGAAGCCGGCCGGCGCCATTTTTAAATGCCGGCTAGCTCGAACCCTGTGCCACGCGGCTACACGCGGCACGGAGTAGCTAGCTCGGATTAGGCTTCTAATCCTCCTCAACGAGTTTGGATTAGAAGCCTAATCCGAGCTAGCTAGTCCGTGCCGCGTGTAGCTGCGCGGCACGGGGTTCGAACTAGCCGGCATTTAAAAATGGCGCCGGCCGGCTTCATGCAAATGAAGCCCGGGAAATTCAAATCCCGGGCTTCATTTGCAACTGCGGATGACTACATTACCCCCGCTAGTTCGAATTAGCAGGGTAGTGTAGACATACCCAGAGGGAGTTACTGGAAAGTAGCCTCTGAGCTATTTTTGGACAGACAGCGATGGGTTTGTGGTTACAGTTTGTGCAGCTAGACGCTGGAACTGTGGGTTCAATTTCTGGCGCTCCGGCAGACTGTCTGTGTGACTTGAATGTCTTTTTCTACAATGGGGACAACAGCACTGCCTCAGAGGCGGTGGGGAGGTTACATGCCATAATAATTATAAGCAGTGGTGAAAGCCGGGGTGGTGCTCCTGCACAAAGCTGGCTGTCTGGGGCACTTAGCTGCAGAGGGAGGGCAGAGCACTCCCAGCCTGGCTCCTGGGGCTTCCTTCTGGCTGCCGCACTCAGCAGCTGGCAGTGAGGCAGGTTAAAGGGGCTGGCTGGGGGCACACCTAGCCTGGAGCCCCCTCACCTCCGCTGCCATTTCAGGGGTAAGGAGAGTTTCAGCCACACATTCTGGGCAGTCAGGAGCCTAAAGAATGCAGCAGGCTCTGCACTTTCCCTTGCTTCCTGAGAGTCAGAGGAAGCAGGAAGGAGAAGAAAAGCAACAAACAAGGACTGGTATGTGCTGCTGCAGCACCCCCTGAAATGACACCCTTACCCCCTTACCCTCTCCAGCCCCCTGCCCTGCATTAAAGATGTTAAGGACTAGTCAACTATCCGATAAGCAAACGCTTATCGAATAGTCAAGTCGACTAGTTGATTTCCCCCTCCCCCCCACTTGCTGCCTCTATGATATAGAGGCAGCAAGTGTGGGGGAGAAGGTACTTCAAAGCAGCAGCACTGCACGGAGCCCATACCTGGGCTCTGTGTGGTGCTGCTGCTTTGAAACGCTGTGCCAGCGTTTCAATGGGTCAGTGCTACATGGGCTGTTCCTGGGCTCCATGTGGTGCTGCCCATTTGAAATGCCACAGCACCATTTCAAAGGGGCAGCACAACACAGAGCCTGGGATCAACTGTGCGATGCTGCCCCTTTGAAACACCACCGCAGTGTTACAAAGCAGCAGCGTCGCATGGAGCCTGGGGTTAGCTGGGGCTCACTTCTGGCTCCCTGCGGCATTTCTGCAGAACCTGGAGTCAGCTGGGGAGTCCAGTTGACCCTGGGTTCTGGGGAATGCCATGCGGAGCCAGGGTCAGCTAGAGGGGCTCCCAGCTGACCCTGGGCTCCTCATGGCAATTCAAAGCAGCAGCGCAGCATGGATCCCGGGTTAACAGGGGACTGTGAGTCCCCTGCTGACCCTAGGCTACATGAGGGTTCTTCAGCTTTAAAATGCACAAGAGCCCCCACTGGTGACTCTTGTACATTTCAATGCTGGCACGCCGTGTGCAGCCCGGGGCCAGTGGGAAGTCCCACTGACTCCAGGCTCCATGTGGGTGCTTCTGCTTTGAAATGTACAAGAGCCCCCAGAGGCTCTTGTGCATTTCAAAGGATAAGCACCCACATGCAGCCCGGAGTCAGCGGGACTTCCCACTGGCCCCGGGCTTCACATGGAGTTCCACATTCCTCCTTTGAAATGTACAAGAACCCCAGTGGGGGCTCTTGTACATTTCAAAGGAGGAATGTGGAAGTGCCTGTCGACTAGTCAAGTAGTTGATGGAAATTCCGTTGACTTGTTTGACTAGTAAATTAGTCATTAGTTAACATCCTTACCCTGAATCCTGCACCCCACACTTCCAGCCCCCTACCCTGAGCCCCTCTTCATACCCACCACAACCTTGACTCCTGCTACCCCACACATCCCAAACCTTTTGCCATGATTCCCCACTCTCACCCCACATTTACATTTCTGACAGGTATCTCACCTTCCCTATCTGCCTGTCCTAAGGCCCCCCTGCTCCCCAGGGAGGGTGCACCATGACAGCATCTGTAAGAAACTTAAGTTACTTTCACTCCTGATCATAAGGCATTCAGAACCTACAATGATAAGGGCTGAACCCTGTCATGTAGGGTGCTGATAGGACAGTACGGAGATGTAATTCACCAATGCGGTTGGGAAAGGGTCGACTTAGAAAACAGAAATGTTTGTGTTTTTGAAATGTTGGTTCTATGAGATCCCAGAGCTATGCTGAATGCTACAAGCAGCTTGATTGCTTAAGCTTCAAATAAAATAAAAAAATCCTTGAAGGCTATTCACTCTCCTGACAGGTCCTGAACATGGGCAGTGGGTGAAGCTGTTGCTTAGGGAGTCAAGCTCCCCAGTCTGTTCCCCAACCCCATATCCCACTGCTCTGCCTACATCCCACCCCTTCCCCGCTGTCTCCCTCCCTTCGCTGCTCACCTATTCTAGCCAAATCCCTGAGCCCAAATGTAGCAAGTGACATCTGCAACATTTCTTTCTAAATAAAATGGAATGTTTTGTATTGCATGACCAATTGTGAAGGCTGGACATGCAGAAGGTACCTAATTAAAAGCATCAAATTTGGGAATAAAAAATGTCAGTCACAGATTGTTAGTCTTTAAAGTGCCACCAGACTCCTTATTGGTTTTTATATGCCCTGAAATTTGTCTGAGATTTATTTGCAAAAACTTTGTAGCAAGGGAAAGTCAGTTGTCCTAGGGAATACACATGAAATATTATGGAAAACATGATGTAGCTCTTTTCTGTTTTACATTTTAAATCAGTATTTCTAAGCTGACTTTATATTTTCAATATACTCTTAAAACTTCATAAACTAATCACTCCAGATTACTGTATATTTAAATTAACTGAAACAAAGACATTGATTTTAATTAATCAGTGAGTGTGGTTTTGTATGTTCATAACAAAGTTCATTGCTTTTAGAAAAAGGAAACACTAATTTATTTTGTGTGATTTTCATAACAAGTCATGTTTATGAAATGTCACTCTATGTTTATGTTAAAAATACATTTACAAAGATTTTAGGCATATAAAAGGATTTTATATCTTAGTAAGGTACTGATTTGGGGGGGAGTCCTCTTAAAACTAGTTCATCAAATAGTCAGAAGTAAAAGGGAAACTCCAAAGGAATATTGTCCTTTGAAGGGCTCTCTTTTACACGGAGGTAAAAGGAAAGTGGGGATGGATAGAAAGGACAGGAAGACTTTAGAAGCAAGCTTTTGTACTACAGTAATTAAAATTAAAATGTATTTTAGATAAGTGGTCTTTTGAAGAATTTATTTTAAAAACTGTCTGGTTGAAGAGCAAAACATTTAAGGCTAAAGCTGACTACTCAGATTGTGCATCTAAATATCTATTTAAGGATTTTTTAGAGATGTGATTTCATAATCTTCAGCAACAAACTAATGAAATATTTAAAGCAAAATTTAAACTAAGATCCTGTAGACATAGTAATGCACAACTGTTTTTGGCAGTAAATTCAGGGTTAGCACATGCCTGTTAAATGGTTTCATTACCACTTAATGGCTCTTTCACAGGTTCAATGCTATGCTAATAGATCTGGCAAGCTGGAAGGCTTTTCATTCTTAAGTTAACAGATCCACTTCTGAAGAGCTACAGCAGCTTGCTATGGGCTCCTTCAGAAACGTTCAGAATAGGGACAGGATGAGGGGAGAGGTTGAGTGCTAAGTCCCTGGGAAGGCATTGCCTCCCTTTGCCTGCTATACCTGCTGTTATGGCTCTGGAGTCACACAGCTGCTTCGCCTGCGGGAGCTGCTGACATTACAGTTATTTAGGAGGGGGCTGGGATTTACTGCCAAGGTGTCCTCACAGGTCTCTGGCTCCGTTGATGATGATAACCAGAAGGCTGCTTGTGTGCGTGCTCAGTGATGTGTCATGTCGACTTGTGCACTTAGTCTCCACAGCAGATCCCAAGAGAGCCCTCAAGGACCACAAGCCAGATAAGGATCGAAGGTGCCAGGCCAGGTTTATTGTTAAGTGAACCCCTACACATATGTATCCTGTAACAATGGAATGACTCAATCTGTGGGAAATGTCCATTGCCCCCTAAGCACCACTTTATATACAGGTACAAACAATTTACATGTCACTGCTGATGTATGAGGCTGTCACCCTCTGACATCAGGTTACTACCCTCTTCCGCTTCTTAGATACCATCCACCTCCCTGTTCTTCATGGTTTGATTAGATCATCTCTATCCATCATGCTGTCATTTTAGACCTTTTCCTCAATCTGGGTTGGTATCTGTGCGGAGTGGGTACTATCTTTTTTTAATGAGTTGGTGGTACCGTGCGCTTTCAACTTATGACCAGTACATATTACTGTTCTACACCTGGGCCTATTGCCAATTAGTGTTTTGCACTCTCAGTCCTGTTCATGCCAAGTTCTGTGAGCTGGGGCCTGCCTCTTGCTCATGGCTTAGCTTTGCTTTATGTTAGCCATGTTTTGTCTGTTGTTAGCTTGGCCCCAGACCAGGCCTGTGCTACATGGGCTTATGTTTTAGGCCTTTGTCTTACTACACTAGCCTGTGTGAAGCAGGAGCTCTGATCCTTCTGGATGTAAATTCTATTACTCTGATTACTACGTCACAGAAGGTGCTGTACTAATTTATTTGACAAATGGAGTAGAGTTATCGTTTATAAAAAATACTCCCCCATTGTAATATGAGACTTTGCATTTCTCTGCTTTTAAATCTTTGCTGAGAAGAAGAGAAAAGTGCAGTATTTGTCTAAACTGCTGGCTTTGACCTGAATTAGTGACATTCTATTGTTTTTAGGTTTTTACTATTACTTTTGATTTGTATTGCTGTAGTTGCCTATGGAACCTAGTCATGAACCAGGGCCCTGTTGTGCTAGGCTACATCTACACTGCAGGCTTCTTGCACAAGAAGCTTTATGCAGAAGAGATCTTCTGCAAAAACTTCTTGCACAAGAGCGTGTCCACACTGCAAAAGCGCATCGGAAAAGCGATGTGCTTTTGCACAAGAGAGCATCCAGACTGCACGGACACTCTCTCGCAAGAAAGCTCTGATTGCCATGAACAGAATGGCCACCAGAGCACTTGTGCTTCTTTCAATAGGCTGTTTTTGTGCAATAATTCTTGCGCAAAAAGAAGTTATTTTTCGTAGAAAGAGGAATACCTACACTGCAAAAACCCCTCTGTTCTGTCAATTCATTGTAAATTTTCTTGCACAAAAATGCATTTGAGGTGTGGACAAAACAGCTGGTTTTGTGCAGAATCTCTGCAGCGTAGACGTAGCCTCAGAACAAAAGGACGGTCCCTCCCCTAGAAGTTTATAATCTAAATATAATACAAGAAGCAACAGCTGGATATAGACAGATGGGGGAGTACAAATAAATAATGAGACAATATTGATGATAGATACTGGTCACAGCACACCAGTAGCCTACCTTTAGAATTTCAAGGCATTGTATAATTATTAAGCTAACGAATTAACCCCTCCAGCCTTGCCGTGAAGTAAGTATATTTTCTCCTACTTTATAGAAGAGGAGCCTAAGGCAAGGGGTTGAAGTAACCTGCCAATGTCCACATACCAACCCAGGAGTAGAACCAGGAGTAAAGCTCAGGGGTTCCTGGCTCCTAGCCCCTTACTCGGACAGTGAAACAGTTCTGATACAGAATCAAGACAGGCTGGAAGCTCTGAGGTACTGTAGTCACTGTGGATCCTAGAGTGGTGAGCTCATGCATGCCAGACTGGATTATTTTCACTAGCAGTGCTTGTGGGAGCCGTGCATTTGTCCTGAGCCTCCTTGTGCTCCTATACAAAGCCAGAAAGAGCAAGGCAGCCATGGCCCTCCCTCCGCCCCCACACAGCTCAAAGCCCATGCAGTTCCGGAGTCTGAAAGCAGGGATGGAAGATGGGTTGAAAGAGCCACACTGACAACATCTCACAGAACCATAGTTACTGTACAGGGCATCCCCACTATAAGTCACCCCAGTATACATCTGGTCCACATTAAAGTCATTGATGCTTGTAGGAACTGATATGTTATAAGTCTTCCCGTTCCCCACTCTTAAGTCATGAAAAAAAAATGTGTACAAATGAAAGTCAGCCATGGGGGGAAAAATCCCCACTTTAAGTTGTTTCACTGTTAAGTCCAAGTTTTTTTAGAACGTATCTTGGACTTATAGTGAGGATAGCCTGTAGTAAGTAGCTGTTTTCTTCTTGGAGTATGTGCCACTGTGCATCCTACTGGGTGACCAGCAAGCAGCCACCTCTTCCAGAGGGTGAGTCTGAGGAGGATCTGCCCTACTGTTCAGATAAAGAATGAAGCACTACGCCTCCAAACGTGGTGCCTGCCTCTGCAGCCAAGTCAAGTGTGTAACATTTAACAGATGGCAGTAGCTTACTCCTAAGGGTTTTTTTTAAGTACATCAGAAGCAGGAAGCCTGCTAAACAACCTGTGGGCCCCTTGGACAATCGAGTTGCTAAAGGAGCACTCAAAGACGATAAAGTCATAGCAGAGAAGCTAAATTAATTTTTTGCTTCAGTCTTCATGGCTGAGGACATGAGGGAGATTCCCAAACCTGAGCCATTCTTTTTAGGTGACAAATTGGGAAATGTCCCAGATTGAGGTGTCATTAGAGGAGGCTTTGGAACAAATTAATAAACTTAACAGTAACAAGTCACCAGGACCAGATGGCATTCATCCAAGAGTTCTGAAAGAACTCAAATGTAAAATTACGGAACTATTAACTGTGGTTTGCAACCTATCCTTTAAATCAATTTCTGTACCTAATGATTGGAAGATAACTAATGTGACGCCAATATTAAAAAGAGCTCTACAGGTGATCCTGGTATTACAGACCAGTAAGACTAATGTCAGTACCAGGCAAATTAGTTGAAACTATAGTAAAGAATAAAATTGTCAGACACATGGATGAACATAATTTGTTGGGGGAAAAGTCAACATGGTCTCTGTAAAGGGAAATCATGCCTTACTAATCTGCTAGAGTTGTTTGAAGGGGTCAACAAACGTGGACAAGAGGAATCCAGTGGATGTAGTATACTTGAAAGTAGGAATAAGGGATCTTCCGGAAAAGGGCTTATTTTCCGGAGAATCGCGTCTACACTGGCGCTTTTCTCCGGCAAAAACCCCGAGCCGGAAAAAAGCGGCAGCCATGTAAATGCAAATGCCGCGGGGGATATTTAAATCCCCCGCGGATTTGCAATTCCGAAGTGTTTCATTGGCATCCCTTTCCGGAAAAGGGATGCTAATGTAGACACAGCCCCTATGTATAAATGATCTGGAGAAAGGGGTAAATAGTGAGGTGGTAAAATTTGCAGATGATACTAAACTGTTCAAGTTAGTTAAGAACAAAGCAGACTGTGAAGAGAGTCAAAAAGATCTCACTAAACTAAGTGATTGGGCAACAAAATGGCAAATGAAATTTAATGTTGATAGATGTAAAGTAATGCATATTGGAAAAAAAATAATCCCAACTATACATGCAATATTATGGGGACTAATTTAGCTATAACTATTCAAGAAAGAGATCTTGAAGTCACTGTGAATAGTTCTCTGAAAACATCCACTCAGTGCGCAGCGCAGTCAATAAAGCAAACAATGTTAGGAGTCATTAAAAAAGGGATAGAGAATAAGAAAGAGAATATCTTATTGCCTCTATATAAAATCATGGTACATCCGCATCTTGAATACTGCCTACAGATGTGGTCGCCTCATCTCAACAAAGTCATATTGGCGTTGGAAAAGGTTCAGAGAAGGGCAACAAAAATGATTAGGGACTTTGAACGGATCCTATATGAAGCAAGATTAAAAAGACTTGGACTTTTCAGCTTAGAAAAGAGGAGACTAAGGGGGGATATGAGAGAGGTCTATAAAATTATGACTGGTGTGCAAAAAGTGAATAAGGAAAAGTTATTTACTTGTTCTCATAATATAAGATATAGGAGTTACCAAGTGAAATTAATAGGTAGCAGGTTTAAAACAAACAAAAGGAAGTTTTTCTTCGCTCAGCGCACAGTCAATCTGTGGAACTCCTTGCCAGAGGATGTGGTGAAGGCTAGAACTTTAACAAGGTTCAAAAAAGAGCTAGATAGATTCATGGCGGTTAGGTCCATCAATAGCTATTAGCCTGGATGGATAGGAATGGTGTCCTTGGCCTCTGTTTGTCTGGAAACAGATGACAGGAGATGGATCACATGATGTTTACCTGTTGTGTTCACTCCCTCTGGGGCATCTGGCATTGGCCACTGTCAGCAGACAGGATAGTGGACTGGATGGACCTTTGGTCTGACCCAGTATGGCCATTCTTATGTTAGAGCCACAGAGCTAGCTTACAAATCTCCATGGTTGGCACCTTTCTGAAGCATGCTGGCCACATCAGCTGTGCTCCAGTGGAGTGTACTCTCACATCCAGAGGGACAGCTGGGAACAGGTGGAGATTAACTGAAGAGTCTCTATGAGCAGACCATCTGCCGTATTGATACACCTGGTAGGTCTACAAAGAGAAAGGAGAGATACAGAAGGGGTGTAGTCCCGTCTAGGAAGTAAGGAAGAGCTCTGGAAACATTTCACATGTGAATGTTCTTTTCTTCTATAAAAGAGTGAGGTTTCTGAGGGAAACGTGCTGAGGTGATTGACTAATTCCTGGGGAATTCTGAGTATACTTTGATAATGCATGTGGAGTGGTCTCATCATCGTTTCATCCCTGTGAAATTATGTGTATGACACTTGCTGACTCTCTGGGCTGAGATAAGAAGACCATCTTGTTGGTAAGGTGATATGAAGAGCATTTGGACAGAGGTTTGAAAGAAGCCTCTGAGAGACAAAAGGATCACATGAAAGTCCCAGGTGGACAGGTGGTGACAAAGTGGCACACTGTATCCAGGCAAGAGAGAAGGCAAATGGGATGCTGCCTGCACACCGAGAGTAGGACTAACAGTCAAAATTGCTTTGACCAATATGGAGCTCTCATGAGAACAATAGCTTTCTCTCATCTGCTCTTGGATACATCTTAAGGAGATGAGGGATTGAAGAAAAGGCACAGAAGTGGAGACCTTCAGATCATTGAAGGAGAAAAACATCCAGTGAGATCCTGGGATCATTCCCCACATGCTGAGCAGAAGATTTCAGTGTTCTCTTCAATGAAGAAATCAGAATATCGGGTCTCAGTGGATTTCTGCAGTGACCACTTATGGGTGTTACTACACTTCTGCTTACAAAATCTGTTAAGGACATTGTTGACCTCTGAAAAATACAGGGCCAATGGATTCAGAGGGGTAGCTGAGTTAGTCTGTACAGGATAAACTTAAAAAACAACACATAGTATGGTAGCACTTGAAAGCCTAACAAAACAAGTAGATGGTATCATGAGCTTTCGTGGGCACAGCCCACTTCTTCAGATGACCAGCTAGCTGTAGAAGTGGGCTGCTCCCATGAAAGCTCATGATACCATCTACTTGTTTTGTTAGTCTTTAAAGTGCTACCAGACCATTTGTTGTTTTTTAAGGGACAATGGAGTCACTGCATGTTGGTGACACAATTCCCAGAACTCAGGGTATGTCTACACTACAGCACTAATTCGAACTAATTTAATTCAAATTAGTTAATTCGAACTAAGCTAATTCGAACTAGTGCATCTAGACCTAAAAACTAGTTTGAATTAGCATTTTGCTAATTCGAACTAGCATGTCCACATTGAGTGGACCCTGAACCGAGGTTAAGGCTGGCCGGAAGCAGTGCCGGCAGGGCATCAGATTAGGACTTAAAGCGTGGAGCTGCTGTCTCAGGCTAGCCGAGGGCTGTGCTTAAAGGGACCCGACTCCCACCCCAACCTCCACCCCGGACAGACAGTTCTCAGGGGTTCCCCGCTCGCTTGTCTAACTCGATGAGGGACAGCAAAGCAGTCCTGGCTTGGAGTGCCCTGAATGCCCACACTCGGCACATCACAGCACTCGGCCATCAGCCCGGCTGCACTTGCCGCAGGCTGCCATCCGGGGGGGGGTGTCAATCGGGGGGCTGCAGGAGAGCTTCCACCCCGAGGAGCCCACAGAGCCACCCCAGTCCTCCCCATCAGGGGCTTGTACCCCATTCCTCCCTCACCTCCTTCCACTTACTCCTCCCTAGCCCCCCTTCCTGATGTACAAAATAAAGGACACGTGTGTTCAAAAATAGAAACTCTCTTTATTGAACAAAACTCAGGGAGACTGGGAAAAAGAGGTGGGAGAGGGGAAGACAGAGAGTGGGAGAGAGGAGGAGGAAACCTGGGAGGAGGGAGCTGGAAGGGGGAAGCCAGGGGAAGAAGGAGGAGGGGAAGTATCAAACTATGGTACGCCATATCTTCAGTACTGTGTACAGATGTGGTCTCCTCACCCCAGAAAAGATATTTTGGCCTTGGAAAAGGTTCAGAAAAGGGCAACTAAAATCATCAGGGGTTTGGAACAGGTCCCATATGAAGAGAGGCTAAAGAGACTGGGACTTTTCAACTTAGAAAAGAGGAAACTGGGGGGGGGGGATATGATAGAGATCTATAAAAGCATGAGTGGTGTAGAGAGGGTGCATAAAGAAAAGTTCTTCATTAGTTCCCATAATAGAAGGACTAGAGGACACCAAGTGAAATTAATGGGTAGCAGGCTTCAAACTAATAAGCAAAAGTTCTTCTTCAGAAAGCAAATAGTCAACCTGTGGAACTCCTTGCTGCAGGAGGCTGTGAAGGCTAGAACTAGAACAGAGTTTAAAGAGAAGTTAGATAAAGTCATGGAGGTTGGGTCCATAGAGTGGTATTAGCCAGGGGGTAGAAATGGTGTCCCTGGCCTCTGTTTGTGGAAGGCTGGAGATGGATGGCACGAGACAAATGGCTTGGTCATTGTCTTCGGTCCATCCCCTCCGGGGTACCTAGTGTTGGCCGCTGTCGGCAGACAGGCTACTGGGCTAGATGGACCTTTGGTCTGACCCAGTATGGCCATTCTTACGTTTTTTATGTTCAGGGCTCAGGGTTGGGGTCTCACTCAACCACCTTGATTTTCATGCAAACCTGCTCCTGGGTGGCCAGGCTGGCAGCTATCCTGCCCTAGACGGCCACTTTCCTGTGCCTAGTGCGGAGGTCGTGGACGTTGGAGGCTTCCCCCCAAACCTCGATGAGGTCCACGATGTCTGCACTAGACCAGGCGGGCGCCCGCCTCTTGCGGCCCCGGGCAGGCTCCTGGGAGCCGCCAGCCTGGTCCCAGGAAGAGGCGGACGGCTGGGTGGCAGCAGGTGGCTGGCTCGTGCCGTGCCAAGTGCAGGGTCTGCTGGCTGGGTGTTGGCAGGCTTGCACCTGGCATGGGCACTGTAGTCAGACCGTGCCCCTTTAAGGGCTCCGGGGCCGGGAGGGGGCAGACGAGTTTCCCTGGTAGTGCCCAGAGTGGCCACCAGGGCAAGCTGGGCAGGGCTAGCCTCCCACTAGTTTGAATTAAGTGGCTACACAGCCCTTAATTCGAACTACTTAATTTGAACTAGGCGTTAGTCCTCGTAGAATGAGGTTTACCTAGTTCGAATTAAGCACTCCGCTAGTTCGAATTAATTTCGAACTAGCGGTTTGCCTGTGTAGCACCTATCAAAATTAATTCGAACTAACGGCTGTTAGTTCAAATTAACTTTGTAGTGTAGACATACCCTCAGTGGCTTCCAGACAGAGTGGAATTAGCAAGCTATAGCTGAAACAGGGAGAATATTAAATCTAGAACTCTTGGTCTCATTCTGGCTTTACCCTTTTCACCCAGTTGTCCAGGTGAAGTCCCATTTTTCTTATCTGTCCTACTGCCAAGCACTTGGTGAATACTGTCAATGCTGCGGGGAATCCAAAGAGCAGAAGAGCCCTATATTGGTAATAACTGGATGAAACGTGAATCTGATATGCTTCCTGTAGGTTGGATGGATGACTATATGGAAATAGGCATCCTGAAATTCAAGAGCCAAGAAAAGGAAGTTACTCACCCGATGCAATAATGACTATTCTTCGAGGTACATGTCCCTGTAGGTGCTTCACTATAGGTGACGGGTCATCTCTGGAGCCGCAGGATTGGAGATTTTTCATAGCAGTTAGCAGTCAGGCTGCACTCGTGCTGCTGGCAGTTTGACAGTTGAGCATGGCCCAACCCTCTCCCCTCAGTTCCTCATCTACTGCAGAGCAATTGGACTCCAAGTAGCAGGGAGGAAGGAAGGGTTGTAGAGCACCTACAGGGACACACACCTCGAAGAACAATGGTTACTACACCAGGGGAGTAACTTCCTCTTCTTCTTCGGGTGATGTCCGTATAGGTGGTCCACTGTAGGTGACCACAAAGCAATGCTTGCTATGGCTGGTGGGACTCAGAGTCACTGCTTCGTAGTGGCAGATAGACCAGCTGGAGCCACTGATGTGTCTGCCACTAGCTGAGGCATGATGGGGTAATGTTTTGAGAACATGTGGTCCAATAACCAGGTGGCTGCCTGATAAATGTCTTTGAGAGGCACACCATTAAGGAATGCCGTGGATGTTGCTGTAGTACGGGTGGAGTGTGCTCTTGGTGCCGTCTTTAGCAGTTTGTTGCCAAGGGCATGGCACTGGAGGATGCAACCCGCTATCAGTTTGGAAATGCGTTGTGTGCAAATTGGGCTGCCCCTGGAGTAGTTCACAATAGCGATGAACAGATGTGGGGACTTGCGAAATGTCTGAGTCCTGTTGATGTAAAAGGCCAAAGCCCTTCTGACATCCAGGGTGTGAAGCATGGTGTGTGCAGGAGATGCATGCGGCTTTGGAAAAAATGCAGGTAAGACTAAGGGCTCATTGATATGGAAGCAGGTGCTGACTTTAGGTAGAAAGGCGGGATGTGGTCTCAGCATCACTTTGTCTTTATCGAAGACTGTGCAGTGTGGGCCCACCGTTAGGGCTTCTCACTCTCAGGCTCTTCTTGCGGAAGTGATGGCCACTAGAAAAAGCACCTTCATTGTGAAGAGTAGCAGTGGGCATGTGGCCAAAGGTTCAAAGGGGGGGTCTCATAAGGGCCTCGAGAATCAAGTTCAGGTCCCATGAGGGTGTTGGTGGTCTGCAAGGTGAGTAGAGATTCTGAAAGCCTTTAAGTCACAGGATGTGCGAACACTGATGACCCTTCAGTGTGGTCGTGAAAGGTCGTAATGGCTGCCAAGTGCACTTTAATGGAAAACACTGATAGGCTGTCACTCTTCAAGCCATGTAAGTAGTCGAGGGTCATATGGAGGAGGAGATTGCATTGGTGAGGGAGTGGGTGGGTGGCTTGATGCACATGTACTGGAGGTATGGGAACCAGGTCTGTCTGGACTAGGATGAGGCCACTAGAAAGACTTGAGCTGTGTCTGAGCAGATCTTGTGAAGGATTCTGGGGATTAGTCGTACTGGAGGGAAGGCACAGTAAATCAGTTAGTCCCATGGGATCAGGAACGCATCTCCCCTGGATCCCTTTCCCCGTCCCACCCAGGAGCAAAAGCGAGGGCATTTGGTGTTGCTTGTGGTTGCAAAGAGATTGTGGTTGCTTGTCGTTGGATAACCCTACCTGCGAAAAATGGAATCTGACACCTGTGGATGGAGTTCCCACTCGTGATCCGTGGCAAAGTTGCATTTCAGAGTATCTGCCATGGTATTGTTGGCCCCTGGTAAGTATGCTACTTTTAGTGTGACACACCAGTTCCAAAGGCAGATCGCCTCCACATATTGGGATCGGGAATGAGCTCCACCCTGTCTGTTTATGTAAAACATAGTAGTAATGTTGTCCGTAAGAATACAGATGGTTCTGATGGTGATGGATAAGGTAAAGTGCCTGCGTGCATTCCTGATAGCTCTTAGCTCAAGAACATAAGAACGGCCGTACTGGTTTAGACCAAAGGTCCATCTAGCCCAGTATCCTGTCTGCCGACAGTGACCAGCACCAGATGCCCCAGAGAGGGCAGACCAAAGACAATGATCAAGCGATTTGTCTCCTGCCATCCCTCTCCAGCCTCTGACAAACAGAGGCCAGGGACACCAATTCTATCCCCTGGCTAATAGCCTTTTATGGACCTAACCTCCATGAAATTATCTAGCTTCTCTTTAAACTCTGTTATAGTCCTAGCCTTCACAGCCTCCTCTGGCAAGGAGTTCCACAGGTTGACTACACGCTGTGTGAAGAAGAACTTTCTTTTATTAGTTTTAAACCTGCTACCCATTAAGAAGATTGATGTGAAGTAGTGCTTTGTGTGGTAACCATTTGCCATGTGCTGTGTGGTGCTGTAGGTGTGCCCCATCTTACCAGTGAAGCATCGGTTGTGATCTGGACTTATGGCCCAGGTTGAAAGAAGGGCACCCCCGTGAGTAAATTGTAGGGGGATGTCCACCATTTGAGGAATTCTAGCACGTGCCTGAGCTCAACTACTGTTTTGTGCAGTGGGTGCCATGATGACATATAGACAGATGCCAGCCAATGCTGCAGGGCTTGGAAGTATAGTCACGCGTATTGGACCACATAGGTGGTGGCCGCCATATGGCCCATGAGTTGAAGGCCAGTGTACACTGTCATAGTGGGGCTGGTGAGAGGTGTAGTGACTATGTCGCGTCGCATATCAAATCTTTGCTGTGGCAGATATGCCCTGGCTGAGATGCAGTCAAGTCAGACCCCTATGAATTCCAAGTCTTGAACTGGATAGAGGGTTGACTTCTGCTTGTTTATTAGGAGACCTAAGAGGTTGACAAGCTGTTTGGTCTTTAGTATCATATCTGCGGTTTCCATTCTGGAGTGGCCCTTTATTAGATAGTTGTCTAGGTATGGGAAGATCACAACCCCTTGACACCGAATATAGGCTGTGAGCGCTCAGATAGCGACTATGGGCAGGATGTATTGCAATGTGAAAATGTGTCTTATAGGTCGAGGGCTGCAAACCAGTCCTCTCTGTCCAGTGCTGGGATGATTGAAGCCAGTGTGACCTTCTTGAATCGCTGCTTTCACAGGAACATGTTTAGTTTGCAGAGGTCTAGGATTGGTCTCCAGCTCCCTATGTGTTTCTCGTTTAGGAAATAAGTTGAGTAGAACTCCCTTCCCCAGTATGGTTCGGGGACTGCCTCTATAGCCCCTAGATGGAGAAGTCAATCAATTTCTTGCTTGAGGGTTATCTCATGAGAGGGGTCCCTGAAGAGAGACAGGGTAGGGGAGAGGGAGGTGAACAGAATTGAGTATCCCATACGGATGTTTTCTATGACCCACTGCTCTGATGTTATTGAGACCCAGTGATGAAGAAATGGGCATAGCTGTTGTTGAATAGATGTTTTTGGCTTTGTTGCACTAAATGATCGGGGAGGTCGGGCAGGCCCTTGACCAATGTTTCAAATTTTCTGCTTAGGAGCCTTACCATCAGAGAAGCATGGCTGTTGTTTGCGGTTCTTCTGGGTGCGCTGTCTGGAGCAATTGTACTCGTATGGTCTATATTGAGGACGGTTGAAATATGAGTCCCATATTTCTGTTGTAGGGGGTGTAACACCTCCGCTTGCATGGTGGTGTGTACATTCCCAGTGTACGCAATGTGGTGTGCAAATTCTTGCTGCTGTGTAGAATCTCATCGCTGTTGGTCACAAAAACTCTTGTGCTTGTCTAAGGGGAAATCCTCCATCTTAGTTTGGAGTTCCTTTGGGACCCCTGCAGCCATGATGTTCTCCTCATGACCACAACTGTAGAAGTTGCTCTTGCTGCAGTATCAGCAGCATCAGTTGCTGAGAGCAATGCAGTGTGGGCGATGGTGAGACCTTCATGGATGAATGTCCTGAGGATAGGCTTCTTGGGGTCTGGCAGGTGTTCCATAAGCTCAGCTAATTTGGAGTAGTTGTCAAAATCGTGACTGGATAGAAGGGCCGAGTAGTTTGCTTTTCTGAGCTGTAAGGTGGCAGAGGAGTACATTTTCTTGTCAAATTGGTCTAGCCTTTTGTGTTCTTTGTCCCCGTTATTTGATTTAAGGTGAGATGCTTTTGCCCATTGGCTTGCCACATCAACCACCAGTGAGTTCAGCCAGGAGTCAGAGAACAGGAAGTCCAACTGTTTAGGAGGAACAAAATATTTCCTTTGCACCTTCTTGCACATTGGCTGGGCTGATGCCAGTGTTTGCCAGATGTCCTCCTCAGATACCTCCATAATAGCCTCATCTATGGGAAACGCTATTCTGCCTTGGGATGACGGGCAAATATTCTTTAGAACATGGTGTTGTTTCTCCTTGACCTTGTAGCAGGGTCGGGCTTAGTCCATCACCCTCTTCTCCCCCCCCCCCCTGCCTTCTGTCTACTCCCAATTGTCCTTCCCCTCATGCCCCTCTTACGGTCCTGGCTGGGACATTTGTGTTATCGTCTCCTGGTCCTGGTCAGACGGCGTCAGTTGCCCTGGCCCTGCTTGGTCTCCTGGTCCTCCAGACGATTGGCTCCCTTGTGCTCCTCCCAGGGTCGGTCCTCCACTGGGGGCCCCGGCCGGTCAGCCGCACGCAGTGTCCGGTGCTCCCTTGCTCCCCGGGTCCGGCTGGCCACCTGCGGGGGTTGAAAGCACAGCCAGCTTCTGCCCTCCCCCCTCAGCTCCTCCCTTCCTCCTCCCCTTTGTACTTGCCGGCTGGCGTCACGTCCCTGCTCAGCGTCCGAGCCGGCCGGCTCCCTCTGGGTCCCAGGGTCTGTCCCCTGCGCACCCGGCCCTCCACTTGCCACGAATGTGAAGGCAGGTAGTACCAGTTTGGATGCCACTGAGGGTGTGCTGGATAGTGATGCCCTTGCTGGGACGTGGTGGGAGTTGGATGCTGCGAGGGGAACGTGCTCGTCTGTTTATAGTCGATCACCCTTATGCGCCCTGCCCATAGTGTGGCGATGAGTATGATGGCTACGGTGCTGCTCCCTTGATGGGAGGGAGGGGGTGTCTCTGTTCACTCACACGATTCCTGAAGTCCTTGCTCTTTGACAGCACTGGGCTGGCTGCGAGCTAATCGTAGCCTGCACAGGGGGAGGCACTGGAGAAGTCGTTGCACTGGGCGGTGGTGGTGGGGATTTCCAGGGCCGTTTTGTAGTTGGCTCAGCTTCGTTCGCCAGTGCTGCACGCATAGGTGCTTGCTTTGGCGCTGGGGCCTGCCTGTGCGGTTCCCCAGGTGTGGAGGAGGAGCGCACGGGTGCCGTATCCAGGCTGGGTGTCACAGTGGCGGCGTTTGAGGCAGACCTTGGCACCACAGAGAGGGAGATGCCTGCTACGTGTCTCCTGGTCATTCTAGGGGACGGGTTGTGTGGTAGCACTCTGGCTGGTGAGACCCTGGTATTTTGATGCATCTGAGGTGTCAGAGAGGCAGATCTGTGCTTCGGAAGGTCTGCCGTTTGATTTAGTGAAGGTTCCCCTGCAGGCTGTAACGCCTTCTGCAGAAGGGTCATGTGGAGCCTAAGCTCCCGAATCTCTCACCCTGGCTGACAAACTTCGGCAGTGCTCATATTTCTGTCAGGTGTGTGACTCCCCGACATCTAATACAGCAGCTGTGGCCATCAAAGGCCAGTATGGATTCGTTACTGTTGCGGCATGTCTTAATCCCTGCAAGACAGGCCTAGTGGAAGCTGTTGGTGCTGAGGGCTGAGGGCTGAGAGCTGGAGGGAGTGGAGGGAGTTTTTTTTTTTTGATTGAGGAGTGGAGCTGGCTGAGGGAGAGTGGAGCTGCTGCCGCTGAAGTGGTCAGTGCTGGGGAAACAGCTTTTTCCCTATGTTTGTTTGTTTTTTTCTTTGAAGTGGGAAGAATGTAACAAGATGATTTCTCACTGAACCAGGTCAAAAAGTGATCAGCAGAGTGAACATTTTCCTGAGAGGAGAGAAGTGCCTGAAGTGGCAGGAGAGCGGGCGATCGAAGAGGAACTGAGGGGAGCAGGTCTGCTCCATCCGTGACCGAGGGCAGTAGAAGAGGAACTGAGGGGAGCAGGTCTGCTCCATCCGTGACCGAGGGCGGTAGAAGAGGAACTGAGGGGAGCAGGTCTGCTCCATCCGTGACCGAGGGTGGTAGAAGAGGAACTGAGGGGAGCAGGTCTGCTCCATCCGTGACCGAGGGCGGTAGAAGAGGAACTGAGGGGAGTGGGTCAGCTCCATCCGTGACCGAGGGCGGTAGAAGAAGAACTGAGGGGAGCGGGTCTGCTCTATCCGTGACCGAGGGCGGTAGAAGAGGAACTGAGGGGAGCGGGTCAGCTCCGTCCGCGACCGAGGGCGGTAGAAGAGGAACTGAGGGGAGCAGGTCAGCTCCATCTGCGACCGAGGGCGGTAGAAGAAGAACTGAGGGGAGCGGGTCAGCTCCGTCCGCGACCGAGGGCGATAGAAGAGGAACTGAGGGGAGCGGGTCAGCTCCGTCCGCGACCGAGGGCGATAGAAGAGGTACTGAGGGGAGCGGGTCAGCTCCATCCGTGACCGAGGGCTGTAGAAGAGGAACTGGGGGGAGCAAGTCAGCTCCATCCGTGTCCGAGGGTGACAGAAGAGGAACTGAGGGGAGCGGGTCAGCTCCATCCGCGACCGAGGGTGGTAGAAGAGGAACTGAGGGGAGCGGGTCAGCTCCATCCGCGACTGAGGGTGGTAGAAGGGGAACTGAGGGGAGCGGGTCAGCTCCATCCGCGACCGAGGGTGGTAGAAGAGGAACTGAGGGGAGCGGGTCAGCTCCATCCGTGACCGAGGGCGGTAGAAGAAGAACTGAGGGGAGCGGGTCTGCTCTATCCGTGACCGAGGGCGGTAGAAGAGGAACTGAGGGGAGCGGGTCAGCTCCGTCCGCGACCGAGGGCGGTAGAAGAGGAACTGAGGGGAGCAGGTCAGCTCCATCTGCGACCGAGGGCGGTAGAAGAAGAACTGAGGGGAGCGGGTCAGCTCCGTCCGCGACCGAGGGCGAAAGAAGAGGAACTGAGGGGAGCGGGTCAGCTCCGTCCGCGACCGAGGGCGATAGAAGAGGTACTGAGGGGAGCGGGTCAGCTCCATCCGTGACCGAGGGCTGTAGAAGAGGAACTGGGGGGAGCAAGTCAGCTCCATCCGTGTCCGAGGGTGACAGAAGAGGAACTGAGGGGAGCGGGTCAGCTCCATCCGCGACCGAGGGTGGTAGAAGAGGAACTGAGGGGAGCGGGTCAGCTCCATCCGCGACTGAGGGTGGTAGAAGGGGAACTGAGGGGAGCGGGTCAGCTCCATCCGCGACCGAGGGTGGTAGAAGAGGAACTGAGGGGAGCGAGTCAGCTCCATCCGTGACCGAGGCCGATAGAAGAGGAACTGGGGGGAGCGAGTCAGCTCCATCCGTGACTGAGGGTTGTAGAAGACAAACTGATGGGGGTGGGTCAGCTCCATCGGCGACCGAGGGCGGTAGAAGAGGAACTGAGGGGAGCGGGTCAGGCTGCGCTCAACTGTCAAACTGTCAGCAGCACAAGATACCTGCTAACTGCTATGAAAAAGTCTCAGATTCTGCAGTTCTGGAGATGACCCCTCACCTACAGTGGAGCAACCACAGGGACATCACCTGAAGAAGAACCTTGAGCTTGAGCTTGAAGCAAAGGACAAATGGAAGCAAGCATTGCCATCCTGAATTGGAGGTTCTACATGTCTTTGCTGAGCCTCCTCAAGTGCAGAATAGGATAAAAACATTTTCTGTGTTCAGGAGCTTCAGGGGATAGCTGAGTTAGTCTGTTACAGAAAAAAACAACGAATGGTCTGGTAGCACTGTTAGTCTATAAAGTGCTACCAGACCATTTGTTGTTTTTGTGTGTGTTCAGAATGAGAAAACACCAGAATTAAAAGTGTATTAATTTAGATGGCATAAAGGATCCAAACACCCAAAGGTGTTAACATGACACTGAAACTATCCAACATATAACAGTTTTTAAAAATGTCCTGGGTTTGCAATATAGAAACTTCAAGTGCTAAGTACTATGGCAAATACAGCATTACAAATCTTAGTAACCTGGTATTAAAGGTACAAAGAAAAGGGAATACATTTAAAGCACTGGAAATGTGATGAACAGCTGGTCACCGAGTTACAAATGGTCGAGTTATGACTGTTCGCACTTACGACCAAAGCTCCCATGGAGCAGTCGTAAAGACGGTTCTCGAGTTACGAACGCGACCCGCGCTTACGAACAGTACGGTTACTATGTAACTCAATGGGGTCCAAGTTATGAACAGATCGAGTTACGGCCAAGTGTTTGGTCCGTAACTCGTTCATAACTTGGGGAGAGGCTGTATTAAATAAGTATTTTATTTTAACAACATCTCTTTTTCCTTAGCTTGAGAGACTTTTTTAGAAGGAAAAAAGCTTGTTTGACCATCATTAAGGGTGCATCTACACAGCACCCTAAACTCAAACTAAGATATGCAATTTGCACTACACAAATTGTATATCTTATTTTGATTGTATTTCAAAATAGCGTTTTTCAAAATTTGGCGTACCTACCCAGCACCAAATTTCAAAATAATGTGCTATTTCAAGGCATCCCTTAACTCCACAAGGGTTACAGGGATGCTGAAATAACACACCTGTTATTTCAAAAAATATTTTGAAATAACGGGTGCATTTAAAAGATGTGGGGTGGCTATTTCGGGATACCTCTGGTATCCCAAAATAGCCCCACTATCTAGACATACTCTACAATGGTTGAAACAAAATACAGGACTATGTAGCACTTTAAAGACTAACAAGATGGTTTATTAGATGATGAGCTTTCGTGGGCCAGATCCACTTCCTCAGATCAAATAGTGGAAGAAAATAGTCACAACCATATATACCAAAGGATAACTTAGAGAGTCTCATCTCAGGACAAACATCCACTCCGACTGACACCTTGCAAGACTTTTGTTCCACCAGACAAGAATCACTATTCTACAATGGTTAATTGTTATTTGTGGGAGAAAAGAAGTTAATTGAGAGAGGCTGGAGATACTATTCTTGCTATTGCTGATTTTGATCACATTTCCTACAAGTCAAACACACACACACACACAAGGGAAGATAAAATAATTGCAAAGACAGAAAATGCACCTTTTGTCTTTGATGCTGACTCACACTTGCAACTTCACTGCTGGAAAAAACACAGACCTAACGCATGGTCTTATCAGCCACTCCTGAGACCTGGCAAACTCCTGCGAGCCTCTGGCTGTTTAGGGCATTGCTTTTATCTGCCTCTTTCGGGTCACAGGCTTACAACATGTTTCAAAATGTATAGTCTTGGCTGACAAAGCCAGGCTTTTAATAAACAGAAGGCAAAAGGAGAGAATTAGAAAAGAGAAGAAATAAAGTGAGGAACGAAAAGGACACACTGGGTGGATACATGAATGTGTGTGAGACAAAAGTCACACATCCTAGGTAGTGTTTGGCAGGGTGGAGGGTGAGGTCATGTGGCTCCTACTTTCTCTGACCCAGTCTGCTGAGGACAGTTCTCAGGAATAGGATGAAGACTGTTCGGGGTTTCAGGGATCAGTAAGGTAGAAGCCATGCTGATAAAGCTTGCACCTTCCCCTTCTCCTGTCCTTTAGCTCCCCAGCATCGCAGGAGCCAGCCTTTCCCCAAAATGTCTATTTTTGAGAATCCAAAAAGGGAATTGATGGGTGGAGCAGCCTCATATTTTGTCCCTGAGTTGGGCCTATTTCCAACACACACACACTTTTAGTTTATTAATTTCCAGTTCCACTCTTCTTGTTTACCGGGCATAATCTTAACACGCTCCCTGAATTACATCAGTAGTTTAGCTATGATAATTGTCAGCAATGAGTAATTTTTGAAATGTAAACAAAGCATCAATATTTTTCCGTACCATCAGACTTAAAGTGCTCTTGGAAAGATATCAGTGTGTAGGGGAAACTGAGGCAGTCCATGGTATTTTGTTAAGACCTCCTATTCAATCTATCTATCCTAAATAGTGATAGAAATGTAGCCATGTTAGTCTGGTGTAGCTGAAACAAAATACAGGACTATGTAGCACTTTAAAGACTAACAAGATGGTACACCATCTTGTTAGTCTTTAAAGTGCTACATAGTCCTGTATTTTGTTTTATGTATCCTAAATTTGAAAGAGGCTTCGGAGCAACACAGCACAGGCCGTAGCATGACCCTGTCAACCACATTCCAAGGGGCCATAGTCAGATAAGGCACTGGCTGGTATCACAATAAACTTGTTTAAGTTAACGGAGTGTAAGTTGCACTTACTGTCTCCCTATGATAGGTGCTGACAAAAGTCACTGCAGCTTTCCTTTCAGATGGGTTGCACTTCTAGTGCACTTTGGACCTAGGCAATTTCCTGTCAGAGTGAGTGGAGAGCAACAATCCACTAGTAAATTACCCTAATCTATCCTTCTTCGAATAATTTCTACCAATAGGCCGGGAGCCTCATGTTTGGATGAGAAGTGAGCTCCCTGAGGGGGGATATGATAGAGGACAATACAATCATGACTGGAGTGGAGAAAATAAATTAAGAAAAATATTTACTTGTTCCCAAAACACAAGAACTGGGAGTCACCAAACGAAATTAATAGGTAGCAGGTTTAAAACAAACAAAAGGAAACTTTTCTTCAGGCAGCGCACAGTCAACCTGTGGAACTCCTTGCCAGAGGATGTTGTGAACACTAGGACTTTAACAGGGTTCAAAAAAGAACTAGATACATTCATGGAGGTTAGAGCCATCAAAGGCTATTAGTTAGGATGGGTAGGAATGGTGACCCTAGCCTCTGTACATCAGGGCTGGGAATGGGCAAAAAGGGATGGATCACTTGATGATTCCCTTTCTTTTCATTTTCAGTCCCTTGGGGCACCCAGCACTGGCTGGTGTCTAAAGACAGGCCCATTTGGTCAGTGTCCTGGGCTATGTTGGTCATAAGAACATAAGAATGGCCATACTGGGCCAGATCAAAGATCCATCTAGCCCAGTGTCCTGTCTGCCCACAGTGGCCAATACCAGATGCCCCAGAGGGAGGGATCACAACAGGTAATCCTCACATAATCCCTCCCTTGTCATCCACCTCCAGGAAAAAAAGAGGCTAGGGATGCCATTCCTACCCATCCTGGCTAACAGCCATTGATAGACCTAACCTCCATGAATATAGCTAGCTCTTTTTTTAACCTGGTTAAAGTTCTAGCCTTCACCACATCCTTTGGCAAGGAGTTCCATAGGTTGATTGTGCACTGAGTGAAGAAAAACTTCCTTTTGTTTGTCTTAAACCTACTACCTATTAATTTCATTTGGTGACCCCTAGTTCTTATATTGTGGGACTAAGTAAATAACTTTTCCTTCTTCTTCGAGTGGCCCCGTGGGTGCTCCACTCTAGGTGTCGGGTCCCGTCCCGGCGCTGCGGCTCGGAGACTTTTCATAGCCGTGCTCCACCGGCTCGCGCATGCGTGGTTCCCCAGGATAGCGTTCGCGCCTTTGATCAGCCGCGCGCGAGCCAGCAACCGTCAGTTCCTCTCAACCGCCTCAGGTCGCGGTCGGAGCTCCCTGATCTCTTTTTACCACCACTGGTCTACGATCACCACAGACAGATGGGTGCTAGAGGTAGTTCAATCCGGCCTCTCCATCCCCTTTCTCTCTATTCCCTCCACCACTCCTCCCTCCCCGTCCCTCTTCAGGGACCCTTCTCACGAGAAACTGTTGGAACAAGAAGTTCAACGTTTGCTCACCATCGGGGCGATAGAGAGAGTTCCCAAGCAGTTTTGGGGAAAAGGTTTTTACTCCCGATATTTCCTCATACCAGAGAAGTCGGGAGGATGGAGACCCATCCTGGACCTTCGAAAGCTAAACCAGCATCTTCGGAGGCAGCGTTTCAAGATGGTAACCTTATCAACCATTCTTCCATCATTGAACAAGAAGGATTGGTTTGCAGTCCTCGACTTGCAAGATGCTTATTTCCACGTAGAAATTCACGTGGCACACAGACGTTTCCTTCGTTTCCAATTGGGGAGCGAGCATTACCAGTACAGGGTCCTACCATTCAGCCTGGCATGTGCTCCCAGGGTTTTCACCAAGATGTTAGCAGTAGTCGCGGCCCACCTACGCAGACTAGGGATGACAATATTCCCCTACTTAGACGATTGCCTTCTCAGGGGTACGACCTATATGGAAACATGTCATATGGTTCGGACAGTATCCGACGAATTTGCTACTCTGGGTCTTCTCATAAACTTGAAGAAGTCAACACTAGTTCCATCCCAAAATCTCATGTTCATAGGTGCGCGCCTCGATTCAGCTATGGTGCGCGCATATTTACCAATGGAACGTTTTATAATAATCAAAGAATTGATACACACAGTGGTCCTCGCTCCGAAAATTCCCACACGCGTCTGTCTACAGCTGTTGGGGCATATGGCTGCTGCCACCGTCGTAGTGTGCAACGCAAGGTTACGTTTTCGTTGCCTCCAGCACTGGTTAGCCACGGTTTACATCCCGTCAAGGCACAGTGTCCACAGACCGGTAGTGGTACCACTGTATGTCCGGGAATCCCTGCAGTGGTGGACCAATCTTCTCACGGGTGTCCCATTTCATCGCCCTCAACCTACTACACAAATAACTACAAATGCCTCCCTCGTAGGCTGGGGAGCTCACATGGGCAATTCCACGGTCCAGGGATGTTGGTCACCACGAGAAATGCTACTGCACATCAATCTGCTCGAGTTGAGAGCGGTGCGGCATGCCTGCAAGCATTTTCGGTCACACATTCAAAATACAACTACCAGGATTTTAACGGACAACATGGCAACTATGTTTTATATAAACAAGCAAGGAGGTGCCCGATCCCGCTCTCTTTGCGCAGAGAGCATCCGTTTATGGAATTGGTGTATTGCCAACAACACTGTTCTAACAGCTTCCTACTTGCCGGGTGTTGACAATTTAGTAGCGGACTCTCTCAGCAGGCGTTTTCCACACGACCACGAGTGGGAGATTCGCACGGACGTACTCAATCGTATTTTCGCTCGATTGGGATTTCTAACGATAGATCTGTTTGTGACAGAACTCAATTTGAAATGTCCCAATTATTGTTCGAGGGCCGGGATAGGACAACACTCGCTGGGGGACGCCTTCCTTCTCCACTGGGGAACGGCACTACTGTACGCTTTCCCACCAACAGTATTAATTCCCAGGGTTCTCGAAAAGATCAATGTAGACAAAGCTCGGGTAATCCTTCTAGCGCCAGCATGGGCTCGTCAGCCTTGGTTTTCAATGCTCTACCAGATGTCAGTGAAAACGCCATATCCTCTACCTTCTCTTCCGAATCTGTTGACCCAGGACAACAGATCCATCAGTCATCCACGACCAGAGGTTCTACACCTCACTGTGTGGATGCTGGCTGGTTTACCAACTCTGAGCAATCCTGCTCTCAGCGAGTCAAGCAAGTGTTGATGCACAGTCGAAAACAATCTACACAAACTGCTTATACAGCTAAGTGGGCAAAGTTCCAAGCATGGTGTGCGGACAATAACATGGACTCGCGGTTTGCATCCTTACCTTGTATATTGGATTATCTTTTACAACTACAAGACAATGGCTTGGCAATTGCATCGCTACGGGTACACTTGGCAGCAATCAATGCATTCCACCATAGGGATGACGATATTTCCTTGTTCGCTCACCCTACTACAAAAAGGTTCCTGAAGGGACTTTCAAATCTCCACCCTCCCCGGAGGCCTCCTCCTCCCTCATGGAACTTGGATCTGGTCCTACAAACTTTGACTCGTCCCCCTTTTGAGCCTTTAGCGACGGTAACATTGCACTTACTTACGGTCAAGCTGGTATTTCTCCTAGCCCTCACTTCAGCTCGCAGAGTGAGTGAGATAGCAGCTTTTATGGCTTCACCGCCCTATACAGTTTTTTCAAAAGAATCGGTAATGTTGAGGACCTATCCAGCGTTTATTCCGAAGGTGTCTTCTGAATTCCACATAAACGAACCGGTAGTTTTACCATGCTTCTTCCCAAAACCCCATACCTCAATGCAAGCAGCACACTTACATACCTTGGATGTGAGAAGAGCGTCGGCGTTTTACATCGACAGAACACGGGGTTTTAGGAAAACAGACCGTTTGCTAGTGTCAGTGGCGAGTCACTCAAAAGGACAGCCTTTAACTTCTCAGCGTATTTCCAAGCTCATAGTGTTGTGTATATCTATGTGCCACTCGCTGCGAGGGAAGCCTCTCCCCTCTCGTCCCAGAGCTCATTCAACTAGGGCAGTTGCTGCTACTACGGCCTGTCTCAGTGGGGTGTCCTTTCGTGACGTTTGCAGAGCAGCAACATGGTCCTCGCACGCGACTTTTGTGAAGCACTACGCCATAGTCGATCAGTTTACTTCAGATTATTCTGTGGCTACAGCAGTACTGAATCGTGCTGGTAGTCTTGATTCCGGAGTGCTTTAATTCTGTTCTGTGTACTGCTCCGGAGTCACCTAGAGTGGAGCACCCACGGGGCCACTCGAAGAAGAAAAAGAAGTTACTCAGCCTGTGAAGTAACGATTGTTCTTCGAGATGTGCCCCATGGGTGCTCCACGACTCGCCCTTCCTCCCCGTTCCGGAAATTTCTTCTTAATGTTTCTTACAGATGAGCGGATGAGAGGAACTGACGGTTGCCGGCTCACGCGCGGCTGATCAAAGGCGCAAACGCTATCCTGGGGAACCACGCATGCGTGAGCCGGCAGAGCACGGCTATGAAAAGTCTCCGAGCCGCGGCGCCGGGACGGGACCCGACACCTAGAGTGGAGCACCCACGGGGCACATCTCGCAGAACAATCATTACTTCACAGGGTGAGTAACTTCTTTTTACTCTCTCTTTCCATAACAATCATGATTTTATAAACCTCTATCATATCCCCCCTTAGGGCTCATCTAAACTTTTCTGATGTTTTGAAAGAGGATATGCAAATTCCGTGGGAATTTTCATATCTTCTTCCGATCTCACTTTCAAAAATGGAGCTTTTGAAAGTGAAAGTAGTCGGGATGCATTTTTTTTTCTGACACCCCTCCCCCTTTTTTGAAAAGCTGCTTTTCCTCAAAAAATGATGTCTACACGGCTTTTTGAAAAGGGAGGGATTTGCCAAAAAACCCTCATTCCAACTACTTTCACTTTTGAAAGGTGAGATAGGAAGAAGATAAGCAAATTCCTGGGGAATTTGCATATCCTCTTTCAAAACTTCAGCGTAGTCTAGATGAGCCCTTAGTCTCCTCTTTCCTAAGATGAAAAGTCCAAGTCTCTATAATCTCGCTTTATATGGGACCCATTCCCAGGGCCAGCCTTAGGCCAATTCAACCGATTCCCCAGCGTGGGGCCCCACGCCTGAGGGGGCCTGCGCACAGGGAAACGACGCATGCGCAGTGTGCTGGGAGCATGATGCTTGCGCAGGGCCCCCGGGCACACGATGCATGCGCCGTGCCGCCTGGGACCCCACGCATGTGCGGCCCCCACGCTCTGTAGAGTGGGCCCTACCCGTTCAAAACCCCTCATCATTTTTGTTGCCCTTTTCTGAACCTTTTCCAATGCCGATATATCTTTTTTGACATGAGGGGACCACATCTGTAGGTAGTATTCAAGATGTGGGAGTACCATGTTTTAGATAGAAGCAATAAGATATTTTTCTGTCTTATTGTCTATCCCTTTTTTAAAGACTCCTAACATTTTGTTTGCTTTTTTGACTGCGCTGCGCACTGAGTGGATGTTTTCAGAAAACTATCCACAGTGACTCCAAGATCTCTCTCTTGAGTAGTTGTAGCGAAATTAGTCCCCATCATATTGCATGTATAGTTGGGATTATTTTTTCCAATGTGCATTACTTTACATTTACCAACATTAAATTTCATTTGCCATTATGTTGCCCAATCACTTAGTTTAGGGAGAACTTTTTGAAGCTCTTCACAGTCTGCTTTGGTCTTACCTATCTTGAGCAGTTTAGTATCATCTGCAAATTTTGCCATCTCACTGTTTACCCCTTTTTCTAGAGGAATCAGCAGGGTGTGGACCCATCGCCCACCACCTAGTTCCTCGCAAGTTACGTGAGTGGCGGGGCTGTTTTCTGTAGCCGCACTTTGCCGACCACGCCACAGGTTGGGCACACGTTCTGCAGACACGGGTAGAAAATCACGCGGAGCCCGAGCGCAGAACAAGGGCTGCGCACACGTGCGGTCACCCCCCGGCAGCTCCCAACCCGTGCCAGTGCGTGGGGAGGGGGCAGAGTCCGCCGGGGCTGGGGGAGGAGGCTGCCGCCAGCTGGGAAGCAGAAGGCCCGGAGCCGGCGGAGCGCAGCGGGAGGCTGCCCAGTCCGCGCTCAACATCGGGACAGCGCGGAGCCCGCAGCGGTGCCCAGCAGCAGCCGCCCCCAAGGGGAGCGTGAGGAGCGCTCGCAGGGACATGGGGACCCACGCGGAGCCGCGGGACCTTGGGCGCCTGGCCGGCTCCTGCACCGGGATCCCGCTGCTGCTCGGGCTGCTCCTCTGCAGAGCGGGTAAGTGCGAGGAGCTCTGGGCTGCCGGCGGGGAGCTCGGGGGCTCGGTGTCGCGCTCTGGACTGCCAGGGGCTGGGAGCCAAACCGCGGGCCTGTGCGGGGCGCTCCCAGCTCCGCTCGGCTCCCCGGAGACGAGTCCCCCCGGGCTCACGGTCCTGATTTGAACCCGGCGCGGGGCTGCTGATGGAGGCTGCCTGCTCCTGGAGCCCTGCTCATACGCGGCTGGTATCGATTACCCCCAGGAGCAGCCGGCTCCGCCGTGGCTGCGGGCGATCGGGAGCAGTATGATCCGGAGGGGCCCAAAGAGCCGTGAGGGCTGGACTCGGATTGTCCCAGCCGGCTCTCGGGGCAACGCCGATTTTCAGCAGGGAACCGCGGCCGCTCCTTTGTGTGGCCAAGGCGCAGCGCTCCCCAAGCTGCGGCGGCGCTTAGAGATCTGAGCTGAAGTTTGTTCCCGGGATGGTTCCCGGCATTGCTCTGTGCTGGAGCCGGGGCAGGAGGCTGGTTAGCTGGCGCCCGGGGAGGAGCTAGCATCTCTCAGGAAGGCCAGGGGACGGGACAGCAAAGCCCCAGCAAGCTACTGTATCAGGAGAGTGCTTCCCTTAGCCCTCAGCCCCGCTGTTGCTAAGGCGCCTTGTCCTGGTGGGGGCACCTAGCTAGCTGCACAATGTTTTATATAGAAGCGGCCAGACCACTGGTCAGATCAAAGGTCCATCTAGCCCAGCATCCTCCCCAGGGCCAGGTGCCCCAGAGCATGTTCCAGGTTTTGCCCCAGTTTAATGAGCTGCTGCAGCGACAGACTCACTTGGAGGCTGAGCAGCTGATAAATTTCCCCAAAGCAGAAGGCGTCAAGAGCTGCAAACAGCCCCGAAGTACATAAGAATATAAGAACGGCCGTACTGGGTCAGACCAAAGGTCCATCTAGCCCAGTATCCTGTCTGCCCACAGTGGCCAGGTGCCCCGGGGGGGTGGACCGAAGACAATGATCAGCGATTTGTCTACTGCCCTCCTTCTCCAGCCTCTGACGAACAGAGGCCAGGCTCAGAAGAGACTCATTCTTTGGAGCCCAGACAAATTCATTGGATTTCCTCAGGTCCAGTTATTACCTTAAGCGCCGGTTTTATGGAAGTTTGTGTTCCTGGAATCCAAACAACTCCCCAATTTGGGAGTTACCCAAAGTAGGAAGACCCCCCTTCCCCAGTTGAGCCCCATGTGCCAGGGCTGAGGGAAAGGGATCCCATAGCCAAAGCGAGAGGAAGAGGCAGCTCAGCAGAGACAACAGAAGGTGGCTGCAGCCTCTTTTCAGGAGTCCATGGGAGAGCACTGCTAGTGCCACATGCTCTCACACAATGGATTTAGCTGGTAGCCAACCCAGTGGCCAACTTGTGTTTTTCTCCCAGGTTTCTTGCACTGCTTGGGACTGTGAGTGTCCCCAGGAATCTGTCACTAAAGAACAATCACAATCAAAGGGCCTCACCTCAGGGTGGCAGGTGTGCACAGAGGCTGTTCACTGCTGCTCTCTTGCCTACTGTTGCAATTAATAGGCTTGCTAATGTCCCACGCCATCATGGCAAAGCCAGGATAATCCACTTTCTTCGGCCTTTGCATTGCTGAGATGGTTGAAAATATAGGAATTACAAAACCCATTTCATTCTACTGCTTTCACCCCCCCCCCCCCCAAAGTCCTGTCTGCAGTGGTAGCTCTAGGGATGATTTTGAAATGTCCTTTATTAGACCAACTTCAGCTGGTGAGAGAGCTGAGTAAGCTCAAAAGCTTGTCTCTCTGACCCATAGAAGTTGGTAAAATAAAAGATCTCAGCCACCTTGTCTCTTACATGCTGGGACCAAAACAGCAACTATAATTTGGAATTAAAGATGAATTGTTGTATTTTTGATGCTTACAATGCAGTTCCTTTGATTTCTGTCCCTCTTTGGCCCAACTCTCAGCTGTGTTTGTATTTCTTAACGGAGGAAAGCTTCAGGGGATAGCTGAGTTAGTCTGTACAGGATAAACTTAAAAAACAACAAATGGTCTGGTAGCACTTTATAGACTAACAAAATGCCTGTGTCTAGACTGGCCAGTTTTTCTGGAAAATTAGCCACTTTTCTGGAAAAACTTGCCAGCTGTCTACACTGGCCACTTGAATTTCCGCAAAAGCACTGACTTCCTACTGTAAGAAATCAGTGCTTTTTGCGGAAATACTGTGCTGCTCCCATTCGGGCAAAAGGGCTAGTGTAGACAGCTGAGATTTGTTTTGCGCAAAAAAGCCCCGATTGCGAAAATGGCGATCGGGGCTTTTTTGCGCAAAAGCGCGTCTAGATTGGCCACAGATGCTTTTCCCCAAAAAGTGCTTTTGCGGAAAAGCGTCCGTGCCAATCTACACGCTCTTTTCCGAAAATGCTTTTAACGGAAAACTTTTCCATTAAAAGCATTTCCGGAAAATCATGCCAGTCTAAACATAGCCAATATGTAGATGGTATCATCTACATGTTTTATTAGTCTATAAAGTGCTACGAGACCATTTGTTGTTTTTTAAGTTTATTAAAGAAGGGGTTTGCCTACCAAACAGTTGTTTTCTTTAACATAATCTTTGCGTAAAGACTGAATGGCGGCATTTGTGGCATCACAATACCAGTCTGTAATTTCAAAAACACATAGCAGGAGGGGGAATGAGGCCCTGAGAAGGAGAACAAAATGTTTGTCCTTTTGTCCTAACATTTGATTAATCATTGTTTTTGCCTCAGTTATATAAAAATCAAGGACTCCCAAAAGTGAAGGTCACTCACATCACTTCACCGGACATTTATACAAACCACAAGAATGCCCAGAGTTTAAAAATATATTAAAAAGAGAAGAAATATAAAAGCTCATACTGCAGAATTTAAACCAGTGTCTCGCTATTTGGCGATAGGAGACATAATACCCCATACCTCCCTAGTGTGAGGTTTCTTGTACCTTCCAGGAGTCATTACAGATAATGGAACCATTTGGTTGTTGGGAATGTGCGTTGTTTACAACAGTATCTGGATCTGATATTATGGTAATACCTAGAGAACCCAGAGTCAAAGCCCATTGTGTTAGGCATGGTACCTAGATATAGTGAGAGACAGTCATTGCACCAAAGAGCTTATAACATCACATTTCCTCTACATTACTGCCAGGCTAATGGCAAAGCACAATCATTTGTCACTATTGCCAAGAAACTACTAACACTGCATACCAGAATGATAGAGACTCCTGGGCAGCATTACTGGAAAAATTAGACGGCATGGGCAGAAGTCCAACACAGCGTCACATGTCATGCTGCACACAGACTCTGCTGCCTACAGCAAATAAACTTTTGAAGCCAGCAACAGTGGAAACTGGTGACAGAACAAATTAAGCAGCAGTGACAGGCTAAAGCACAATTGGAGTTGCAGCTGGCAAGGGATCTGAAGGGTAAGAAGGGTTTCTGCAGGTATGTTAGCAATAAGAGGAAGGTCAGGAAAAGTGTGAGACCCTTACTAAATGGGAAAGGCAACCTAATGATAGATGATGTGGGAAAAGCTGAACTACTCAATATTTTTTTTGCCTCTGTCTTCACTGACAAGATCAGCTCCCAGACTGCTTGGGCAGCACAGGCTGGGGAACAGGTGAGCAGCCTTCAGTGGAGGAAGAACAAGTTAAGAACTACATAGAAAAGCTGGGCATGCACAAGTCCATGGGACTAGACCTGATGCATCTGAGGTTACTGAGGCAGTTGGCTGATGTGATTGCAGAGCCATTGGCCATTATCTTTGAAAACTTGTGGGGGTTGGGAGTGGTCCCAGATGACTGGAAAAGGGCCATTGTAGTGCCCATCTTTAAAGAAGGAAAATCCAGGGAACTATAAGACCAGTCAGCCTCACCTCAATCCCCAGAAAAATCATGAATCAGGTCCTCAAGAAATCCATTCTGAAACACTTGGGCTATGTCTACACTCGCGGCTTCTTGCGCGAGTAATATGCAAATGAGGCTAAGTGTGGAATATCGCCAAGCCTCATTTGCATACTTAATGAGCCACCATTTTTTTCAGAAGAGGCTCTTGCGCAAGAAGGAGTGTCTACACTGCCCCTTCTTGCACAAGAAAAACCCTCTTGTGCAATGTCGTTCTTCCTGAAAAGTAATAGGTGTAATGGCATTGCACAAGAGGGTTTTTCTTGAGCAAGAAGGGGCAGTGTAGACGCTCCTTCTTGCGCAAGAGCCTCTTCTGAAATAAATGGTGGCTCATTAGGTATGCAAATGAGGCTCGGCAATATTCCACACTTAGCCTCATTTGCATATTACTCGCACAAGAAGCCGTGAGTGTAGACATAGCCTTGGAGTAGACGAAAATGAACAGGAACAGTCTTGTGGATACACTAAGGGCAAGTCCTGAATAGACTATAAAGTGAATAGAAAGCTGCCTAGAGTGTCAGGCTCAGCAGTAGCTTAAAGTCTAGGTGGCAGCTGGGATCGAGTGGAGTGCTCCAAAGGTCCATCCTGGGGCTGGTTTTGTTCAACATCTTCATTAATGATCTGGATGATGGGATGGATTGCCTCTTCAGCAAATTTACGGATGACACTTAGCCGGGGAGAGAGGTAGATACACTGAAGGGTAAGAATTAGGGATGTAAAATCCTGTTGAATTGTTTAACTGGTTAACCAATTAAAGGGGGGACAGGCAGGGGAGTGGGTCCTCCGCACAGGTATGGGCTGCATCGGCCAGGCTGAAGCAGCTCCTGCCTGTGGCAGGCAAGAGTGCCCAGCAAGCAGGGGCTGCTTCTGCCTAGCCAGAGTAGTTCCTATCCATAGGAGGCCTCCCACAGGGCTAGAGCAGCTCCTGTCCCCTGGCAGGTGAGGACTTGCTCCAGCTCTCACTGGTTAACCTTAACCATCAGCCTCACCAGTTAACCAGTTAAACGTTCACATCTCTAAAAGGGACGGGGTCCAGGGTGCCCTACACAAACTGGAGGGTTGGGCCAAAAGAAACCTGATGAGGTACAACAAGGACAAGTGCAGAGCCATGAAAGAATCCAAAACACTGCTACAGGCTGGGAACTGACTGGGATTACAGTGGACAAGAAGCTGGAGATGAATCAGTGTGCTTTTTCGAAAGATAGCGGCCACACTGAATGGACACTATCTCGCATTTAAGCTGTGATTACTATGGATGGAGTGGTCACCAGGGCACCTGTGCTTTTTCCTCTTTCCTCTCCTTTCGAAAGAACTCTCTCTTCTTTGTCCACACGTCTTTTTTTAAAAGAGCTCTTTCAGAAAAAGGCTTCTTCCTCACAGAAAGCAGTTTACCAATGTCAGAAAACCCCTTCTGTTCTTTCTATTGTTTTTCGAAAGACCATGATTGCAGTGTGGATGTAAGTGAAGTTTTTTCGGAGAAATGGCCGTTTTTCCGAAAAAACTCTGCAGTGTAGACATACCTTGGGCTGCATTAGTAGGAGAATTGCCAGCAGATTGAGGGAAGTGATCATTCCCCTCTATTCAGCACTGGTGAGGCCACAACTGGAGTATTGTGTCCAGTTTTGGGACCCCACTACAAAAAAGTTGTAGACAAATTAGAGAGAGTCCAATGGAGAGCAAAAAAAATGATTAGGGGGCTGGGGTACATGACTTATGAGGAGAGGTTGAGGGAACTGGATTTATGTGGTCTGCAGAAGAGAAGAGTGAGAAGGGATTTGATAGCAGCCTTCAATTACCTGAAGGGGGTGTTTCCAAAGATGATGGAGAGAAACTGTACTCAGTGGCCTTGACAGAACAAGGAGCAATAGTCTCAAGCTGCAATCTGGGAGGTCTAGGTTGGCGATCAGGAAAAACTATTTCCCCACAAGAATGGCGAAGCACTTGAATTGGTCATGTGGGGAGGTGATGACATCTCCATCCTTAGAGGTTTTTAAGGCCCAGCTTAAATCCCTGGCTGTGATAATTTAGTTGGAGTTGGTCCCATTTTGAACAGAGGATTGGATTCCTTCTGAGCACTCTCCCAATCCTAATCTAGGATTCTACAACAGCAAATAATATGAGAGGTGCCAAATACCTTCTTGAGTTCCAGACTGTACACCCAGAACACCTACAGATGGAGACAAGATGTAAGGCAAGCACAGGTATCCAAAGAGAAGCAACAAGCTTAAACATGGTGGAAATACAAGGACAACTCTCCTGCCACAACCATTGTATTCTAAGAGCAACCAAGAAACAATTGTCCTCAAGAGATGGCCCACATAGATCACATACAGGAACTGAATATATAGAAACTGACAATGATAGAGTAATGAGTTCACCCACTAGTAACCATGAGAAAGTGGCAAATACAATGCCAGTTAATCAACCTGCACACAAATCTCTGAAGAAAAACACTAACAGGTAGAGGGACTTCAAATAATAACCCTCCCAGTGGAAGATCCCTAAAGTTGACAAGTTTCAAAGACTCCTACATTGTTAATTCAATAATTTCAATTAACATCCATTATTAGGAAGAGAAATACGTTACAAGTGCTCTATACTAAAATGTATATACACCAATATATCTCTCTTTAATATTAAGGGTCCCATTGATTACTGTAAGAATATGTAGCATTGTTCATAAGTGTCACAGGTTCAATCTGTACTGCAAACAGATTTTTAAATGCAGCACTTAATATCTAGTTCCAGGCTGAATCAGTGGGGACAGCACAGACTCAGAGGGGGTGAGGACCCTTTACACACCAATCCCAGACACAAAGCACTCCTAAATACCACGCTGGGGCACTGACTCAGAGAGGAGAACTCATCACACTGAGTAATCTGTATAATCTGTATAACACCTTGCAAACCCCAAACCCAACTAAATCATCCCAGCCAAGACTTCAAGACGGGTCTTAAAAACCTTTAGGGGTGGAGATTCCCTTACCTCCCAAGGGAACTCATTCTACTGCTTTATCATTCTTGTGGCAAAATAGCTTTTCCTAATATCCAACCTAAATCTCCCTCACTGAAACTTGAGAGCTTTGCTCCTTGTTCTGCCATCCGTCACCACTGAGAACAGCCTGGCTCCCTCCTGGCTGTTTTCCTTGGGGATCTATGTAAGTACCAAACAGCCTTGATCCCGATCAGGTTTGGAAGACTGAAAGCCACCCATAGGAGGGTTTAAAAAAAAAAAAGATGGCAGATGACTTTTTAGATAGCCACTTGCTATCCCTTTGCACCAGTGTGGGTCCCTGTTTATGGCTACCCTTTCCTTTCTAAAGGGAGGGAGCGCTTGTTCTCCACTTGTCCTATAGCAATAGCAGAAGATTCCATCTCACGCAGATCAAATACTCATTCCCATGTCTGCCTTCAATGGATGGTTTTGCTGAGATATGACAGAAAACCTGCAGTAATGGTACTAAAACAATTGTTGTGTGGGTCTCTACATGAATGAAGCCCTACTATTGTTTTCCTACTTGAACAGGAGGCCTTCTTGCTCTGCCAAAGGACTGCATAGCAGCTGAGGAGGTTTGCCTGTCAGACCCTGTTTGCAGTGCCACCTATCAGGCCCTGGAAAACTGCTCCCTTGATAAGACATCTTTCCTCCCTCTGAAGCCTCACACCAGAGCAAGGTGCCTGGATGCAGAGCTAGACCTCAGAAGTAGCTCTTTACTGCACTGCAAGTGTCGCCGACGCATGAGGAGACAGAAGCACTGCCTGCACATCTACTGGACTGTTCACTCTGGCTTCACACAGGGTGAGATGGAATCGTTATGTTCTCTAGTAATTACACAACTCTTCTTACAGTTACCCACACCCCAGCAAGGCAGGAGAGGAGGTCAATGGGAAATACTAGCTCTGATCACACTAGCCCTAGATGTGGTTGCTGGAGAATCACATTAAACTTTCGTTGTAAAGCATCAGACACAACTCATCCCACTTCCTGGGAAAGAGACATCACTGGTGCTTTACAATGAATGTTTAAGAAATGAATGTAACAAATAAAGCTTGGACACAGATTTCATTTTTGGTTTAAAAATATGACATGAGGTGAGTTTATTTCCATTAACCAGTTCTGGAGCTGGAGACTTAGGTATAGAGATCCTGGCTAACCAAGAGGACCTCAGAGAGTCAGAGAAGGAGGAGAAGGGAGGTTAGGCTGCAACCTAAAGAACTAAAGAAAGCTGCTTCTGCCCCTGCCGTGAACACAGAATTAATTAAAAAGGGGAAAAACAGTGTTATCCTGAAAGCTGCTGTCTCTCTGCTTCACTGTCAAAAGTTTTGCCTAACCTCCTCTCTCCCCAGCTCCCTGCTATATTTTAAAGAAACTGTGTACATCTTCTCACGCATGCTGAGATGGGAAAAGAAACAAATGAAACCTAGATCTAATCCTGGCCACAGTGAAGCCAATGAATGACTCTCACGTCAAAGCTGCTTAGTAACACACTAGTATCTCTGATAAGTCTGGAGCCATGGCTGGCTCCTGCTGGCTCACCCTGGTTCTTGTGTAAAGTGCTGTGTTTCTGGATGAACTCCAGCTCTGTGGGTGCAGCCAGATACGTTTTGTGTGTGCATGAAAGTCTCTCTAAAAAGGGAAGCTGGTTCCAGTGTCTTTCCCCACCATCCCTGAATGTGTCCCTCCCCTTGCCTAGGTTATTTCAATTTGGAGTCTTCTCCTTATGAGGATCCAGCAAAAGAAGAACCCTGGAAGATTGACTACAACAAGCTGGAAGCTTTGGTTTCAGGTAGGGATCATGACAGGTGCACATTTCCCCCTTTTACTTCCTTTCTCAGGGGCTACCTACTGGATTGACGATTGTTGAGTGGAAAAATGTTTTGAGGCAACATCTTTAAAAGTGGTCAGTGGAACATTGGCTCCACAGAGCCTTTGATGGACAAAGGGGGCTTATGGTGTCAGCATGTCAGAAAGCATGGGGGGGGGGGTCTGTAGCTTCCCTTATAGACAGTGGGATCTATCTAAAAGGTAACAGGTTAGGAGAGATCAGAGGGACAGTCAGAGGAGTGGAATGCATCAAGAAAAACCTAGTCAGGAAAGAAGTCTAACAATTTCCATTATGTAAATAACCCAGATTTTATTAAACTATTAAGGTACAATAAATATTGGCTTTTTCTCCATTACTTTCATTTCCCTTTTGCCTGTTTAGTAAATCAAAGGTTGGACAATATCCACTTATTCCAAAAAACATTATTAGACCCCAAAAAAATCTTCCATATCTTTTGATATTTTTGCACATCAATTTCTCTATAAGACATCCCAACTATGAAAAAAGGAAATTATTTTAAAAAGCCCCTGCCACTGATTTATTGCCTCCTATGACCTGCCAGCACCCTGAAGGGTAGACCCATTGATGGCTGTTAGCCAGGATAGACAGAGATGGTGTCCCTAGCCTACGTTTGCCAGAAGTGGGAATGGGCAATGGGATGGATCACTTGATGATTCCCTGTTCTGTTAATTCCCTCTGGGGCACCTGGCATTGGCCACTGTTGGAAGACAGGGCATTGGGCTAGGTCGACCTTTGGCCTGACCCAGTATCACCGTTCTCATGTTCTTATGCATAGGGTTCCCTGAGTTGCCCTCTCATTTGCAATCTTAAACAAAAACCATTAGGAATATTTATGACCAGAGAGATAATTGTACAATGTAAGTTACTTATGAGGGTTCATAATTTTTTCTAGTCAATAGCCAGAAAGTGAGTGGTAGAAACCAGCATGTGCGCCATTCAGTTTAATTTTTTACATCAAACATCTCTTTCATTGCTCTCCTTAAAAGGAATGTATGTGTGCATGCACGCAAGAATATGGGATTATTTCATTGAGCTATTTTTTATTTGTTTAAATAATGGAATTAAATCAGTCTCATCACAGATACATCAATAACTTCTGGTCCAGGAGCTCAGACCCCCTCCAGACAGGGGCTCCAGTATCCCACAAAAACCCTGTAGTCTAGATGTAGCCTGAGAGGGGAGCTGTTTTTTAAATTGCATCTCTGACTCAGAGGCAACAGCGTGGAGTGGCAGGGGTGCCTGCCGGCCCTGCACCCAGGGGCTATAGAATAATTCAGTAACCGATAAGGATTCTCAAGGTTAATTGACTATTTAATTAATCAATATTTAACATCCCTAGTTGGGACAAGGCCCTAATCACACCAACACTGGGCAGAGTCAGCTGGCCACATGCCCCTCCATTTTCCCAAGAATCCCTGGTGAGTGATCACTGAATCACAGAGTAACAGAATGGAAGCTTCCCTTTGCCCAGCTCCCAGGGGCTGCCGGAGCCTGCAGCTCCTCTTGCTCCCACTTGAAATCTCTGAGATTTACTGTCCCTGGGTTTCTGTTGGCTTTTCAGGTTCTCATTTAGCAAGGAGCAGTGAAAATCCCTGCCTGAAAGCAACTCACGTCTGCAGTCTGAATAGCAAATGTGCCCGTCTGCGCACAGACTATGCCTCCAACTGCACGAAGGGGGCAGAGTCTGGAGGCACCTGTGACCAACGTAAATGCCGCCAAACACTACGACATTTCTTTAAGAAGGTCCCTGAGAGTTTCACCAAGAGGCTCCTGTTCTGTCCATGTCAAGATGAGTTCTGTGGAGAGCGCCGCCGGAAAACCATTGTCCCTGAGTGCTCCTTCCAGAACAGCATCAAACCCAACTGCCTCCTCCTCTTGGACTCCTGTCACAAAGACCCTATCTGCAGGTAGGTCTGGCACAAGGGGCATTAGCCCAGTGAAAAGAGCAATCTTGACTCTGATGCTCTTCTTCTTCCTACAGATCCCAACTGGCTGATTTCCAACAGAACTGTCAGCCTGCAGCCATGTCCCCAGATGGCTGTGCTCAGCACAACCATGCTGCATGCCTGCAAGCTTACATGGGGATGATTGGTAAGTGGGGACCAGAGGGAGACACAAGAAGGCTTGATAAAGAGCATGTTCTTGGACATGCATAGCGCTGGGGGGAGAGAGAAGAAAGCATGCCTGAAGGTGTACGGAGCTGAGAACCAGCAAGGATAGAGCCCTGCTCTTATCTGAGCTTGAGATCACGGTGTTGAAAACACGTGAGCCTGACCTATGTTGGTATTTGCCCTGACCCGGTACAGGCAGAAACTAAAGAGGAACTCAGCATTCACAACATATATGCCATCCACAAGGCTACAGACTACATATTCTCCAGTTCTCCCTCCAGTGACAAGACAGCAGCATCGCCCTCATGTCTCTAGACACCAAATCTATTTTGCTTCTTACAAAGGCGCCCTCTCTGCAGTGCGTGAGCCGCAGAGGCCTGCTCACCTGCATGATAGAACCACTCCCGTCACTCCAGCTAATGGGTATTTTACAGACTTTTATCCTTTTCCTATCCACATGAACCTCCATTCTCAGGGTCCTTGGTTACTGGCATCTTAAGCCCTGTATTCTCTCATGGTTTGGTTGTCTGAGCCCTGCTAAGCCACTATTAGTGACGTGTTCAGCAAAAGCCTTCTTGAGGGTACTGCTGAATTCAAGGGATTTCAGCTGTCCCCCATCACATATCCCCAGCGTGGCTTCCTGGGAAGCTGCAGTAGACATGAATCTGCAGTGAAGCTGTACAGGCCACGAGCGAGTGGGCTCCTGAGTTGCATTTCCACACTATCCCCATGTCCTTGTAAAGTCTCCACTGTGAGAACAAGGCAGCTGAACTGTATCTCACGGTCAGGCTGCAGCTGCATAGTGCGTGCCTGGGAACAGGCCATAGGCAGTCAGTTTGTTGGCAGAGGAAACTGGAAGTAATGGTGGAAGAGCCAATTACTGACACATGCCACTCTGCACTCGCTACCCACCTTTCCACTTCTGGCTTTCTTCCTTTAGGCAGTAATCAGTGTGCTTCAATGTTAGGGCCACTTGGGTGGGGTACACTGGCTCCCTGGCCCCTCTCCCACTCTTTGGCAATGTCCCTTCCCTCTCTGGGCAGAGTGACCCCAGGGCAGCAGGTTCCCTGCCTCTCCTGCACCCGAGTCCTCGAACACCTCACGTGCCCCAGACAGAATGCACCTCAGAGCAGAGTGCTCTCTGCCCCCAGCTCTGCAGGTGCCTCAGTGCCCTTAGGGCTAATAACAATCTGTGATACAATGGCAGTAAGACATGCAAATACCATTTAGTTCCAGTACACAGAAACGGCCCAAAGGATGGGCCTCCCTAGCCTTCAGCTTGTCTAGAGGACTCTAGAAACCCAGAGCAGAGATGAAGCATAAGTGTGAAGGCCATGGTGTGGTGCCCTGATTGGAGGCATAAACAAATCCTGATTCTCTTTTCTTGGGAACAGGTACAGCCATGACACCAAACTATGTTGGGAACTCCAGCACGGAGGTTTCGCTGTGGTGCACCTGTGAGAACAGTGGCAACCAGCGGGAGGAGTGTGACCAGATACACAGCATGTTCATCAGCAATCAATGTCTCAGTAAGTGCCACACAAGCAACATGGGTCACAGCATAATTCAGTTCAAACCTCTTCTTGCTTTCCAGGCCTGACACCACACAGTCCCTGCCTACAGCTCCAGCCCTGCTCTGCTTTGGCATTTCTCTACCCTCTCTACTCCACCACTAGTATCTAAAAGTGTGTCACAGGGAGGAGGGGAGGAAATTGTTCTCCCTGGCCTCTGAGGACAGGACAAGAAGCAATGGGCTTAAACTGCAGCAAGGGAGGTTTAGGTTGGACATTAGGAAAAACGTCCTACCTGTCAGGGTGGTCAAACACTGGAATAAATTGCCCAGGGACGTTGTGGAATCTCCTCCTCTGGAGATATTTAAGAGCAGGTTAGACAGACACCTGTCAGGGATGATATAGACTGTGCTTGGTCCTGCTGTGAGGGCAGGGGACTGGACTTGATGATCTGTCAAGGTCCCTTCCAGTTCTAGTGTTCTGTGATTCTAGTGCCAGACTAGAGACTCCCTTTCTCTGCTCCTACAGGCATCTCTGACCTTTCTTCCACATTACACCATTTGCCGAGATCTGACCAGAAAGTCATTGTTCTGGCCCCATTCAACCCCACTCAGAAACTCACTTTTGCAGTCCCACTCAGAAGAAGTGTGGAGGTAGGAGAGAAGAAACCAGTATCACACTGGTATCCGCAGCTTACTGAATAACTACACAATCATTCTCACCACCATCATCTTTCCTTCCTCATCTCCCCTTGCCTCAGATCCTCATTTGCTGGGTAGAGCCTGGAATTCCTGGTGTCTCTGTGAGACAATACAGTTCTGGGTGCGCAGAAAATAAACATTTTTTTGACCCACCACAGCCTGGATAGACCATGTCACGGGCCAGCAGCTCAGCAATAGCTCTCAAATCCTGTTGCCCGAGCCTGGGTAAATCCAGCTGTGTCCAGAGCCCCTATTCCCTTCGTCCACCTCTGCAATGGGTTTTGTTAAGATCATATATTTTGGGACTACGAAAGCTTTCAAAGGGCATCAACTAAAGAAATGAACATCCCTACAGGATGGTTTAATGTTTATGTCTTTTCTATTTACATAATAGTGTAGAGCAAAAATCTCACCCCCCAGCCCACAGACAGTGCCTACCTCAGATGCATGCTAACTCAGACACTCACTCTTCAGGTGACACAATGTAGAAGTGGAAATCCCCCATTTAGGCCAATCCACTGTATCCCGGTGGGGATGGTACAGCTAGACTGGTGGGGGGTTGCGGGATACCAGAGGTATCCCGAAAAAACTTCGCTACATCCAGGGAACGCGTTTGCTCTTCCGCTTTTTTTTTGCGGAAGAGGAAGTGCGCTCTTTCGGAAGCCCCTGTATTCCTTATTCTACAAAGAAGAAGGGGGCTTCTAAAAGAGGGTTTTTTCCTGACTTTTGGCCCAGTCTAGACAGGCCAAATGTCAGAAAAGCCTCTTCCAACAAAAGAATCGGAAAAAGGTATGCAAAATGCAGAGTGCATTTTATGTACCTTTTTCTGAACAAAAATTTGTAGTCTAGCTATGCCCTGAGATTGGTCCCTGTAGTCTGTTCTGTGGTGTTTTATCCAGCCGCACATTCGCTGTCCCCCTGTGATATGCCACTGCATACGTCATTTACACTACCCAAAGCAAAATCACCCTGACAGGCCCCAACACAGCCTATATTCCAAGCAAAGGAGGAAAGCACCTTAGACCAGTACTGGGTTGTGGACTGTCAGGCACTGGGTCTCTTTGCTGCAGGATGGTCAGGTGACCAGAGGGGAGGAGGGGAAGGGGGACTAAGACTTGTCCTGGCACCACAGACTGTGCTGTGCCCTAGAAGTGGCTGGAAGCAGGTCTAGCTCCTAGAGGGGCGGGGGAGTGCACAGGTCTCCATGCACTGCTCCTGCCCCAAGCACTAGCACAGCACTCCCATTGGCTGGGAACCCACTGCTGGCTGCTTCTCGGGTACAGCCTGGACAGGAGGACAGGAAACCTGCTATAGCCTCCCCACTGCATGGCTGTCTTGGAGCTGCTCAAGATAAGTTCCTCCTGCCCTAGCCCTGATCCCCCCAAAGCTGGAGCCCCCTCCTACATTCCAATGCTCCCATCCTCAGCCCCACCCCAGACCCTACACTCTAGTCAAATTATGTTGGGACACAGGCATCAACCATTTTTTTCAACTGGATCATGAGAAAAAAAGTTTGAAAACCACTGCCCGAGACATTTGTTTGACTTCTACCTGCAGAAAACTCAGTTCAGTCTCAGATGAATCTAAGCCAAGCAGTTCCGGAGGGGCAGGAAGAAATATCTTATACGCCCTCCCTGAGCTTCCAGGGGAACAGCACCAACATGTCTCCTGCTTCAAAAATGTTCCAGGTATGAATCTCTTTTCTACTTTTGTAAAGCTGCTAGTAAAGTGGCCTAGAGAAAGTGACTGACATCAGAGAAACTCAGGATCTTGAAACATAGAATCATAGACTCACAGAATACTAGAACTGGAAGGGACCTCGAGAGGTCAAGTTCAGTCCTCTGCACTTAACAGCAGGACCAAGCACCATCTAGATCAGGCATGTCCAAAGTCCGGCCCGCGGGCCAATTGCGGCCCGTGTTCCGGTTTAATACGGCCCCCCAGGTAATTTGGCAATATCTATCTTTTATGGCCCCCAACGAATCCATATGTATTGAGATGAATACATTGTAAAATCTCAGTTAATGTCAGTTGGTCTAAATCAGTTATAAATATATTTGGACACAACATGTATACTTGGTGTTATGTTCCTGTTCATATTTTTTGAACTTAAAAGTTGACAGACACCCTTTATTACCAATAATATGTAATGTACTTTACAATGTTCCTGACATATATTTCAGCTTCCTGGATTTTTTTTTTCATCTGGCCTTCAGATATGAAAGGCAGAGTGATTTAACACCTGTTTAGATTTGTCACCCATGTGATGAAATGAAAAGTATGCCGTTTGCAATAAACTTTGCATAAAATAGTTAATTTGCATTTAATTTTAATGGTTCAAAGAATGTCAGGCAAAATGGTCGGCCCTCACGCATGTTCACTTCATCAAATCTGGCCCTCTTTGAAAAAAGTTTGGACACCCCTGATCTAGATCATCCCCAATAGATGTTTATCTAACCTGCTCTTCAATCCACAACCTACCTAGACAATTTATTCCCAGGCTCTGGGAATCTTCAGGAGGGAGTTGGTACATATCAAAGCCTAGGAAACATACCCCCTTCTCACATCTGTTCCATCCATTTGCAGAGGGGTCAGAGTGTAGGGGTAAGAGACACTACAGCCAGGGGCTGAGTGAACATGGTCCTAGCTGAATTAATTTCTTCCTTTCCCTTCCCAGATCGTGGAGACAAAGATATGGCCAGACACCTCAGAACACAACAGCATGCCCATGACCTCCTCTGTGTATTCTGGAGCTGGGGTTTCCTGGCCCCCAATGGCCCTGCTGCTGCTGCTACTCCTGCTCAGCCCACCTTAACTTGACACAACTGGCATTTGTCTCCCGCATAATTCTCCTTACTCTGCACCCAGACGCTGTTCTACTATCTCACCCTTGGGACCTGCAGAGAAGAGGAACCAAACAGTCTCCCCCAGAACAGGAAGGCCTGCGTTCTTCTCCTAGGAGAGAGTCATTTCATTAGCACTGCAGGGGCTAACACTAGCCCCTCCCCGCATGCCTCCCACCGCAAGAGGAAAAGCAGCCAGCTGGGAGACTTGAGGGCACTAATGTGTTTGTGTTTGTGTGTGTGTGTGTGTGTGTATTTGTTTTTAAAACAAAGATAGTTACAATTCTGTGCAAACAGCACTTAACTTTTGAATGAAGGAGGAGAGGTGCCCACAGGTACCTGCAGCATAGCTCCAGCTGGCCGATTGGTGCTCTTCCTCTAGAGCAGGAAGAAGCAAACTGGTGCTCCAGCAGTAGACACCTAATTCTATGGTGTCCTAAGAGCAGAGCAGGGCAAATCCACGTGCAAACGCCTCTGTAAATACAGGCTTGGGATTCTGTTCAGGACCCTTTTAATCATTTTCAAATCCATTAATTTAAGCCTATAAAGAAAACCATCCTGAGCCTAAGCAAGGACGCTGGCCTCTGCTCTTGTTTCTTGTCTCTTTCAGCCAGCCATATGGTCCACTCTCCATGCTAGCAAGAGATTTAGTCTTGGAGTTCAGCGCCATTTCTTCACTCAGCCTCATTAAACCTTGTCCAGCATATTGGGACACAGCCTGGCGAGACCATGCTTTTCTAGGACTTCAAGGAGAATGCATGCAGGCCATTCAGTTGTAGCCACTCCAGCTCTCTAGGGATAACGTGTGCTGATCTGCAGAGCAGACCTCAGGTGGTCTACAGTGACCTTGCATCCCTTCACATACCCCTTTACTCCTTTCAGTCTCCCTCCTCTTTGTCAGGTTCAGTTTTATGACCTCTTGATCCTGGGTGTAAACAGTGTTGTGTAACTGCTATTCTGTTGTGCTGTGATTGCCTGTAAACAGGTGGTGTTAAAAGTGAATATTGACTTCTGAGTGCAGGTTAATAGTCCACAATCAATTGTAGGAAAGAGCTGCCTTATCAGGGAAGCTTATGTTTTCAGGAGAGCAGGCAGGCAGCTGGGAGCAGCTCCTCTGCACACAGGTGGTGTGTGGCTTTGGAAGATACAATGTAGCTGGGCAAATGTAGCTCCTGGAATGTCTGTGCAGTAGTCAGCTCTTTCTGCTGATCCCTGTGTTCCATTCCTTCCTGTCCCTCGGGAAGGATTCCTGAATACCACAGTATCCCTCATCTCTGTGGATGCACAAATTGCGTCTCACCCCTGCACCTCTGAGCTGCCTTCACGTTGAATCCTAATCTTCTCTATGCACTACTCACTGAGGCATCACTTTCTCCCTGCTGCTGCAAGAAGCAGGGACACCACCTTGCCCAGCAGAGGGGCTGCACCTAATTTCCACAGGTCACAGTCACTGCCACCATTAGCAGAGAGGGCTGATCTACAGATGACAAGATGTCCCCTTGCACTGGCATCTGGCTGCTTGGATTACGAGGGAGCATGGCCATTATGTGCTTCCTGCACCTCCATAATCAAGCTGAGGAAGACCATATTATAGGCCTTCCTGGGCTCCCTTTGCTGTGCACTAGTCAGACACTGATATGCAGGGGCTGGCAGTTCCCCAAACATCCTTATTACAATATAGCAGGAATTGCCATTTCCAGAGATAGGTGGTGGGAGGAGAAGAGGTTGCCTTCCCAGTGTCCCACAGGTGCATGGAGTCCAGAGGAAGGATGGGATGGCAAGCCCCTGTGCAATGTTCCCAGAGTACTCCTATCATTTTTCCAGCCACAACATGATGTGCTCCCTATGGTAGTCAGCCCCCTCTCTCCTCAGTATTGTGGGCAGGACCCTCAGCGATATGTAAGTACCTAAATCAGTGGGAGTTAGGTAATAAATCACCCTGCAGATCTAGCCAACTAATTCTCAGACTGTGGGCTAGGACCCCACAGATCCTGTTTTCATGGGTTTGTCAGGGCTGGTGTTAGTCTTGCATTGGTCTAGGCTTCAGCCCTAGGAGGTGGGGCTCATGTTACAGGTCTCTGCCTTTGGTTAAGCCCCGGGCTTTGGCTTTGCCTCCTGCCCACCAGGGCCGTGGGGCTCTGGTTTCAGCCTGTGGCGGTAGGGCTCAAGTTTCAGTACCACTCCTCGCATTGTGCAGTAATATTTGTTTGTTGTGAGAAGGGGGTCACAGTGCACTGAAGCCTGAAAAGACCGGATCTAGACCTACATGCTTTCCCCATTCAACCTCCCTCCTCTGCCCACAGACATTGTGCTCTCAAAGGCAGGTGATTTGTTTGATCTGGGGCACCTTAGAGCCAACCTAAGGTTGTGGAATCTCCATCACTGGAGATATTTAAGAGCAGATTAAATAGGCATCTATTAGGGATGGTCTAGATGGTGCTTGGTCCTGCCATGAGGGCAGGAGACTGACCTTGATAACCTCTTGAAGTCCCTTCCAGTTCTAGTGTTCTATAAACACAGTTGTAATTTTATTACATCCAATTTGTCACTGAGACTCCAGCCTTCCATCTCCAGTGTCTGACTCGCTGACTGAGACTGCAACTTCATGTCCTGAACATCGAAGGCCAATGCTGAGCTCACACTGAGACAGGTCCTTTGAAGTTAAATAAATCCTGCTTCAATCAGAAATATAGAGAAATCCCAACTGGAGTTTTTTGCTTCAATCTTCCCTCTCCTTGTATTTACTTTCATACACACCCCTGCCTCTCACACACTCTTCACCTGCTTGTAAGCACACAACCCTACTTCTCTACACACCTGTAGACTCACATCCACTCGTATACAGAGCTATTTGCATAACTGCTCCTGCCTACAATCCCATTCTTGCTTCCACAACTACATGCCTCTCCTCATAAGACACACACCTGTGCAGTGACACACAGGCAGCTGTTGCGTACTGCCACACACAGTGATGGAAACCATCCAAGTTTGGATCCCGAATAATTTTAAACTGTTATTTGAAGGAAGACTCCAAAGTAAGAAGAAAAGGGACTTATGTATTATTTGTATTCCAGTAACATCTGAGGACCCTATTGTGCTAGGGCTCAAAAGATTATCTGCTTTAGGTTTCCTAACATTGCGAACAATAGTGATGCTGAACTGCTCTGTTAACACCCATGAGAAATTTTTGCAGAATTTCCATCATGCAGACAAATTTTGAATGGAGCCTTAAAGACTGTCTTCCTCCTGCAAAGGAGACACATGCAATGCAGCTCCCTTTGTGATGCGAGGAATTGAGATTTATTTTCAGGGCTGTCGAGTAAATGTTTCTTACATAATGCATTTCATCAGCTACTCCGATTCACCCACTGCTTCACCACTTCAGAGAGACAGAATGTCCCAGGAGCTTCTTATTTCAGTAGAAGCTGCAGTGAGACACATGAGATTGACTCCTGATAGTTCTGATGTCAATGGCATAAACCCAGACCTCCTGATTACATACGGTCTTATTACAACTCAGGCTACGTCTACACTGCAGAGTTTTTGCACAAAAATGGTTGTTTTTTGTGCAAAAACTTGCAGAGAGTCCACACCTCAAGCGCGGTTTTGCACAAGAAAATGTACAGTGAATCAACAGAACAGAGGGTTTTTGCCATGTAGGTATTCCTCTTTCTACAAGAAATAACTCCTTTTTGCACAAGAGTTATTGTGCAAAAAGGTGTGTGTGGACGGGCAGCAGGGTTTTTGGTGTGTGGAAAAACACCCTATCGAAAGAAGCACAGGTGCCCTGGTAGCCGCAAAAAACTTCTTGTGTAAGAAGCCTGCAGTGTAGATGGAGCCTCAGTGACTCCTACTTAAATGAAAAAGTTGGTGCAACAGAGATCACTAACGATACTATAGTGTCTTAAATATAATTCCAAGAATAACAAATAATTTAATAGAAACTCTCCATTATGACAGTCTTAGCACAGGGTTCCATCAAAAGCAGAGAAAAGAGGAAGCTTTATGTTGTAATATAAATTCTATTACTTTTTTAAAATGTAAGATAAACCCAAAATATCTATAGTAAAGAATAAATGTTACCTTCCGACTCTGAAAGACTGTTGCTTTCTGTTGCATTCATTTCCTATGTCCTGCTCTGCTCAGGTGCCACGGGGATGATGGTGATAAAGGAACCTAAAAAACAGAACAGCATCAAGCAGGAGCTCCTTCCAGGGAGTCTCAGGGCAATGGCAACTCTCACTGAGCGCCACCACAGCATCAGTCATGGAGATGAAAGATTACCAGAGATTTCTAAAAGCTGTTTAAAAATTCCCTTAATGTAGATTAATTGAAAATGTATTTAAAGAGTTTACATGTCTCCTCAGATCCAGTATGCCACACAATCCCTCTGGGGGTTAGGTAAGTCATTGTTCCAATTTTAAAAGGTGAGGAAACAGAGACATTAACCATACAATGGGTTGGTGCCAGAGATGGTCTGCAATTTGGAAGTCCTAGACTATTAACCCTGTACTCAATCCACTTGATCACACAGGAGTAACAAAGCAAGCTATATGTGACTGAAATTTCTCTTTACACAACTGCCAGGATCAATATCATGCAGATAGGAAAAAGCAACTGATGCTAAACTTCAGTTCAGACAAAAAATCCTGATTTTTATGTTCCCCACACTTGAAACATGCTGACAGCAGCTATGTCTAGACTGCAGGTTTTTTCCAGAAGAGATCTTCTGAAAAAACTTCTGAAAGAGCATGTTCACGCTACCAATGCGCATAGAAAAAGTGATCTGCTTTTTCGAAAGATAGCATCCACACTGAATGGATGCTCTCTCGTACTTAAACTGTGATTACTATGGACGGAGTGGCCACCAGGGCAGGGCACCTGTGCTTTTTCCTCTTCTTCCGAAAGAACTCCCTCTTCCCCATCCACACACACCTTATTCCGAAAGAGGATTACCAATGAGGGAAAACCCCCTCTGTTCTTTCAATTTTCTTTCGAAAGACCACAATTCCAGTGTGGATGTAATTGAAGTTTTTTTGGAAAAACAGCTATTTTTCCAAAAAAAACCCTCTGTAGTGTAGACATACCCAGTGTCAGAATTTGAGACCGGTGGGATAACGCTACAGCTTTAAGATTCTGGGGAGAGATGAAGAGCCTCCCTCACAAGCACAACCTAAAAATAACAAGCATTACAAAGCTGCTGGACAGGACGGGATCTTTCAGAGTAATTGCTGCAGAGTCTGAGTATTCTGAGAATAGCCCTTTGAAGATGACTGCTCAAGGAACAGAGGCCAGGTTCCTCAAAGGTATTTAGGTGCCAAATTTCCAATGAAATCCCTGAAAATTAGGAACCTAAATACATTTGAAGCTCTGGGCCAAAGTGGTCACCCCATAGTTAGACTCTGAAGGGATCAGTCAACATTTCTGCAGAAGAATGAAGAGCTGCTATCCTGCTCTTACTTTCCATGCGGAAGCAGAGAGTGGTAAATATAATCAGTAGCTAATTATTTCTGCCTCTGGGACTCAGTGGTGGAACTTTTGTTCAATTGATAGACTCTGTTGAGTCTGAGCTTAGTTTTGTCTCTAATGGAATCTCTTCTTATAGGTTATTAGTTCTACTACTCCAGGAAGTGAGTTGCTGTTTGGGTTTTTTGCAAACCCCAGGGTTAGCAGAGGTCGCATTGTACAGTGCTTTGTCCCCAATGCTTGCAAGAAAATAGCCCCACATCCTTTCCATTTGCAGCTGATCACCTCCATTACCCATAGACTAGGAGGAGATGATCAGTAATTGTTAAGTGCTTGAATCAGACTAATAGCTTGCTGCTAATTCCCCCTGTAATGTGAGTCTGAATTCCTGGTAAACAAACTGACTGCTTTTCACACACAGGGATGGATGCCAAAAGACTAATATTAGAGCTCTGGAGCTAAGGCTTTTAGAGCAATTCTGTCCACTCAAAGATGTTTAATGACATTAAATTGTGTACTAAATAATTACAGGACAAAGGCCCTCTTGGAATCAATGAGTTATTGTCGGATTCAGATGAAAAAGAGGTCTCTTATCCTACTTTTAAACAGTTACACTAAAATTGTGTATCTCATAAATGCCAACTATAAGTAGGTCTCTACCTATGGACAGAAGAAACAGCACAAGAACAAGTCATTCATAAAGTCAGTGCAACAGATAATTCCTTTTGTGATTTTTTTGCCTAATCTTGTTTCCAATTGGTTTTAAAAACACCTTGTTTCTTGCAGGACACAAAACTCTTTGGCTCTTTCCTCCCAGCCAGATCACAAATGTTAAACAAACAGAGCTTACATAGTTAAATCCATTGAGAGGCTACTCCTCCAGGTCTGTCCAATGTTTCACCACATGCCCCAGGACCAAAGACTTTGTATTCCCAGTCACTGGAAGAGCTAAGAGATGTAGACACCAGGTTAGTCACAATGTTAAGTAGTTAACCAACATGGAACAGCTTCAACAGGAGAGATGCAGGGGGCCCATATTAGACTATCCACAAGCTTCTGGAAAGCATTTTGTAGCAGGGTTTGCTACTAAGCATGGGAGGAAGGCAACAAGATCCCAGTTACCTCCATCTAGAATAAAACAGAAATGTGAGATGCACAGAAAACATGATTTTTGGTTTGGAACAGCCTAAAATGAATCTGAAAGCAGGATAGTCAATGAGTTACTGGGTGAATACTGTGCATAGATGAAGAACTGGGAGATGTTCTATTGATTACTACTAATTAACTTTAATTCAATCAGTTAATTTAGCCTTCAAGTGAATATTACAATAGCTACAGCTCACCAGTATAAACACACAAGCCCCTGAAAGCACAAAGCACACACTTAGAGCAGAGGGGATTATTAAGTTTCTGTATGGCCCCTCACTCATTATATAACTTATGTACTTCCCACCTTCGTTTTTGTTCGGTTTTTATGTTCATTGCCCTTCTTGGGGACAAAAGAAATGGTAACTCGTACTGTAAAATCAGTATCAGTACAAGTGACACATTGGGTAATCTCTCTGCTGAGAGACCCAGCTGGGATGCTATACTGTAAAATGAATGAGCTAAATCACATCTACTTCCAGAAGTAAACCAGAAAGATTTCAGGGATACTCCAGTCCTCCACTCCCGCCACAGCTAAGAAAAATGGAAGCAGGTTTTCCATAAGGTCACTTTTCGATTGCTAAGCTGTTAGTTTCAGAGGGGGTAGCCGAGTTAGTCTGTACAGGATAAGCTTAAAAAACAACAAAAAGTCTGGTAGCACATTAAAAATTAACAAAACATGTAGAAAATATGCAAATGAGGTGAAGCGGTAAATATTGCTGCACCTCATTTGCATACTTAATTAGCTACCATTTTGCACAAGGGGCTTTTGCGCAAAAAGGAGCCGTCTAAAGAACGACTCTTGCGTAAGAGGGGTTTTTGTGCAAAAAGGAGCTGTGTAGACGGCTCCTTTTTGCGCAAAAGCCCCTCGCGCAAAAATGGCAGCTCATTAAGTACGCACATGAGGCACAGCGATATTCACCACTTTGCCTTGTTTGCATATTTTCTTGTGCAAGAGAGCGCAGTATAGACGTAGCCTAAAGGCTTAACTTAAAAAACAACCAATAGTCTGGTAGCACTTTAAAGACTAACAAAACATGTAGATGGTATCATGAGCTTTCGTGGGCACAGCCCACTTCTTCAGATGACATGGTTCTGCACATCCAACACTCGGGGCATTGCCTTACTTGCAAAAGAACAGTGGTCCAGATTCACAAAGATATTTAGGCACCTAAGTCCTAGTTTTAGGCACCCTTGCAATCCACAAACCCCTGCGTAGCTGGTAACTAATCTTGCTGGTGACTGAACTCCCTCCACACCCACATTCCTATTGTAAAAGTTCCTTAAATGCCTATGTTTCTGCTTCCAGGCTGATCCACCACTGCCTCACTCGAGCTGTCCAGACACCTAATCGCTCACCTAACTCCAGGGTGAACCATATCTCATACCTGGAGTTTGATTTGATACTGGTGCTCAGAGGCCACCCACCTATGGTAACCCCTTCAAATGTGAATGGAGAAGGACATAGTGCCTTTACCCATCTTATAACTTTTAGCCCAGGAGATCACTCACTGGGGAGGTCAGAGACCCAGGTTCACTTCCCTCTCCACCTGATGGGGGGAGAGGCTCTGAACATGGCTCTCTCACGTCTTTCAGCAGTGTGCTCTATTGAGCTAGAGGATATTCTGCCCTTTGTGCATCTGTTAGTCCTGGGAGTCCTTTTCATGTGCTTATTTAGTCACATTATAACTCCCTCAAGAAGTAGTTTAGTCCAGGGGAACTAGAGAGCAGGTCATTTTGTTTGCCACCCTCTTGGTCTTATGGGACTCACCCACCATCTGACTTTTCTCCCCAGCTACAGGGTCTAAATTCAACACTAAATATCTTCATTTTTTATTTGATGTTACTCTCGTTAGCTATGACCATTTCAGGCCACAGAAATTTATTTTGGGGTAAGAATTCTCTTAGCCATTTATTCAACATGACTGCGAACCAAGTTTGTTTTGCAGCCACCCAGACCAGCAGCCAGCAACCATCCCAGAACATGAGATTTTTAACAGAATCATTTGATTAACTGAAGTCAATTCTGATAAGTGCTAGCAGCTCTCAGGCTGATTGGGTCAGGGATCCCCAGGGCTCCATTATGTTTTCAGGGCAATAAAGCAGGAATTGCTCTGTTTCTTTGCACAAATGTGAGGTTAACAACTGATTTTTCCAGCCTAAATGTTCTTTGGCTTTAGATCTGAGCATCTTTGGAAAGGGTTTATTCCCAGTCAGAGGCTATTTGTCTGCTGTGCAAAGGCTTTATCACAGACAGCTGGACAGATCTCTCATGGGTCCCAAGCTTTTCTGCCTTTATTCTCAAACCAGTCTTGAGAAAAATCTACAGTTCTGTAATATACAATGTCTGGGTTACCTTGTATGTAGCATAGGCTCCTCCGTCTCTTTTCAGGCTCTACTTTCAACCTTAAGCTGTTCACACATTACACCCAGGGACATATTTTCAGTGTACAACAGACAGCTGCTGCTAAACACTGCGCTTCCCATTTTACAGAAAAGATACTGTGAAGGGGCAGGGCTACCCCGCACTGAACCACAGGGAGTTCCCCTAACCCAGTGGTCCCCACCCAGTAGATCGGGCTCTACCGGTAGATCTTGGAGCCTCCAACAGGTGATCCTGACTGGTTTGGCCAAGAGGCTCTCAAGTGCCAGCACTTCAGCTGCCCCTCCCCCTACTGCTGCGCATCTCCTGCCTTGGAGCTCTCCCTGCCTCCTGGGACCCTCCTGCTTGCTGGGCAGGGCAGGGGAGGGGACGGAAGGGGGCGCTGATGTCAAGGTGCCTCCTCCCCCTCTTATCCTATTGCCACAGAGCAGGGCGGGGGGGGGGGGCAACAGGACTTGGGATGGAGGTGGTTTTCTGGCTGCTTTTGGGAGTGGTGCAGGGGCAGGGCAGGGCTGAGCCTGCCTTAGCCCCACTGTACCACCAACAGGAGCCACCGAAGATAAGCAATGTCCAGCTGGAGCCCACATCCTGAATCCCTAGCCCCGTCATGAACCCCCTCCTGCACTGCGAGTTCCTGCCCTAGCTCCAAGGACTCCTGCGTCCAAACACCCTTCCAGAGCCTATACCCAGAACCCCCTCAGGATCCCCAACTGCCTGCCCCAAGCTCAGCTCAGAGCCCCTCTCGCACTCCAAAACCCTTAATCCAAGACCAGAACCTGCACCGCAACCCTCTGCCCCTGTCTGGTGAAAGTGAGGAAGGATCAGGGAGGATGGGGTGAGCAGGGGCGGGGCATCCGAGAAGAGGCACAAAGGAGGTGGGGTAAAGGTATTTGGGTTTGAGGTAGATCTTGGATTGCACTTAAATTCAAAAAGTGATCTCGTGCTTAAAAAGGTTGGAGACCACTGCCCTAGCCCAATTGGCTGAGCAGGACCTACCCCCACGGCCCTGCTGGGCATGCTCGAAAGCATAGGCATGCACAGCACATTTCATTAGGGTGTGCATCCAAAGAATTTTTTTAACATGTACTCTGACCCTCATTAGCCACACCCCTGACCCGTTAACCATGCCCCTGATCCCCATTAGCCGCACCCCTACCTCCCATTAGCCACGCCTCTGGAGATAACACTCTTGGGACAAGATGGACACATGACCAAAAGTAAAAGGTGTCATGTGACTCCCCTCTAAGGACTTTTCCCACCATCCTCCTACCAATAGGGATTAGTTTGGCCCTCACCAAATCCCCCTCATGCAACTATCCTGGAGTTGCATTAACCCAATGTGTGTGACATTAACTTGGGGGCAGAGAGACTGGGAGAAGCGTTCCCTCTAAGAGTTTCCTCCCATGAGCAAAATGAATTTTGTGTTGTGCACCAGTACTGAGTTCATGTGGCTTGTTTGGATGTGCCACTGTGGCACTGTGACGTAGTGGGGGTACTTGCTGGGCTGTGGTGACCCCTGCTGTCTGGAGCAAGACCCAGCAGGGAAAGCCTCACTAGGCCAAGGTAATGCCAAACTTGTTGAACCAGTGGCCGGACACCCCCCATGGAGAGGAACAAAGGAAGGTGGATGCTGCCCTGGCTGGGGGGCAGGGCTGCGAGAGGGTTAGTTAGTTCCTGGCTGGAAGGCAGGGAATAAGGAGCTGGGGAGGGGGCTGGGACTCCCCTATCTCAAGGGGGGCACTGAGGCCTCTTAGCCCCAGTTCCTGTGACCAGATTACATCTGTGCTGCGCTGTGCTGGAGGAGCAATAAACCACCCTCAATTCCACTGGCTGGTGGAGTCTGTTTGTGCCATTTCGGGGTGCAGGAGACGGGGAACCCCCAACGCGCCGTCACAGGCACCCAAGTTATTAATAAATATCGTATAACCCTCTACCTTTTCCCTCTGCTGCCCTGTCTCCTCCCCTTGCTCCATCAGCTCCCCTGGTGCCTGCTGCCCCCCAACCCCTCACCCTCCTCCGCTGTCCTGACTCCTGCCCTTCTCACTTGCCTCAGCCCTCCTGAGACCTGCCCCCCTCCACCAGCCCTTCTCTCCCCCCTGTGCCCACTCCTCCAGTAGCCCCACTCTGATCATGTGAGCTACCCCTCCTCATCCCCTCTCCTAACACCTCCCTCTACACACCTGCCCTCCCTCTCTCCTCTGGTGCTGGTCCCTTCCCTGGATGTGTCTGCCCTTTTGCTTCACCCCCAGAATTCCCTGGCACCTGCATCTTCCCTTACCCCTGCACCCTCCTAGTGCCTCCTCCTTCCCTCACTGCCCCTGCTACCTTTGCCCTCTTTTTCCCTGATGCCCACCCCCTCACCACCTTCTACCCCGTTCCCCTCATGCCCCTGTGCCCTCACACATGCCTTGCTCCATCCCCACCTTCCTCATGCCCACCCCTTCTTTCAAGCCTTCTCCCAGCACCTCCCTCTCCCCCCTCTAGCTCCGCATGCCCTTACCCTCTCCTCTCCCAGCATCACCCTGCCCCCCCGCCCCCTGACACCTCTCCTCCTGCCCTTTTCCTCATTGTCTGCACTTGGCAGGCACCTGGGAGCCCTGGGCATGCTCCCTGGAAGGGCCAGTGGGCTCCTGAGGGGCTAGAGGCTGGGCCACGGGGGCCAAGGAGTGTGTCCGTGTGAGCTGCGCGGTGAGGTGCAGCTCCCAGTGCTGGCTTCCTGCCGCAAGCCTTGTCCTGGGTGCCTGTGGCTTTAAGAGCTGCCAGGAGACAGGAACTATAGAGTTGTGATGAGTGTGGATGGAGTGGCCAGCAGGGCACTTGTGTTATTTCCTGGAGGCCTCTCTTTTTGACACAACTCCCTCTTCCGCGTCCACCCACGCCTTTTTACGAAAAAGCTTTTTTGGAAAAGGCGTTATTCCTCGAAGAAAGAGGTTTACCGCCATCAGAAAAAATCCTACAAAAGAACGCAATTGCAGTGTGGACACAAATAGGCTGTGTCTAGACTGGCAAGTTTTTCTGGAAAATCATCTGATTTTCCGGGAAAACTTGCCAGCTGTCTACACTGGCCGCTTGAATTTCCGGAAAAGCAATGACGATCTAATGTAAAATCATCAGTGCTTTTCCGGAAAAACTATGCTAGTCCAGTTCGGGCAAAAGTCTTTTGCGGAAAAGCATCCTGCCAATCTAGATGCGCTTTTCCGAAAATGCTTTTAACAGAAAACTTTTCCGTTAAAAGCATTTTTGGAAATTCATGCCAGTGTAGACGTAGTCATATTGTTTTTCCAGAATAACAGGCATTATTCCGGAAAAACGCTGCAGTGTAAACGTACCCTATATATATCCCTGTGACGTAGTGGGGGTACCTGGCTGGTTTCTATGCTGCTGGCTCTGGCGTAACCCCCACTGGCTGCCGTACCAGGACCCAGCAAAACAGGATGAGTCACTATGCAAACCAGTATGGCCAGACACCCCCCATGGAGAGGAACAAAGGAAGGTGGATGCTGCCCTGGCTGGGGGGCAGGGCTGGAAGAGAGTTGGTAAGTTGCTGTCTGAGAGCATGGAGAAGACAGCCTAGGGAAAGGGGCTGGAGTTTAGGGGCCCAGTCTCCCCCATCTCAAGGGGGCCTGAGGCATCCTAGCCCAGCTCTGTGACCAGACTACATCTGTGCTGTGCTGTATCCTGGAGAGGCAATAAACTTCCTCTATTCCACCGGCTGGTGCAGTCTGTTTGTGCCATTTCGGGGTGCAGGAGACGGGGGACCCCCAACCCGCCGTCACAATCCCCAAATCAGAAAAGAGAATAAAAGGACCAAATGACTGTTCCATGACTAAACAATAGAGTGATGGAGGCCATTAGAGGCAAAAAAGCATCTTTTAAAAAGTGGAAGTCAGATCCCAGTGAGGATTATAAGAGAGTATTTGCAAATTCTAGCAGGTTAAGTATGATAGGGCAGGCCAAAAAAGAATCTGAGAAGCAATTTGCTAAAGACACAGAAACTAACAGTAAGAATTTTTTAAAATACATCAGAAGCAGGAAGCTTGCCAAACTGGCAGTGGGACCATAAGATGACCGAAGTAGAAGGAGCACTCAGGGAAGATAAGGCCATTTCAGAGAAGCTAACTAAATTCTTTCCATCAATCTTCACTGCAGAGGATGTAGGGAAGAAACCTATATCAGAGCTATTTTGGGGGGGTAAGAATTCTGAAATAATGTCCCATACTGCTGTTCCTGTAGAGGATGTTTTAGAACAAACAATTACACAGTTACAAATCACCAGGACCACCAGGGGAATACCAAATCATCAGGTGGTCCAGCTGGTACCACCAGGACCAGATGGTATTTACAATCAGTGGTTACTGCAGTCTCCCAGACAAAAAATATTTAGAATACAAGTACAGAGTCTTTGTATTTTACAAAGGTCACACACACAGTAGACCAGGGGTTTTCAGACTCTGGGTCACAGCTTATAAGGGCAAGCTGCTAGTTGTCCAGGAGATGCTTTGTTTACCTGCGTCTCCAGAGGTACAGGCAATTGCAGCTCCCATTGGCTGTGGATTGCCTTTCCTGGCCAATGGAAGCTGTGGGAAGCGGTGTCCCAGCCCACACATTGGTATTCTAGCCAAGCCTTTAGAAAGGTACATGACGATATAAAGCCATGACCATAATTCCCACTAAGGTGCATGCCTACATGGCTGCACACAAAAAATTCTTCCCCCGCCCACCTCCTCTGGAGAGCCCCACAACAGCACTCACGTGGCAGGCAGTTGCTCTGGTGGGTGGGGCTGGCTGAGACAGTGTGGTGAGGGAGCAGCTGGGATAGGAGGACAGGACTTGCTACAGCCGTGTGGAGGGAGGGCTGGGGCCTGTTCTGGCAGCTGGGACTGGGACCTTCCGCGTGGCGGGGGAGGTGGGGTCTGTGCCGGCATCTGGGAACGGGACATGCTGCATGGCTGGGGGGGGGGGTCTGCTCCGGCAGCTGGGAACGCGTGTGTGTTAATAAATTGGGTGCCACAGTGGCACACATCCAAACCAGCACACATGACCTCAATATTGGTGCACAAGCCAAAACTCACTCCGCTTATGGTTGGAAAATCTTAGCAGGAACACTGGCCATGACACCAACTCTCAAACAGCAGATAGTCTCCCAGGAATAGTCGCCAGCTATCGGAGGCTGGAACATACCCTAGACTGCTCTAGCCTATTCCAAGACACACTTCCGTGAGTTAATCAAAGACTATCCTACCTCTCATTATATAGGGTTAATCTCTTTTGGGAGACTTTTAATTGTATAAATATTAACTAATCCTCACACATTCTTGTAGTACAGGGGTGGGCAATAATTTTTGGTGGAGGAGCACTCCAAAAATTTGGTGAGTGGTTGAGGGCACCATTCTTCCATTATAAAAATGGATGAGGTGCGGGGGTCTGGGATGGAAGTTGGGTGCAGAAAGGAGCTTGGGGTAAGGGACTAGAGTGTGAGATCTGGAAGGGAGCTTGGGTGAAGGAGAGGATTGTGACCTGGGGCAGTGGACTGGGATACGGGGGAAGGGGGGTACAGGGTCTGGGAGGGCAATGTGACTTAGGGTAGGGGTGCAGGGGTTTGGGTTGTGACCTGGGACAGGCGGTTGGGGAGCAAGGTCTGGGAGGCGTATGGGTGCAGGAGAGGATTCTGGCCTGGGGGAGGGATGGAGGAGGAGGGAGTGCAGGGTCTGGGAGGGGGTTGTAACCTGGGTCAAGAGTACAGGAGAGGGCACAGAGATTTGGGCTGTGACCAGGTATAGCAGATTGGGATGCAAAGTCCGGGAGGGGGTTGCAACCTGAGGAGAGGTGTAGGAGGGGGTGCAGTGTCTGGGAAGGTGTTGGGGGGCCGGAGCAGGGATGCAGAAGGTTTGGGTTACATGGGTTAGGGATGCAGGAGGGGGGCAGAGGTTTGGGTGAGGGAGGAGCTGGGTGCCAGAAGCCGGCTCTGGCTGGGAGATTTTATCTGGGTGGCTTCCAGCCAGCAGCCCAGCAAGTTCCTTAGCTAGGGTCCCTGCCTTCCACACCCCTGTATGTGCTCAGAGCAGCTTCAGGGGCCATGTTTGCTGCTGTGAACTGAAGGCTGTGAGCCCAGGGGTTGAGGGGAGGGGGCACTTCACTTGCTGCCTGTCCTGCAAACACGCAGCTGTTATTGGCCAGACACTGGCCAGTTGGACTACTGGGGGCTAGGACAGTGCGAGAAGCCTCTCACTCTCTCTCCTGCGCTGTCAGCATTCAGGGATGTACACATGGCTCCTAGTTGGCTTTTCTGAGTGCTGAGAGGGGGCAGGGCAGGCAGAGAGTCAGCTGAGGCTCTCCTAGGCCAGATCTGGTGGCTTTGTGGGCTGGATCTGACCCACTGATCATATTTGCCCACCCCTTCTGTAGTATCACATATCCTCCAAATAATGTTCCCATTTTATAGCTAGAGGACACTGAAACAGAAAAGTTAAGAGACTTGCTAAAGGCCACAGCATGAGTCTGTCTCAGAGTTGAGATAAGAGATAAGAAATTCCTGCTTCTTAGGACTATGCCTTCACCACTAGACCCTACCTGTCTAAGAAAGGGAGAGGACTTGGATAGGGTGACACAAGTGGATTAACTATGGGTATGTCTAGACTACATGCCTCTGCCGACAGAGGCATGTAAAATAGGCTACCCGACATAGTCAATGAAGCTGGGGATTTAAATATCCCCGGCTTCATTAAAATAAAAATGGCTGCTACACTGTGCCGGCTCAGCTGATTGTCCACACAGCACAGCAGTCAAGCGTGGATCAGTTGACAGGGGAAGCTTTTGTCGACCGCTCCCTTATGCCTCTGTTGTAAAGCAGGCTTTTTCTGTCCACAGCCTTCGCGTATAGCCCATCCTGCCACACAAGGCCCCTCAGAGAAAACCCAGACTGTGAGATACTCAGAGGAGTATGGGAAGCACAATGCAGTTGTTTGTAAATGGAATTTGACCTTACAGGCATCCTGAGACTCACAGGCCCCATAAAATAGGGAGATGAGCATGACTAGATAACGCCTAGCTGCATTTACAGATAAGCCTCATTTGACCGTAGCTTGACCGGTCTTAGGGGCAAGGGAAAAAGCAAACATAGGGTAATAAAACACAACTGTCTCACACTAACCATGCCCCGTCTGGTCCTGTCCACGAGGGGATCACGCATACATCACGAAAATTCCTATAGGGCAGTATTGTCATACTACCTCATCACTAGCCTATCAGGCCCTGCCAAATGCAGACCCTAGTATGGCATCAGACACCGAATTTTTGTATAAAAGACCCTCTCCCCCTTTGTTCGACGGAGGATCCATGTATTGAGGGCACGTGTCTTTTTTTTGCCCGGCTAAAGGATTGATCACCCTGAGGCTGCCTCCCCCCCCTTCGAGTCAAATCTAGGGGTGCACGAGTCCTGAGCATGCTCCGAGTTCTAGCGTGTCTCTGTGTTGTTATCGTTTCTGGATTTGTAAGTATTGCTTAAATGTATTGGTTATTGGTTTAATTAATAGTTAAATTGTGTTAATTTCACTGTGTAATTCTGTAAAGTGTATCTAAGTTCTGTTAGCCACACTGTATAAATTGTATAATTTTGGTTGTGTAGTAGTGTTGTATTTAGGCTAAGTATAAGTGTTAGAAATAGAAGCCCCGGAGTTGTTAAGTTGTAAAAGTAGATTTATGACTAACTCCACCAGCTGCCCTAAAATAACCATAGAGGGGCTGGCTTTGGACAAAGTTTTTATTATCATTATATTGGCTTTGTTTTTGTATTTTTCGTTAAGCAAATTAGGGATAGTGATTTGATATAAATGAATTGTAATCAGTTGGGTATAATTGTGCCCAAGCTTTTCTACCCTGTAAAAGCATTGGGCAATTGCTAGTTTAAAAAAAACATTTGCTAATAGTTAATTTTAATGAAAAATCATTCCACTTAATAAAAATAATTTGTTTCACCATCATCCAGTAGTTTTCACTGGGTAGTCGGCTTTCACCCTTGAGGCTCCCATCACATCACCGAACCAAAGTGTAACAGCCTCATGAAACGAGGTTTACAGGAGCAGTCGACAAAGGCTTCCCCTGTCAACCGATCCGCGTCTTGACTGCCACACTGTGCGGACAATCAGCTGAGCCAGCACAGCACGGTGGCCATTTTTATTTTAATGAAGCTGGGGATATTTAAATCCCCGCTTCATTGACTATGTCAGGTAGCCTATTTTACATGCCTCTGTAAATTCTGTAAGTGCATTAAAGGATCTGCCAAAGGAACTGGCAAAGTTCCATCACCTGGTATATTTTACATGTGACTGGACAATGCCCAGAGAGTATATTGCTGTAACAGTTCTGCCTGAGAAAAGATTGGCCTTGTCTATCTTCAACTTCTCCAACCCAGCCGCTCAAAAGATTGCAGAATAAACAAAGGCAAAAGACAAGAGGGTTTGAAAGTAAAATAATTAATGTGAGGAGGAGAAATAGGGAAGGAAGATGGGGAAAACTATGAAGGGCATATAATTGGGTATTTTTGTGTGTTTTACCTGTGAAAACCAGAGAAGCGAGTTTAGAATATGTAAAGCAAGAATTCAGCAGGGGTGGGTGGGAGTGAGGGATTTTAGCCAACTGGGACCATAACTCCTTAAAATGCATACTGTTAATTAACAACCTACTACAGCTGGGAACAGAACCCAGGAATCCTGACTTCCAGTCCTTGTCATTCATAACTGCGTAATATTTTCTCCCAATAAAAGCAGATATGAATTGACACACTAGCAGTAATGAGCAGACAGAATATCTCAGTACTGCAAATTCCTGATAACTGGGAAATAAAAGTCTTGTACTGCATTGGAAAATCTGCTTTTAACTGTAGCTAATAGTTTTGCCCAATTTTCAATTCTTAAAAATAAAAGATAAAACTAAAATCTGAGAACTGGAGGCTCAGGGCTCAGGAATGAACAGAGACTTTCGCCTCTAAATTACGCACTTATAGTTAGACCAAAATTGGTGGTGGCTAAAAATTGTTCCCATGCCTGCCTGGCTGCCTGTGATATGTGAAAGGAATCTCAACCTGATTCCTAATTGTGACGGCGCGTTGGGGGTTCCCCGTCTCCTGCACCCCGAAATGGCACAAACAGACTGCACCAGCCAGTGGAATTGAGGGTGGTTTATTGCTCCTCCAGCACAGCGCAGCACAGATGTAATCTGGTTACAGGAACTGGGGCTAAGAGGCCTCAGTGCCCCCCCTTGAGATAGGGGAGTCCCAGCCCCCTCCCTGGCTCCTTATTCCCTGCCTTCCAGACAGGAACTAACTAACCCCCTTCCAGCCCTGCCCCCCAGCCAGGGCAGCATCCACCTTCCTTTGTTCCTCTCCATGGGGGGTGTCTGGCCACTGGTTCAACAAGTTTGGCATTACCTTGGCCTAGTGAGGCTTTCCCTGCTGGGTCTTGCTCCAGACAGCAGGGGTCACCACATCCCAGCAAGTACCCCCACTACGTCACACTAATGGACAGATGTTCATATCATAAAAGACATTTCCCTACCAGCACTGATTGATCCTCTTGTTGGCAGTCTCAGCAATCAAATGACTCATGGAGAATGATCATAAAGAGGTGCAATCAGGTCAGGTCTGAAGCACGAGGCAGACTACCCAAGAACATGAGCTCCCATTCTGTAACTGTTACATGAAGAGAGGATGTAACCGGCAGGGAGACAAACTCACTAAAAATAAATAAAGAAAAGAAAAGCGAATTTCTAAGAAGACCCTCCAGGCAGGGAGCAAGCTGTTTTGGACAAAACTTCAACAGAAATGTAGGAGACATTTCACAACACTGAAAATGAGTGAAACAAGTGGCGAGAGCCTCTAGCAAGGGCCTCTTTTTCATCCTAATGCAGATGTCAGTTAATTAGAGGAAAAGGTTATATCATTAGTGGCCAAATCAATATAAAAAAGATTAAGAACCTTGGACAGCAAGCTCCCATGCTTCCCAGCCCAGCACCCGGGGCTGTATTTAGCTAAAACTCAATACACATTACGGGCTATCGCTGTAGACTTAAATTGGGACATCTTCTTGACATACTTTAACTGGACTCTCTCTAGCATTATCAGTGCTAAACAAGATGTCAGATTTAGACAGAATCTCTCTCAAAGGGGACTGATAGCCCAAAATCTGGAAAAAACACTTTAACTTCAGTTACAAACCTTGCTTCCTTTGTGATGCATATGAATAGTCTCATTCTCACAATATCACAAGGCTGAGTGATTGAGCAGTGTGCTTGGGTAGAGACGTCATATGCCCTCTCTGACTTGTTTCCCCCTCTTCCTCAATTCCCAGTTGTACCCCTGCTCCTCAGGCCTAATAGGCAATGCCCCATACAAACTCCAGTCCTGAGCTTTGTCCAAACCCAAAACCTGCATGTCTAGCTAAACTGCAAACCTTTTACCCTAGAAAGTCTCAGGGGGTAGCAGGTGTTAGTCTGTAACTTTAAAAACTATTTGCAGTCTTGTGGTAACTTAGGGCATGTCTACACTTGGAAATTATTTTGCAATAACTAAATTCAAATAATAACTCCTGAAATAACTATTTCAAAATAAGCTTATTCCATGGAAAGCAGGAATACAGATTACAAAATAATGGGCTTGGTAGTGTGGATGCTCCGCTTATTATTTCAAAATAAGGGGGGTGTAGTGAGCGAGGGCGACAGGTCACTGACCCCAAGGGGGAAGAATCCCTCTCTGAGCCCAGGTGGGCCAAGCTGGGTCCTGCCCCTTTAACTCCATGGAGGCCAACGGGTGGGGCAGGCAGGATAAAAGCCCAGCACAGGAGCTTAGTAAGGCCCTAGCTGCTGGAGGAAGCAGAGTTCTGCTCTGAACTCCCAAGCTAGGAGGCAGAGGCCCAGCCCAGCCCAGCCCGCTAGCCCTTGCTCTGAAGAGGAGACCTTCTACACCCTACCCAGGGGTTCAGACTACCATGACACTAGGTGGATGTGGAGGGGGAGTGAGGAAATGGCCCAGGGGAAGCCGATGTCTGGCAGACTGATCTCATAATATTCTATAGTGTGTCAGTGTATTGTGGGCTGGATCCCTACTGACCCCAGTGGCAGCCAGGGCTGCATGCTTGGGCCAGGATGCAGTGGAGTAGAGCGGGGCCGTGTCCCCCCTGCCACCCCATATACCAGGTGGCAGTCTCCCCCTCCCCAGAAGGGGCAGTGTAGACAGCTCCTTTTGGAGCAAGAGCTTCTTCTGCAAAAATGGCGGCTCAAAGTAATGCAAATGAGGCTCAACGATATTCCATGCTTAGCCTCATTTGCATATTTCTCGCGCAAAAAGCTGCGAGTGTAGACATAGCCCAAGTGTGCAGGAGGTGGTGGGAGAGTGAGCAAGGAGTTGAAGAAGGGGGGGCAGGAGTTTATTGGCCCATGGACCCCCTGGGGTACTGTAGGATACCCACACCCTCTATAGGTCTGCAGACCCCAGATTGAGAAACACTGGTTTAGTTTATTTATGAGAGCAACCTTAAATAACATTACATGAAGTTTGTTGATTTGACCTCTATATTTTTAAAAAGAAAATATTTCATGTTATTTAACTAATAAAGCACTTACACTTTTGTCCTTGGTGTAATTGCACTGCTATTGTTGTCTTTAGGAGATTCCACATTTTATCAGCCAGTGTCAATATATTAAAAATAATTCAACTATAGTAAAACACAACCGTTTTAATGGAACTTCTAATTGCCATATATATATATATTTTAACTGGGTAACAGACTGAGTAGGGACCTGTATATAGTTTCCCACATTTTTAATAAAAGGTACAACTGTCATAGCTGCCAATCTGAGAAAGGACTGCAAAATTGTTTCTTTTCAAAGGCTGTTTTTTAGTTTTCCTCAAAAGAGCTGTGAACACACAAAACAATGTTATATACCACAGTACAAGTCCCAAGGAGCACAGGAGCTAATTAACACAGCCTGCTTTTATTACAGCTCCTTCTATGACATTTCTTTGTCATAATGTTATCAAAACTTAGCAGCCATTACCAAGACAACCAGCAACAGTAACTCTCCCCAGGTATTCAAATGAACTGGATGGAATGAGTGATGGGTGGCTTACTATATCTGATGGCACAGTATTACTGCCAGGCAGAGCATGAGCTCTGCAAGGAAAACCATCAGGCTTTTCCTGTGTTCCAGTTTACCCAAATTTCCTAAAATACCAACATACAAATTTACACTGAAGATCATTACACACTCGTAGCAATTAGTGAGTAGAATTTGGTTCAACTTCAACCAAGTCATTTTTATTAAAAAGGTTTCCAAAAAGGGTGAGACGTGAGACATGAACTTTGTAAAATAGAAAATTCGGATTCAATTCTAGTGATGGTTTCACTGCTATGAGGATGGGCCTAAGGAAATAAAAGGAAGGATTTAGAGAAAATGTGGAAAATTAAACCCAAGAGATCGCCTACTAGTAAAATGCAGGCAGAAGAGATGGAAAGAAAGGAAAGTTCATAATAAGATCAGAGAAGGTAGAAATGAAGATTATGAAGGGCCATCTTTGGGATCTGGGAAAATATATTTTTCAAAAAGATCTCTAGAAATCAGAATATTCAGTTTCCATTTGAAAATAATTAGCTCAATTTAGAGAACAAGTCTCTCTAAATAAGCAGAAGATTCTCAACACAAGTATTAACACAAAAAAAATAATTAAACTGCAAAAGAAATTACAGCCTGGCTCAGGAATAAACTGACATTTACTCAGAACATAGAAGCTTTTTATTACTGTGTACACTGGAAGTTATTGCCCAATTAACCCCTAAATGCTCCCTTCTTTAAAGATGATGCGCCTGGAAAATGCAAGGCAAAGATCAGCTTCTCCACATACAATTCCTCTCGAATGCCAAGTGCACAGTAATCCTGCAGTCCAAACACACAAAAGCACAAGCCTCTACCCACTCTCCCTCTGGAGGAAAAAAACTTTAAAAAAAACAACAAAGGACCCAGCATCATCTAACAAAAAATGTAGATAGTATCATGAGCTTTCGCAGGCACAACCCAGTTTTCATCTGAAGAAGTGGGATGTACCCACAAAAGCTCATGATATTATCTACATTTTTTGTTTGTCTCTAAGGTGCTGCAGGACCATTCAATGTTTTTTCAGTAAAAGCATGTCTACATGTCAATTACATAGCTGAAGTTGAAATAGCTTAACTCGGCTTTTGGCATTGTCTACACAGCAGGAAGTCGAAGGAAGAGCGCTCTTTCTTTGACTTCCCTTACTCCTCGGCTGTGTCTAGACTGGCAAGTTTTTCCGGAAAATCATCTGCTTTTGCGGAAAAACTTGCCAGCTGTCTACACTGGCCACTTGAATTTCCGGAAAAGCACTGATGATCTCATGTAAAATCATCAGTGCTTTTCTGGAAAAACTATGCTGCTCCCGTTTGGGCAAAAGTCTCTTTCCGAAAGACTTTTGCGCAAAAGGGCCAGTGTGGACAGCATAGTACTGTTTTCCGCAAAAAAGCCCCGATCGTGAAAAAGGCGATCGGGGCTTTTTTGTGGAAACCGCTTCTAGATTGGCCACGGACGCTTTTCCGCAAAAAGTGCTTTTGCGGAAAAGCATCCTGCCAATCTAGACGCGCTTTTCCGAAAATGCTTTTAACAGAAAACTTTTCCGTTAAACGCATTTTCGGAAATTCATGCCAGTGTAGACGTAGCCCTCGTGAAATGAGGGTTACAGGAGACGGAGTAAGAAGTCCTCCAGCTCGACATTATTTCAAAATAAAGGCTTATAGCGTTGGCATGCACTCTGTTATTTCAGAATAACATCAGTTATTCTGAAATATAGCAGCTGTGTAGACTAACACAGCTACCCCTCTGAGATTTCTGGGGAAAGTATGTGACAAACTAAGCTGTGGAACCCTACTTACAATTTGACAGGTAGGGATAACCTTATTACATCTGCCCAGTGGCGTTACCAGCTATGATATCATGATAGTGCTCTGCTTCCCAGTGCTGGTGCTGTCATATACAGGGTTGTGGCATGCAGTAAGGGAAGGAACTAGTCCCTACACTTGGCTCTGCTGTTGTGAAACACCAAATGCATTCATGAAAACAAATTGACCGATAAATAAATAAAAATACATAAACAAACCTATAGATTCCATACGGCTCACCCAAAACTTTCTGCTTTTGCTACTCACACCATATTGGAACATAAGCCACCTAAATTAACATAAAATTAACTCAGAAATCTATTTTTCCAATACAACCAGAGTTTAGTCTGCTTTAACCAATGTTATAGATAGCCCTTTAATGCTGTATACTTGAGAAACATGAAGCAATTGTTTTTCCCTGCAGTAACTCTTACAAATCCATATAGTGCTTTTTGAAATAAGAGTTAAA